>NC_141686.1:24632633-24995133 GCF_964263255.1 Lissotriton vulgaris | reverse complement strand
ACAGCTTCAGTGGTGAAACTGCCAGTTCCTCCGAGTCCTATGACTGAAACTCTGCCAACGCAATTATTTGAGTCTGCAGAAGACCATTCAGATGACGGCTCCTATGTGAATGACGTTTTTCGTCCTGCAGACAGTCCATCTGAACTCAATATAGAGTGCCAGGAAGAAGATGAGGAGTATGAAGAGGAAGGATGTGCTCTACTTCCTGTCCAGGAAGCTCGTTTTCAGGCACCCCATAAAGAACAAATGGCTCAGATACCGTCTTCTTTGGTGGCCAATCTGCAGAATAATGTTGGACGATTACAATCGCAGGTTCCCTCCATCTGCGCCTATTTCACCACCTTCTCAACCTGCGGCGCCAACACCCATGCATGTAGAGATGCCACAGTCGCCGGTCCATCCGCAGCCAGATGCTGATGAATACGCGGATGTCAATCAAGACACTGATCAAGATGTAGATGAAGTCATCGCAGATTCGGATAATTATAGAGCCCAAACGCCAGCTATGCCACCGACATCGTCTTTGCCTTCCCCGCCGGTGGACATTGGAAAATTTCATAACTTGATGGTACGAGCCAAACGTTTCCATTTAACCTTAGAGATGCAGCAAACGGACTGCTTCCTCTATGATTTCAAAGCTCAGCCTCTTAAACAAACTCATACCATCCCAATCATTGATTTCATATGGCAGGAAGGCGTTAAACTCATGACATGACCAAACTCCATCCCAGCTGTGTTACCACGTCTGGACAAAAAGTGCAAGGCGCCTTCAGACTCTCCAGTATGCCTTGTTTCTCACCCTAAGGCGGACTCCGTTGTAACGCAGGCTGCCCAGAAACGTTCAAGGAATCCGGCTAGTCCTCTAACTTCCCCTCCAGATCAAGAGGGACGCTGGTTGGACTCTATTGGTAAGAAGTTTACCACCATGGCTGCCACAATGGTTAGAGCGGCGAACTCCCTGGCCATCCTTGGGAGATATGACCACCAAATGTGGTCTGAGATAGCAGCTTTAATTAGCCAGCTACCATATTCCGTCCGAACCGAGGCCCAGACGATAGTCCAGGAAGGAGAAAAAATCTCGGCAGAGATTGATTGCGCTGTTGACATCTCTTCAACAGGGTTCAGACAACTTGCTGGAGCTGCTGTTTTGCGACGCCAGGGCTGGCTCAAATCAACAGCTTTTCAGCCAGAGGTACAAGCGAGAATTCTTGACTTGCCATATGATGGTGATTCACTTTTTGGCAAGCATGTCGACGACGCTCTCGAATCCATTAAAAAGGGGACAGAGACTGCTCGTTCTTTAGGAAGCCTCCAGTACAGGAAACTGCCTTTTCGAGGTGCACGTGGCAGAGGCGGCTCTTCCAATTTTCGTGGCTCCTCCCAGTACCCCTCCTATAGCAACAACCAGCAAAGGTACAGCTACCAGTCTCAAAATCGCCAGACCGATTCAAAACCTTATCGGAGAAAAAATAATTACAGAGGGGGAAACACCTCCAAAAAACAGTGACTTCTCCAACAAGTGTTCACCGACTCTGAAAATTGGAGGTCGAATCTCCCAAAACTATTCCAACTGGTCTCATATCACCTTGGATCGTTGGGTCCTGGATGTCATCTCGAAAGGACATGTTCTTGAGTTTACAAAATTTCCACTAACCCGTCGACCTTCAGGTCCTCCACCACCTCATTTCAAAGATCTGTTCGCTCAAGTCAAGATCATGATAGAAAAAGGGGCTGTCGAAGTGGTCCCTCGAGCAAAACAGGGCAGGGGCTTTTATTCCCGCTTCTTTTAAATCAAGAAGAAATCTGGAGAAATGCGCCCCATTCTGGACTTACGAGCCCTCAACAAATTCATCAAATCACAAACCTTAAGAATGTTGACTCTACTGGAAATTTTGCAATACCTCAATCCCGAAGAGTTCCTCTCCACTATCGACCTCCAAGATGCATATTTTCATGTGCCAATACGTCACAAACCCAGGAAATATCTTCACTTCACTGTCGTATCGAAGCACTTCCAGTTCAAGGTGTTGCCTTTCGGCCTTCGATCAGCGCCGAGAGTTTTCACGAAAATCATGGCTCCGGTCGCAGCTTTCCTTCGCCTGCAAGGCATTCAATTTTACCCTTATCTAGACGATTGTCTAATAAAGGCTCCGACACGTCAAAAAGCTCAACAACATACTCAGACCTGTCTCTCACTTTTTCACACCTTAGGCCTTTCTGTGAATCAGGAAAAGTCTAATCTTCGCCCATCACAACAGAGAATCTTTCTAGGAGCCTTGATCGATTCTCGTCTGGCACAGGTGTTTGTGTCCCAGGAGCGACAACTTCGCATACTCAGGATGGTCGCTTTTCTAAAATCAAAAGTCAGTTTCTGTCCGGATCTTGAATTTTTTTGTGGGCATGGCCTCCTCTTGCATACATCTGATCCCACACTGTAGACTTCACATGAGTCATACAGGAGAAGGTGGACAAACAGTGGAGACAAATTTCAGGGTCGTTTAACGACAAACTGCCTGACCCCCCGCGTTCAAACAGCTTTGGAATGGTGGGCTCTCCTTCCGAATATCGTCGCCGGGCGGCCCTTCCCGGAAACAGCTCCTACACTCATCCTCACAACGGATGCTTCCTTGGAAGGTTGGGGGGCACACCTCGACGACATGTTAGTCAAGGGCAAGTGGACGACAGCTCAACGCAGTTTGCATATAAATCATCTAGAACTCTTGGCCATCTTCCTTGCTCTGAAATCTTTCCGGATGCTGATACAAGGCCACTCGCTGCTGGTGCGGACAGACAACACCACCAGCATTCACTACCTCAACAAACTGGAAGGTACGAGGTCACTTCTGCTTTCCAAGCAGGCGCAAGAAATCTGGAATTGGGCGATTCAACACCAAGTTCACCTGACTGCAGTTCACGTGCCGGGGTTTCTCCAACACTCTTGCTGAAGGTCTCAGCAGATCCCTGGCAGACAATCACGAGTGGGAACTCCACCAACCCACTCTGGAGTACATCTTTCGCCAGTGGGGCCATCCACAGATAGATCTGTTTGCGACTCCAACCAACCGCAAATGCCTACGCTTTGCAAGTCTGCATCCCCACAGAGAATCGAGCGGGAATACGTTTTCGATCAATTGGTCGAGCGCATTCGTCTACGCTTTCCCCCCCGCTCCCTCTTGTTCCGCGCCTGCTGCACAGGATGAAGCTCCAACCATGCCACGTCATTCTGATTGCGCCCAGGTGGCCACGTCGCCCGTGGTTCTCGGACCTCCTCCTGTTGTCTCAGTGCTCTCCGATACCTCTACGCCCTCTGCCTCACCTGCTCACCATGCACAAGGGGCGGATTTGCCATCCAGATCTGGCTTATCTCCAACTGCATGCATGCTTGGAACCTGAACACAATGAGTTTGCAGGTCTGAATATCACTCCGGAGTGCAGGAAGGTTCTGGCTCATGCACATGTTCCTTCCACCATCAAAACTTATCAATTGAAATGGAAGCATTTTTGTGTCTGGTGCCACAAGGAAGCCCTTGATCCACTGCACGCCAAGCCGGAGCAAATTATGCCTTTATTCTTATCTCTAGCCAAGTCAGGACTTTCTTATTCCACACTTAAAGTCTTTCTGCCAGCAATTTCCCGCTTTCGACATGATGGCACCACCTCTCTGTATTCCTCTCAAATCATTCAACAGTTCTTTAGAGGCCTCTTTGAATGTATCCGCCCATACGTCGTCCGCCATCCTCTTGGCGCCTGAATCTGGTTTTATCTCAGCTCCTCCTACCTCCTTTTGAGACCATCCATTCAGCGGACTGAAAATTCCTCAAGTGGAAGATGGCTCTTCTACTCGCGCTTACGTCATCAAGGCGAGTGAGTGACTTCCAAGCATTTACAATACAACCTCCATTTTTTCAATTCTCTAAAGACACTGTTACTTTACAGACAAATCCGAAATTCATTCCCAAAGTTCTTCTGATTTGCACCTGAATGAGCCTGTCATTCTCAGAACTTTCTTCCCCAACCCTCCGTCTCTTGCTGAGCGTTCTCTCCATTCCTTGGATTTAAAACGTTGCCTGAAATTCTACATACAGCGCACTGCTCCTTTTCGAAAGTCAGACCAGCTCTTTGTATCCTATGGCCGAGTTTTGGTAAGGACAGGCAGTCACTCAACAAACTCTTACTAGATGGATCTCTTCTGCCATTTCTTTCTGCCATTGCTGGGCAGTAAAGCCTCTCTCTGCTCCAGTGCGAGCACACTCGACAAGGGCTGTGGCATCATCTACTGCCATTTTTGCTGGAGTGCCTCTGCGCCAGATTTGCAGAGCTGCAACATTGTCAAGCAGACACACGTTTACGAGGCACTACTGTCTGGAATCAGCGGATGCTGCAGATGCTGCTGTGGGCCAAGCTGTGTTACGAAATCTTTTTAACTAAGGTGAGCCTCTGTTGCTTCCCGCCTCCTGTCATAAAAGGTTTTAACATATGTTTCAATGTATGCTATCTAAATGATGCTATGGTTGTACTTATTTGGTTTTGAAGTACCTTTTATGACTTATATATTGTGTTACTGCTTTCTACTCTTATTCAAGCATGTGAATCTATGAAAGACACCCCTAATACTGGAGAAGAACATTAGTTACTTACCTGTAAACTGTGGCTCTCCAGTATTGGTGTCTTTCATAGATTCACATGCGACCCACCCTTCCTCGCCTCAGAGGCTCTCTTCTCCTCATGCACTCTTGGTCACTTTGGTGCTGCGAAAATCTGAGGGCTTGAGCTTCTGAGGAGAAGGTTCTAGAGGGTGCTGTTGCCTGATTGGCTGGAATGTGGACTATTATAATGACTATGATATGTTACTAAAGTGAATTCTCCCTTTAAGGCCTCTTTGGCTTTCTTTCAGTTCTATGGTACTTTTTAACTTTAAGTATATATATTTTATATGTATTACATTTCTTATGTAAATGTATAATTATATAACTTTTCAATTTGTGTGTGTGTGTGTGTATATATATATATATATATATATATATGTAAATATATATATATGTAAATATATATAAAACGTAATCCTGTCAGGATAGCTGCTGCGTCTTAAATCACGCGCCGCCGCCAGCAAACAGGACACAGACTCTGTATCAGTGCTTCAGATATTTATTTGCCCAAAAGTCTGAGACTCGTTTCGCAGCGTGAACGCCGCTTGTTCACTCGACACTTCGACTTTTTCTATTTGTGTGTGTGTGTGTGTGTATATATATATATATATGGGTGTGTGTGTATATATATATATATATATATATATTTATATATATATATATATATATATCCACATAATCTCCCCAGCTGGAAAGAATTTGAGCCGCACACCAGGGCTCGACAAATCTTAAAAATCGCACTTGACCTGCAGGTCTAGTGACTAAAATTTTCTACTCGACCTAACATCAATGCACTTGACCCACAAATTGGTTGTATTCACATTTTCTTCAAAACCTTTGCAGCGCAGTTGGTCTATGACCAGTAAGACATGATCGATTTTTTTTGCCTCATTACTACTCTCACTGCACTGTTTTGAAAGTTACGAGCACGGCCTTGGATAAACACTCTCAGCAGTACTCTGGTACACTACTGAACCTTAAACATACTAGAGCACGGCCTCAGATAAACACTCTTAGCAGTACTCGGGTACACTACTGTACATAACACACACTAGAGCGTAGCCCGCAGTATACAAGCTACTGATGGGGGTAGAGTGGGAACTACGGTGTTAAACAATTCGCTGTCTGTGGGAGGCCTCGCTCTTCCCTCCTAAGAGGCAGAGACACAGGAAGAGAGCTGGAGGCCTTAGCCTCGTACTCTTCTGTCTGCTCGACCACTTGCATGGCATTAAACAAGGGAGTATGGGATACTATGCACCAACCTAAGCTACAAAACAAACACAACAAAATGAGGAGTATGGTGCACTGGATACTGATGTTGTACAGGTTATGGGTTTGTTGGGGAATGGGCTGGCAACGGACAGTTCTAACTTTCCATTCAGGGGAGGGGATTGGACCTGCGCTGCTGCCCAAGGAGTGGGGGTAAAGAGAGTTTCTAATGTCAACTGTATTGAATAATGGGGGAGGGTGGTACATAATGAATACTCTTTGCAGAACTCAGGTTCACCGCTGAACCTGAAACATACTAGAGTTTGGCTCCAGTGGCTCAGCATCCTGTGATTCTGGGCAAATCACTTAATCTCCCCGTGCATAACAAAAATGAGTGTGTCCTGTAACGTAACTGGTGCTCATGTAAAGCACTCTAATACATTCAGGTCGAGTAAGCGCTATATGAACCTGCAAAAAATAAAACCTTACAGCAATACTTGGGTTCACCGATGTACCTTAAACATATTAGAGTAGTACAGCCCTGGATAAACACTCTTCCCAGTATTCGGTACACTACTGTTCCTTAAACGTACTAGAGCACAGCCTAGGAAAGGGCAGATCGCGCCATGGCTTGGGACAGAAGTAACTGTATGACTGGAACGTTTTTACGGAGTCTTGCATTGTATTTTATGTCCCAGCTATCCGACCAGGCATGCTGTGTAAGCACATCCCAGGCCACATAAACAATACTGCCGTGCTTGCTCATGACATGAGATCGTCATCTTCCATCACTCTCCTTTCCAGGTCGCTGACATGGGGACCTGTCTGTCAAGCGACCGTGAAGCCTTTCAGTGCGATTACACACCATAGATTGTACAATCTGCCCATTACATATGTTTTACTTCCTGGTGTGCTTCACGGCCTGGCCTTTCAACTTAATGAAGTCGGCGCCAGCCAGGTCCTCCTTGTGAACGGCCATGCTTCATATACAGTTAATTACAAATCACCCAGGGAAATAAAATGAGATGCGTTTAACGTGATAATTAAAAGAACAGAGGGAATCAAGGGGCGCTGTTTACCCTCTGCATCCCGCTGGTGCACCCCTGACTGCACCCGCCTTGTAGAGCTGGGTAAACCAACTTCTAAGCTGTGAGAAAACACAAACTTTCCTGCGCTGACATCTGGCACCTTAATGGGCACCGCAGGCAGCTTGTTGGCATCTCGTGTGCTACCATTGGACGAGGCACGTGCAGAAAGTACTCTCTGGCTGCCTGTGCCGCCTTTAATTAGATATCATGAATGCTTCGCAGTTTCAAAATCTCAAACCTTTCAACCTTCTAATCACAGGCAGTTAGCAGTGCTAATGTTAATGCACACGTTAATTATAAGTATGTCTAATGCTAATTTCTAGTCACCTCAGTTTATTTACGATGCCGGTAAGTTTGTGCTTTTCCAGAAGACTTGAAGTTTGAAACAATAAAAAGCGCAACAATAGCCCCCGCTGAGCATCAATCCCCTTCAAAGCCACCCTCCCCAACAATCGGAGCAAGAGCCCCTGACCCGCGGCGGTGTTCCCATCCAAGCGCTCCTACTTTAGGGTTCCCCGCAGAGAGATTGAGCCGTCCTCGGCAGGCGCAGGCTTACATCACAGACCAAGCTCCACTCGCAGGGCTCCCAGGCTCATGATAAAACATCCAAGGTGCAGGAGGAGAACTTCTGCTTCGCTAGGACACTAGTGTCGTTCATGGCCTGCCTCCGGTCAAGTGTATTGGGAACAGGGGTTGGCAAAAGCAGTTTACACGCTTATCCTGCTGCGGCTGTAATCAGCCAATGAGAAGTCTGTAAACTTTACTGTGCGGAGATTAGCAACCATCTGATTGGCTGATTGCAACTAGGCCTTAGCCGACCGAGCCCGCGTTGCAATCAGCCAATCAACACCTTTGCTTTTCCCGCATTTTGTCACGGCAGTTCTGAACATTTCACCCAGCTGCCCTCTAAAGACTTCTACCGGCACTGCACTTTAGCACAGACAAAGCTCACTCGCCAGGCCGGTCGAGTAGGCATGAAAACTGTCTCGCCCTGAAAGAAATTGACTCGCATTTGCGAGCGGGCGAGTACATTTGTCGAGCCCTGCACACAGAACATTATCTTGGCCGTTCTTATTGATGGGTGACAACAGGATAAGGCATGGTCCTGACGCGTTTCGTTTCCCCATGGAAACTTTTTAGAAGGTGAGCCTTGCACCAAAAACACGCTGTGTGTTTCACAGTCCAATGTTCTCCATTGATTTTACTTCCTCTGATGGCACTTCTTTTTTTGGAAACACTTCCTTTCAATGTTGCATTGTGGGGCCTGTGGTTCAAGCGGCTGTTCATATTTACAACCCTCCAGCGGGCGGTGCATTTGGTATCCTGTTGTGATAAAAATCCTTATTAGCACAATTGTCCATTATTGACGCCAAAAAGTTCCCCCATGTCAGCCTACTTTCAAAGCTGACTCGGGGCCAATACCGAGGTCCAGTCCTCGGCGGCACCTCTCTCCTGAATCGTTTTACCGAATCTGACACTGAGGTATATATATATATATATATATATATATATATATATATATATATATATATATATATATATATATATATATATATATTTTACTACTATTTTATGTACCGTGGGACTCCCACTTCGACGACGGGGAATATTTAAGCATGTGAATCTATGAAAGACACCAATACTGGAGAACCACAGTTTACAGGTAAGTAACTAATGTTCTTATGTTTAAAAAACGTTAGAAATTCACACAAAAAATGTGTTACTGTTAAAAAACATTAAACCATGGAAAGTTGCCAGTTATACTAAACTGACGTAAGTATATTTTGCGCCACCATAGATATTGACATCATTCATAAGGCCCTAAGTAGTGCATTTTCAGTTACCTATTACTGGCGAATTACAATTTTTTTTTTTTAAACAATAAAACTTTCAGTGAGTTTCTTAGGTTTTTTGACCCCATATTAAAAACGTACTACCCTCTTCATGTATAATTCCACTTTAACCTTTATTTTTTCAGTGAATATCTATTGTTTTTTAACATAAGCAATAGCTTATTACAAAGCGCTTGCGCCCCCTATTGGTGAGGTGGTTGTTGGTTGGCTGATAGTAAATTTTAAATTGTTTCTCTTTTTAACGTTATTTTTTTTTCTTTTTGTTTGCTTTACTGCTCAGTTCCTGTGGGAGTCCCACGGGACACAGCAAGGTCCCACGAGACCGCCACGGAGCAAACTTTTTTTTAAATATTTGCCTCCTGGGTGTCTAAACAACGTCTAGGGAGTCAGGATATCACTATCCTGCCCCCTTCTATATTTTTTTAACATATTTTAAGGACTTGGGGTCCGAGTCCCTGGTTTCTATAATGGCAGCCACAACATTTTTCTTCATGTTGAAGCTACCATTCAGATTGTTCGGTCCCATGGTTGTCCAGTGGGCCCGACCAATCAAAATGTTTGTTTTACCATTTTTTACTGCTCGAGTCATGTTGGAGTCTTGCGGCAACAGATATCTATACATTTTGAACCTCCAATTTCTCTAAAACAGTTGAACAGAATTACACCAAGTCACAAAAACAACACACTTTCTGAGTAAAGTTCAAGCTTTTCCCCAAATTTGGTGCAATTCTGCTCAGCCATTTTTCTTGTATTGCTGTCTAATTTCCTATGGGACATGCATGGGAAAAAAGTGTTTTGGGAACCGCCCTCCCTTCCTTTGTATATATAGCCACATAAATGGTTAACTACTGGCTCAATCACCAAGGTCAGCTGGTGTTTCCTGCACAGTGGATGGAATTCGAGATGCAGGTGCGAATTTCAGGTCTAATTTGGCTAGCAGAAGGAGGTTTCTTTCAAGCCCTGAAGACAAAATAAAGGTGGGACAATGAACACCGTGCAAAATATGAGCTAATTGCTAATACAATTAAATTATTGCTGTCTGGGGTTTCAACTTAGTGCGGGGTGTTGGAGGATGATGCACTGCAAAATTGTGGAGTAAGCATTTTTGGATCGCTGAAAGAATGTTTACTACCAATCTTCCTACTGCATTTTGAAACACATGGTATTAATCAAATAACAGCTGTAGTTAACTTGGCATCTTTGATGTTACACGTTTGTAAGGCATAGGAATGGATTAGCACAATTGAGAGGACGTAAGTAAACTAGAGCTTGCTTTTAGGGATCATATGTTTGCTTGAACCACAATGCCTGCAGTCCTATCAATATCACTAGGGATCCGCGTCTCTTCACTCAATCCAGCGTCTCCACTTATAAGCTTTCCAGGTGGGCTTATGTTTGATGAGGTTTGGTAGGGTTTTTGAAATCCCTTTTTTATTTATTTGGTTATTGCGTTGCAGTTCTCTAATCATGTTCTTCAAAATGGTTATATTAAACAGGTGAGTCATACTGGTTTGACCAGAAAGTATTGCTAGTCAGTGTTGCTTTGTTCTTCAGTGGGTCTACTACATAAATGCGTGGCTTACTTTAAAGACAGCACTTGACCTCCTCAGCGGTCGCTCTCGTAAATATTATCTCGGAACCTTCTCTCTCCTCTGTGGGATACCCCAAGGTTCCTCCCTAAGTCCTATGCTTTTTAATGCCTATGTCAGCCTGCCGACCTGATCCGCTCGTGCAAGTTTTCTGATCTCTCCTATGTCGTCCTATGTCGTTATCACATTTGTGCGCACCTTCAAATATGTGAGTTGAGCATTTCTCCTGTACAAAATACTCTTTTGTTTGATGTAGTACACTAAATGTTTGCTTCATTTATAATAAGAATCTAGCTCACATCTAGGGAATACGTGATCCTTGACTTGCCTCTTAGTTCAGTAATAGCATTGCCGTCAGGAAGGGGGCAGGAATATTTCTCAGTTCATGTTTAAAACAAACTTTAATAACTATATTACTAAACTATGATGTTGTAGTGCACTGCCATTTACAAACGGCACATTTTCCATTGAAATGGTCACAAACCTTCCTACTAACGTGGTTTTACTGATAAACTATATAGCGTATATACAATCTGTGAACTGTATAGCGTATATACAATCTGTGAACTATTTGCCATTTGTA
Organism: Lissotriton vulgaris; assembly: GCF_964263255.1. Taxonomy (NCBI): domain Eukaryota; kingdom Metazoa; phylum Chordata; class Amphibia; order Caudata; family Salamandridae; genus Lissotriton; species Lissotriton vulgaris. The sequence continues at coordinate 24,984,165 of NC_141686.1, read as the reverse complement.
CATAACCAAATATAATGTTCTGATTGTTTTAGCCTATTAAAATCTTTGTTTTATCACCCAGAATTACAAAAAATATGCTTTAATAAATACTGAAATATATTTTGAAATGTTTCTACAGTTCACTTACAAGCTATGTAAATGTTGTATGTTAGAAAAATAACCTGACATTCTACAGCCTTTCCTTGCACATTCTGTATGATTGCCAGACAGTTCACTTTACAAAACCTTCTACGGTCGCAATCAGAGAAAATAGTGTAAGACATAAACTGACTTTTGACCTCTCTCTTAACTCGGAGCAAACAAGATAAAATCAAGATTTAAAGAGATTTTTATTGCTCATTCACTGTCTGAGTGAACAGAACACCTGTTAAAGAACTGCCCGCCAGAATGGGCCAGTAGACACTAAAAATATGGTCGCCCTGATAAAATATGACTTAACCTAGTGAGTGGGCCAGTAGATTTCTTGTGGATTAGCCACTCTGCATGCAGCCTTTGGCCGTGCATGGTGGGTGGTTAGCCACAAGGCCTACAGGCCCTTTGGCCAATCCACCAAAGGTAGGTAAGCCCACACTGCGCAGAGCCTTCGGTTGTGCAAGGTAGGGATTGGCCACAGGGCCTGGCCCTATGACCAACCCCTCAAAGGCTGTAAGCCTCACACTGCGTGGGAACCTCGGCGGTGCGTGGTGGTGGTGTGGCCAACCTCCCGCAAGCAGTCATCCAAACGCTGCGCGTGGCCTTGAGCCATCCATATCAGAGGGTTGAGACTTAGGCGATATGGCATAAGGTTCGCCTTCGTACTCCTTGGCAAAAACATACATGTGAAGTCCCCCTTGCCAAGCTTCCAACCAAAAAGACTGTCTTTGCAACAAAGAACATATTTCAAATGTTGCAGTGATGATCTCAATGATATTATAGAACATGTCATAAGTGATGTAATATGTGTGGTAATTAGCAGTGCATGGCAAGGGTGCAAATTTTAGTAACCTTAGGGCAGGAGTTACAGTTATAGAGATGACTATAACTGGTGAATTTCAGTGTTTCTTTTTATTGTTTAAAATGTTACGTTGTCCCTGAAATTTTCATCTAACTATAATGTCATATTAACTTTTTTCAGGGAATTTCTAAGGTTTTTCAAATTTTTATTTAATTTGCATTCGTAAGGCCAACTCCTGCTGTGCATGGCCTTTGGCAGTGGACGGTGGGGTTTGGCCACAGGGTCTGACCTACTGCAAAGCCCTGTAGTCAACGACTCTGTGTGCCTTCGGCCATCCCCTGAGTCCAACTAGTTTGCACATTCCCCCTCCCCAACCCACTTCGGGCCCTGGGAACTTATCCCTGGGGCCTTTTTTTCAGGCATTGGGGCCTGTGGCCCCTCTACAAGCCACTTTGGGCCCCAAGGACTTTATCCTCTGGGGCACAGTTTGTTTTTATTAAGGGAAGGGGAGTACTCCCCCCACCTTCCAGAGCCACTAAGGATCGCATGGACCCCATGCCATGTGGCTTAAAAAAAAAAAAAAAGGACAGGGGCGCATGGCCCAATCTCCAAACCAATAGTTGCCCCAGGAGCCATTTCCACCCTGGGGACAAAATATTTTTTTAAAGAGGAGGGGGACATGTCCCCATCCCTATTCCACCATGGGCCCCAGGGACCCTATTCCCCAGGGACTTCTTTTATTATTAAGGAGAGGCGACCCATCCCTGCTTAGCCTTTATTGACTCTGGGGACCCTACCCACTGAGCATTGTGCTTGTGGTTGGGTTCCCATGTTGCCCACCTGGGGCACCCACAAAATAATACATTGGTGGCCATAGGGGAAGTTCCAGGGCCTCATCCGGCTCCCAGCATGTACCCATTCTGGGTGCTGTGGGAGCCTGTGTTGCTTATACTCAGCGGGATCAGCTGCTAAGAGCACAGGCCTAGAAACAGAAGTCTGCTCACACTTGACGGAAGCATCTTTAAAGCTCCTACCGAGTGTGAGGAGATATGCCAAGACATGCCTACTGCTACCCAGAGGGAGCTTTAAAAATGCTCCCACCGGGTGGGAGAAGACATATGTTTCCCTGCCCACGCTGTTGCGGGCAGGGATACTACTTTGTTTTGTACGTGGGCTTCCTCGGTCACAGTAATGGAGTCCACCCCAGGGGATGGAGTCCCTGGGGCCTTTTATTACAGGCTCAGTGGGGGGGGGGGGGGCAGGCGACCCCCCCTCCCTGTATTAAGGCATTTGGGCCTGGGGAATGAGGTCCCTGGGGCCTTTTAAGCCTCGGGTAGGGGAGCTGTGCTGCCTCCTCTAATTTTCTACGGCATTCAGTCCTAGGGTTGGGGATGGGGGACACATACATCATCCCTTTTTTTAGCAATTTGGCCCTAAGGGATGGGGCCTCTGGGGGACATTACAAGCTGGGGGAGTGGGGGGGGGGGGGGGGGGGCGGCTATGTGATTGCTCCCAATTTTATGGCATTTTCAGCCCTTGGCCAATTACTGCCTAGGGGACGGGCGGTGCCTGTCCCCCTCTCTTTAACTTATAATTTGGTACCATGTATGGGATCTCTGTGGCCCTAACAGGTTCAATCAAGGTGCCCCACTCATGCACTCCCCAAAAAATATAACAGTGAAGAGCCTTTGGGGGGTGGTAGGTTCTGCTGGCTTAGTGGACTAATGCGTCCACTGTAGGGGCCTGTGTTTGACCTCATAGTCGCAGGTTCAAATCCTGGCAGGTCCACCCAGCCTTTCATCCTTCTGAGGTCGATAAAACTAGTACCGTTGAGTTGGGTAACAATAAGCATTTATCATTCAGCCCCAAGATGCCCGAAGGTGAACGTGCGCTTTACAAATACACTTGTTATTTAATTATAATTAAAACGCAGACAGCCATTTCTTTTTTATAAAGGTTGCAATACCACAAAAATCCCACAGGATCACAGCTTTTGAGAATGTATTTTGGCCCCCGGAAGGGTTGGTTTGGGACCCCTCCACAATGCCTAGTGGTGCAGGGTATCCCTACCCTACCCCCTTATTATAATTTTTTTTTAAGAAACCCAGGACAGGGGACTAAGTCCTCAAGTCCTGTAGTGGCTGCCTGTAATATCTTTCCTCATGTTGCATACAGCCAATCAAAACGCTCAGTACCACAGGAGCGTATCTCCCATGGGAACGAATTGGCCTAGTGCAGAAGTAGGCTGCTGGGCCAATCAGAACGCTATATTTTTTTTACTGTGTTTGAGGCGCTCTCGCAAGAGTCCCTCGAACCTAACTGTCACGATATACACATATTTTGATCCCTAATGTCTAAAAAACTACTAAATGGATTTACATTAAATTACAACATTCATGCTTTCTGGACCAACATCTAGCTTCCTGCCAATTTTGGGGCAATTCCGTACAGGAATTTATGCGGTAGCTCTACCTAAAATAGTCTATGGTAAATGCTTGGGTATTTTGAGTTTTGTGGCTGCCCTTTTTTGGGGGCACCACTTGAATGGATCATTCAGACAATTTCCAATAACAAACTGGGCAAAGAAGACAAACATTTTGGAAACATTTTTAGAGACTCGTCAAATATACATTACCAGGCCTCCAAAAATCTACTCGCTATAGCTAGCCAGATTTTATCAGATCGAGCTATGTTTCTGTCGAGATGACAAAGAACTGGTGTTCTGTTCGGTGAGAAAGTGAAGGAACAATAAAGATGCCTTTAAATCTTGTTTTTATCTTGTTACATTTCTCTGTGTCCAGAGACAGAGGCCAGAAGTCAGTTTACTATTACCGTCTCTGACTGCACACTTCCAGGATTTTGTAAAGTGAACAGTTTGACATGCGTATGAAGTGTGAAATAAAAGGCTGTAGGGTTTCAGGTTTTCCTAACACACTTTTAAATAGCTAATAAGTCAAGTTTACACATATTTCAAAATATATTTCAGTCGGTGTGAAATTCCATTTTTTGTTCTTGATGAAAAAAATATTTTAATAGGATGAAAAACAAATTGGAACACTTACTTGGTGATGTGTAAATGATAATTATATTTTCTGAAACCAGATTTTTACAGATTATTTTTAATACATTCTATAGTTTTATCAGTAAAGCTCCAAGGTAGTGGGAAGGTTTTTAGCTATTTCTTGCAAATTTAAATTACATTGCGCTTTCACATCATGGCTATAGTAATATATTTATTAAAAGTGAGTGTTTAAAAATGCACTGAGAAGCACTCCTGCCCTGATGGCAATGCTATCAGTAAACTGAGAGGCAAGTCAGGGATCATTTGTTGCCAAATGTGGGCTTGATTCTTATTACACATTGAGCAAACGTTTAGTCTATTTAATCTAACAAAAGGGTTTTGTTTTATTCAGCAGAAATGCCGAAGTCAAATATTTGAAGGTGCACTCATATGTGAGTGTGAAGAAAAAGGCAACTCTGAAAAATAAAATATTTGCCAATGATCACACAATTTGAGACCAATTAACGGGTCAAGTACATTAAAGTTCGTTCAAGTAGATTATTCAAGTTACTCGACCTGCAGGTCTAGGAAAAATGTTATGTTTTTTTAAGGGCTGTACATTATACATACATATATATAATGTGTTGTGTGTGTGTATGTGTGTATGTGTATATATATATATATATATATATATATATATATATATATATATATATATATATATATATATATATATATATATATATATATATATATATATATATATATATATATATAAGAAAGTATGTCTGTTTGTCCTTTATGCATTACTACACCATTCATCCGATAGCAAAGAAACTTTGGGAAGTTGTTGAGTACACTCCTGCAAAGGTTTCTGTCAATTTCTCTTTTTTTTAAATCTGCCCCCCAGGGCCCTCATAATCTTTTGAATACTGAAATAGACAGCGAATTTGCGAGCATCATCGACAGTTATGACCCCCAAACTGAAATCGATTGGTCAATCTACATCAGAAGCACGAAAGAAAAAGACATTACAAGCTTCAGCAACAGACGAGCAACAGGAAGCAAGATTAGAAGCTGTTCGAATACAAACTGTCAAGCCCGTAATTCTCAAACGAACAAGCAACCAGAATCAAGATTGGAAGCCAATCGGGGACGCACTGCTCAAGCCACGCTTAGAAATGTTTTAAAAAATAAAATAAATGAGTTCAAATAACAATAACACAATGTAAATTTAATGTTATCATAGGGAGCTTCCTTGAATTTCTTTTCTTCTGAGATCGCAGCAACGCACGACGGGTAAGCTAGTATATATATATATATATATATATATATATACACTCCCTTTCCCCTTTCTTCAAGAAGACCACTAGGAACACTACAGGGCTTTCAGGCAAATATTTATTTCAGGGTTGTGGCATGATCGGTTTCGGCGTGTGCCTTTTTCAAACGCCAGAAGTCCTTAGTCAGTGATAGCTCCCACACAGGGATTTTATGAGCTCCTCCCTCACAGTGGATGGTTGGGCTCAGCTCCCACACAGGGATTTTATGAGCTCCTCCCTCACAGTGGATGGTTGGGCTCACCTGGAGCCAATTGTCTTTTCACTCACTTCCTTTTTCGGGACTACCAGTCCCAGGGTACAGCGCGCTGACATTGTACTTCAGTTAGCTGGGGCTTCACTTGTAAATTTCACGTTCGTGTCTGGCTTCAAGTCCCGAAACTCTCTTCCACATCCTCTTTAGCTCAGCAGCTTCCAGCACAGACCGGGTGATAGCGTCACTCTCCACCCTCCGGCCTCGATGTTCCCAGCTGTCTCAAACGCTTCAGAGGTTCTTGTGGCGGGCCGCCGAATTCACCCGACTCCTCGGCAAAATCACTCCTAATCCAATTATCGAGTGGCCACTTCGTGAGAGGGTTCCTCGTGCGCGTAACAGGAAACCGCACAACTATACACTCCCTTTCTCCTTTCTTCAAGAAGACCACCAGGAACACAACAGGGCTTTCAGGCAAATATTTATTTCAGGGCTGTGGCATGACCGGTTTCGGCGTGTGCCTTTTTCAAACGCCAGAAGTCCTTAGTCAGTGATAACTCCCACACAGGGATTTTATGAGCTCCTCCCTCACAGTGGATGGTTGAGCTCACCTGGAGCCAATTGTTATTTCACTCGCTTCGTTTTTCGGGACTACCAGTCCCAGGGTACAGCGCGCTGTTATTGTACTTCAGGTAGCTGGGGCTTCACTTGTGTGTATGTATATGTGTATATATATATATATATAATTTATTTATTCTGGTTTTGACTCTGGCGGACGTCAGCGCTCCCAGTGTGGAGCGGTGCAAGTACTTCGGTGGAGTCAACCGAAAAACATTGAAGCTAGGCTAATCTTAAATTAGCGGTTGTAGATGTACTCACTCGAGACCAGGTTGAATTTTAAAGCGTCTTTATTGGAACCAAAAATGCCCGACGCGTTCCACCTCCACCTGAGGCTTGCTCACGGGTAACTCTTATCAATCCATTGTCTCTTTTTATTATCTTAAAGACACCATGTTAATTATCACTGGTGCATTATAGTTAATGGAGTTCCTTCACTCCAGTGTGTACAACGGAAGTTAAATTAGGGAGGCTTTTCTGTTTTGCCGGTTTCTGTCCATGTTTCTGTCCATGAGTGATGTATCTTATGATTTCAGAAATGCATAATCACTCGACAAATTTTTTATTTTCATCATCCTGAAACAATGAAGTGAGGTGTTAGTTGACTCATATTTCTCACTGGTGAATTTGAGTTTATTAAAGCATCCGGTTCAAAACTCTGGTGAGTTAGAGCAGATGATGTGAGTTTATTAAGCTCTCTGGTGAGATAGCGTTGGCTAATATCAAATTGATTTTACATAGTGAGATTTAGAGATGCACATGTAGTTCCTCACTCTGATTCAGACCCCTGGACTCCAGTGTTCTGAACATGATGATGTGATGTGATTCTTTTTGTCGGAGGGACTTTCTCCGATTTCCACCTCTTTCTGACAATGGTATTTGGTCTATGGCATAGAAGCGCAAAGTTTCCCAATTGTTGCTGTGGCATTTGTCCACCATTTGGGCGCTGTCACGGGTCTGCTAGCAAGTGGCAGGCTTTGCTTCCGCGTCTGGGTTTTAGCCGCTAACATCACAACCAAAAGTTGCCGAGCCGCGAAAGCAAAGCCTGCCACTTGCTAGCGGACTCGTCATGGCGCCCAACTGGTGCTATCTTGCTACGGGAGATCGGCTGTCCAAGAGCAGCAGAATTATGACAAAGAGGATATTTCCAGTTTAACTCTTCACCAGCCCACTCAGGTTTTAATTTGTTTTCATTGACTGTTTTTAATGATGAACTCACTTGAGACTACTGGTTTGTGCACTACAAGACCCAGAAGGCCGCTCTTTGTGACCAGGCCCACGGAGGCAGGCTCATTAAATCTCGTGCATTGTGCACTACAAGACCCAGAAGGCCGCTCTTTGTGACCAGGCCCACGGAGGCAGGCTCTTTAAATCTCGTGCACTTGGCATCATCATTTCTAACAGATGCCATTGAAGAAGGGATAGGAATCCCGAAACCGGTTTGGCTGTATATTCATGATGGTGATTGTTTACCTGCATCTCCTGTTTGCTGTTGCTCACAAAAGAAATGAATGCAAAAAAAAAGCTGATCTTGTGGTTTTCTTCCATCGGGGCTAAACTTTTGGTTGTGATGTTAGCGGCTAAAACCCAGCCGCGGAAGCAAAGCCTGCCACTTGCTAGCGGACCCGTGATGGCGCCCAAATGGTGCTATCGTGCTACGGGAGATCGGCTGTCCAGGAGCAGCAGAATTATGACAAAGAGGATATTTCCAGTTTAACTCTTCACCATCCCACTCTGGTTTTAATTTGTTTTCATCGACTGTTTTTAATGATGAACTCACTTGAGACTACTGTTTGTGCACTACAAGACCCAGAAGGCCGCTCTTTGCCACCACACTCACGGAGGCAGGCTCTTTAAATCTCGTGCACTTCGCATCATCATTTCTAACCGATACCATGGAGGAAGGGATAGGAATCCCGAAACCGGTTTGGCTGTATATTCATGATGGTGATTGTTTACCTGCATCTCATGTTTGCCGTTGCTCCCAAAAGAAATGGATGCAAAAAAACGCCGATCTTGTGGTTTTCTTCCATCGGGGCTAAACTTTTGGTTGTGCTATATATATATATATATGTATATATATGTATATGTATATGTATGTATATGTATATATGTATATTATGCCTCAGAGCAAACATGCGCACTCTGGAAGTAACTTCATGAAAAAACTGGGGTTAACCCTGTGTCCCTCAGAACCTGGGTGTATTATGATTAAAAGAAAAATTGGTTCTGTCGGGTAGTGAAACAACTAATTTGTAAATTCTATCCGCATTTGATATTACCACCTCCCTCTGACAGGAATTCACAACAGGTTCTTGCAATAAATGAAAAGAAAAACCTGTATAGGACTATTTGTATCTTTATATTTTTCAAGATGCGTTCAAAGTAAATCATAAATGACTGTCAATATCATAGTAAAAAAGTGCAACATGTGACAATAGTGAATAGTGCTTATGTGACACATACAATATGTACAAAAATCATTTCCAATATAGACAGTTTATACACATATATACAGGTTTGACTTTCAAAAGAGGCCGTCCATTAATACAAATTTGCAGAATCCCATTTGTTGCTTTGTCAATTCTATTGGGTATCTGGAGTATTGGGGCCAATTGGAAAAAATTTCGACCCTTCGCGTGCCAAGATGAATGAGGTCGCAGCGGGTCTTTCTCAAGACAGATGTAACACGCACGACAGTCCGGGAGTTCAAGTGCAGTTGAGTCACCTGGACTGGATCGGATTGAGGTCCTTAAATCCGAAGATGAAAAGGGAATAGTCCAAACAATTCACGGCTCTACTCGGAAACGCAGCGTTTCCGAGTAGAGCCGTGAATTGTTTGGACTATTCCCTGCTCTGGCTCCCCGTCAACAAAAGGATCACGTTCAGGCTCCTCACCCACGCACACAAAACGCTCCACGACATAGGTCCCGAATACCTCAACAATCGCCTCACGTTCTACACTCAACACGCAAACTCCGCTCCGCCAGCCTCGCCCTCGCCACCGTCCCACGGATCCGGAGAACCACAGCCGGAGGAAGATCATTCTCCTACCTGGCGGCCAAGACATGGAACTCCCTCCCCGCCCACCTAAGACTGTCCCAGGACCACCTCACATTCAGGAAACTTCTCAAGACCTGGCTCTTCGAACAGTAGCAGCACTCCCCCGCCTCCCCCAGCGCCTTGAGACCCCTACGGGTGAGTAGCGCGCTCTACAAATGTATTGATTGATTGGTTGATGTCATGAGTGATATTATTTAACATGTCATGTGTGATGTAATATGTGAGGCATAATCAGTGATTGATGGTTATGTTATAGTTATATCACTAAATTAAAACTGGTGGATTTCAATGATTCTTTATGTTTTTTAAAGTCCGCTCAGGTCTTATTCCATCACCTGCCTACATTGTCACTTTATCCGTTTTTTTCCAGTTAATATCATATGCAAGTCATATTATGTATATCACAGAATGTTTCGTAACTACAATGAAAAGTGTAAGGCACCTTGTCCTTCCTACAGTTGTCCACTGTTCGAACACAGTATAATGTCTTACAGAAGTGGCATGTGCTAGATTACATAAAGTGAGCTCCCCACGACCCCTCGCTTCAGGCTTCTATTGCTCTGACTCCATGGACCTGGTGCTGGTCAGGCTTGTCAGAGTTAATACGTTAGTTTGATTATTCCGCTGCACTTTTCGAACATGAACTTGTTTTTGTTCTATAAAACGCTAATCACAACGGGAATCATTGAAGGGAAATAGGTTACTTCCTGAATATGATGTTCTTACGCACAGGATGACCCGAGACATCCCTCCAAAGTGTCTTGGCAGTAGATGTACCTTAAAGCAGATGTTTTTAAGGGCAGCTATCCAGTCCCGAGCGGTTTATGGTCGAAAGTACCATTGTAATGTTAGAACTGGCTTGGAAACCTGTCCTTGTGTAACCTGGGTTGCATGCCTTTATTATTGACAAAGGGACCAGGGCAGCTGCTCTTTTCAGTCCATGTTTGTTTGCTTTGGTCTGTCTGTGTTCTGATGGCCTAGCAGTACGTTAAGGGCCTGAATATAAAGGGTGGATAGTGAGTGGAAGAGCCAAGCATATTTCCCTGCCTTTGTGGCTTTAGAAGAATGAAGCACTGGTAAATCAAGGCTGGTCAGGTGAGACTCTCACTATCAGATGGAAAGCAACAGACTTCCTGGACAGGTGGTGGTGAAACCACTAGCACTATTTTATAAAGCAATATTTTAAGGCATTTGTGTGAATTATCACTACCGCTAAAGAGACAATGCACCTAAGAGTTTAGCACTTACCGCAGAATATTAAAGGTATAATGCATAATTTACTCCATAACAATGGAAGCATACCTTATGTTGTCTGCAGAAACTGTTGTGGAGCATTAAGCGAAGAACATGTGCCTGCTAGAGCAAAGTTGTCCCTCATGGCACTCGGGTCTCCTAAAGTCCTGAAGGGGAGCAGGATTTACAAAGGTTCTCATCCTGGTGTGGCAAGTGCAGGTTTATATCTGGTTTTCATGCCTATCTTTAGCCAGGCCGTTGCCTGCTTCCAGCCCTTTTGTCACAGTTCAAACATTAGTATCAGTCATTATTAGTGAAAGGTTCCCTTTGCCAGCCAAGGCGACCCAGTACAGTCCTCCAGCCATCAGTCTTCAGTTTACTTGGGTAGGTTTCCTCATCTTTAAGATGCAAATGCTTCACTTCACAGTACATCATTTGCACCTCCTGCAGAGAGATTCTAAAATCCCCTGAGAAACGAGTTCTAGAAGGATGAGACAGTCTGCACAATATGGCCTTGTGGCCTCTTGTGTCTAAGATATCTTGAATACATGCTCCTGAAGAATCTTGGATCCATCACAAATATTGGTATCGACGGTGAATAACTGTTTCTTCTTGATGCACGCCCAGGCTGTGGGGCAAGTGGTCTTCTTTTCACATTTGGAAATAGGAGCAAAGCATTTAATTCACCTCCCACTTGATATACCCCTATAGGTAAAATGCAGTTTGGAGGCAATTAACAGCAGTTTACTCTGACTGAATGTATATTGTAATGTTCAGTGTTCCTTTCTTTAGTCATTGGTTATTACAGACTCCACTGTGTAGTCGTAATCTTTTTCTAACTAATTAGAAATTTCATGGCCTTAGTAGGTCATATCGATGGCACTGCTTCACATAATTAAAGGCTTTTTTTATCTCATTGCACTGGTAGCTGGGATTACCAAAGAAGCATAAATTAATGCACCTTTACACAGTCTGGTCTAAACTAAATGATCACCCAGACCTCCTGGTATTAATGCTCCCTTGCTTTTTGAATCTTATGCTTGGATCACACTACGCCCATGGAAGGTCCTCTGCAGAAATGCCCATAGTTACTCCCATGACTCCAGTGCCTTCTATTGGTGCTTTCATAGCATCTGTGCTAACACTGCAACAATTTTGAGGTCTTGATCAAGACTGGTAATCCCGTTTTGGGTGTTAAACGTAAATTTGCACCCAAAACACGATAACAACCATGAATTGAGGGAGCAAACGGGGCACGTGGTGTTTGAGCGCTTCAGAATGGAGAGTAGCATGCCGTGTTGGCTTTTCCCCCCTCCCTGGGGGTATGACACAGGTAAAGGGGTGCAAATTGCTCAGCTGGCACTAACTTAAGTAAGCATGTGCACAATTTGCATCTGCATTTTGCGGCCCCATGGTGATCAGGGCCCAAATAAATGATCAAAGCCTAATATTTGAGAGCATTGTGGCAATGTCCTTTTTAGGTTTTGCCTCGCCGAAGATGCGCTCTGCGCATCTTTTCGGCGCAGGCGAAAACCTGATGAGTTGCATAGTGTGGCTTGGTTCGGCCCTCGTCCTTGATTGGCTGGCTCCGTAAACGGAGCCTTGCCATTGGACGAGGGGCCTGTCCGTCAATGCCGGACCAGACACGGGGGCGTTCCCGACATTCTTTGGCTTTTGCCGACGTCACGGGACGCCGGGAACGCCCCCGTGTCTGGTCCGGCATTGCCGGCACTACTGCGTCTCTTCTCCTCCGTCGCCGGCCTCCAGTCTCCTCCTCCCCGATTGCATTGCCCCGTGACTGGCCGGCCGGCCAATCCTAGCGCGGCCGGCCGGAAGTGCCCGCCCCCCCGCAGCCCGGGGAAGAAGGAGAGCAAGACGGCAAGCACTATGGCGGCGCACGCGGGGCTCCCGTGGCCTGGAGGGAACCCCGGGAGATACAGGTAAGTGTTTTTTTTCCTTATTTGTAATGCTGATAAAAAATGTTAACATATTTAGAGGCACTGTATATACCATGTGTAACTACAATAGTAGACACGGATATGTGGGAAGGTAATAGACGCAACCCCGCCGGGTCAGAGATCGCAACATCTCGGCGCACGGTCTGTGGTCAGCATAGCCCATTGTGTGCCTACGGACGCATCTCACTGCTGGACTTAACCCCCTCCCTCCCGTTAGAGTCAGCAGTCTACAACACAACGCACAGAGGGAGAGACGGTGGTAGAGTCCAGGGTATGACACATTTAGCAATCCTCGTCCTCTTCATCACTCGATATAGCTGCCACCATGCTGTTCCCGCCCCTTACCGCTGCCTCGGCTCCCGTTCCCGCCCCCCTACCGCTGCCTGGGCCGCCCTGTTCCCGCAGTGCCGTTCTCAGCTGCAGACATGGTGAAAGTGTCCTTCAACTCGGCTCTCGGCCAGAAAGACCCGCCAAAGGAGGAGAACAGCGAGGTGCTCATCATCCCCGAGCCCAAGGTGAGCCCCCGGGAGGCTCGCCAGTTTATCAGCCTGTATATTGTGTTTGTTTGTCATTCGAAGGATCACACGCTGTGCTGCTCAAATACTCCGGTTTGTGTTTTCAAAACACTTGCAACCTTTTTATTCTCTCTTCTGCTGGATCAAGGTCTGTTTGGTCTGCTCAAATACTCCGGTTTGTGTTTTCAAAACACTTGCAACCTTTTTATTCTCTCTTCTGCTGGATCAAGGTCTGTTTGGTTCGCATTTCCAGTTTTTGGGCTCTGAGTATCGGCTTTTGTTTTTCGTTGGAGACAGCCTCGCGTCTTTGGGATATTAATCTTGTTTTTGTTGTGAAAGCCGCCCATATATTGTGACTGCAGCCTCTGGATCGTGGGAGGGAGAGCGTGTTTGCTGGAGGATTACGGGTACACAAGATAGAGGAGGCAGGCAGGGAAGCTGAGGGGAATCATCAAGCGAAGCCTGAGCCCAACAGACACCATACCCACCTCTGCCCCCACAGCGAGACTGAGTCCAAAGCTGCCAAAGAGCCCCAGGAGGAAGAGAAGGAAAGGTAACAGCGCAGATTTATTAAATCCCATCCTCTCTTTTGACCAGTGCCGTAGCTATTGGAAAGTAGAGCCAGCAGTGAATCCCCTATGCCACGAGGAAGCTCCAGTTACATGTCAAAGTCCTGCGTATTTCAGACACGTTAAGCACGCACCCACGGGGATCGTGGCTCAGCCTTTAAACAGCATGCTTTCTCTGCTACTAGGAGCAGCTTTATGCCCTCTGGCACAAAGCTCCGTTAACACACCTTTTGTTCACCGGTGCTGTTAAGACGCCACACACTTATAACTCTTGTCATTAAGAACTGGTATCCTCCTGTGTCCCACATCGGCACGCCTTGTGGATTCCTGTGCTTTGGCACAGTGCCCCACTGTAACCTTAGTGCCCTTCGCAAATAACTCTTTCAGTGGTTTAATCTACACCTCCTTGGTGCCTTTGCTACTCTTTTGACTGTGTGCTATGGATAAAATTGACCTCTCCTCCTGCCCTTGCATATACTGATTTAGTAAAACCATCTTGTGACAACCACTTTGTTGGATTATGCTACACTCTTCAGGAGACCTCTGTCTCTCATGAACCCTTGTGCCCTGGAAACCGTTATAGTTCTATGTACCATAATATTAAATGGTACTCCTTTCCATATCTCTGTCGTGTGGATCCGACCACCATGTTTTGCCCTAAATCAATCTAAGGGTGTTTCAGTCAATTCTCTAATTGACACCCACCGCTCCCCCTTTATTCCACCCCTAATAGTGGAAATATGATTTAACGAGTTAATATTTGCTTCTGACGTCTGTGACTCCTGCATGTTACTGGGTCAAATACTGCCAAGCCCACTCAACCTTTAAAGAGGATATCGTTGAATTGGGTAACTAATGATTAGCGTGTTATTTAACGTGTGTAGTTGGTGCTCAGGAAATATTATTTTGACAATGATCCCTGGGGCTTTGGCTGTGATTTTTGAACAAGTGGCTGGATATAGGACCGAGATGAACGGATAGAGTATGGGCATCTCCGGAATTTATATGGCATGTTAGTTGGTGTCCTTGGTCTGAGTGTGCGAAAACAAGATTTTTTAGTAGAGAAAGAATACAAGTTATACTCTCTAAACACGCACCCCTTATTTACCTTAAAGAACTCAACATCATTAGGATACAAATATAGAATTACTTTGTGCCTGTGTGTAAACTCAGTTACATTGCATACAATGTGTGTTTTCTTATCATAATTTGAATTACGACACTACTCAAAGATAGACTAACTCGCTCATTTAGAGCTTTGTCAAAATCTCCAGATAATACCCTGTTGACTTAATGTTTCTGCTCAGGCGTCCACCTTGGTCAGATAAAGGGTGAATAGCACAGAGCACCATGTTCCTGCACGTTTCTCACGTTTGTTGAGGCTTTGGTTACACCAGCTTTTTGCAGGTGCAAACTGTTTACTGTATTTTGTACAATTAAAGTGGTAATACAACTACTGTACTGATTTTTTTTTATATAGTATTGATAGTGCATATTATATGCATAACTAAAGAAGACTTGATACTGTGTATCTGGCAGTTTTTCTCACCGAGTCCTAATGTGTAACTTAATGGTAATAGATCAATGTTTGATTACCAGGACACACAGCTAAATTTCAAATGAGTGCCTGCCACGCTGGTGCACAGCTGGGATGGATGGATGGAAGGGTGGGTGTCTGACATAGAACAGTCTGGCACGCGGGGTGAACAGCTGGAGTGAGTGGGTGGGTGTCTGGTGTGGTGTACATCAGGCTGTTTGACTCACAGCTAACCCTGGGGTGGGTGTGTCCCCGGTGTAGAGCCAGCGAGAAGCCGGGTCCACAGCTGGGGTCGTGTGTGTCTAGCTTAGAGCAGTTTGAAAGAGAAGCCGGACGAACAGCTGGGAAGGGTGGGTCTCTAGTGTAGAACAGTTTGAAGGAGAGGTTGGGTGCACTCCTAGGGTGGGTGGGTGTCTGGTGTAGAGCGGGTTGTAAGAAAGGCTGGGTGCACAGTTGGGGTGGATGTCTGGTGTGGAACAGTTTGAAGGAGAGGTTGGGTGCACACCTAGGGTGGGTGGGTGTCTGGTGTAGAGCGGGTTGTAAGAAAGGCTGGGTGCACAGTTGGGGTGGATGTCTGGTGTGGAACAGTTTGAAGGAGAGGTTGGGTGCACACCTAGGGTGGGTGGGTGTCTGGGGTAGAGCGGGTTGTAAGAAAGGCTGGGTGCACAGTTGGGGAGGATGTCTGGCGTAGAACAGTTTGGAAGAGAGGTTGGGTGCAAAGATACAGTGGTTCGTGGTTGGGTGACTGGTGTAGAGCAGTCTTGTTTGACAGGTGTCTAGTGTAGGGCAAGATGGGTGCACAGCGGATGGGGGAGGTCTGTTGTAGTTCTGCCTGTATGAGAGGCTGGGTGCTCAGCACCCTTGCCGTGTAATGCCTTGTACTACATCTGTGTTAGCAGTCGCCTCAGGCTGTTTTTTTTATGCAGGGGACGGGATTTGATCATGCCCATTACGCCGTATTGCTTCTCAAAGGCAACTCTTGCAGAGCCAAGTGGGCTGTTGAAAATTGTGTTTTCTCCACCTGCCCCTGTTGCCTGCTTGTGCCTCCGTTATCGTGCCTCCGTTTTCATGCCCCTGTTGCCTGCTTGTGTCCCTGTTGCCCGCTTGTGCCTCCTTGTGCCCCTGTTGTCTGCTTGTGCCTCTGTGTGCCCCTGTTGTCTGCTTGTGCCTCTGTGTGCCCCTGTTGCCTGCTTGTGCCTCTGTGTGCCCCTGCTTGTGCCTCTGTGTGCCCCTGTTGTCTGCTTGTGCCTCTGTGTGCCCCTGTTGCCTGCTTGTGCCTCTGTGTGCCCCTGCTTGTGCCTCTGTGTGCCCCTGTTGTCTGCTTGTGCCTCTGTGTGCCCCTGTTGTCTGCTTGTGCCTCTGTGTGCCCCTGTTGTCTGCTTGTGCCTCTGTGTGCCCCTGTTGCCTGCTTGTGCCTCTGTGTGCCCCTATTGCCTGCTTGTGCTCTGCTTGTGCCTCTGTGTGCCCCTGTTGCCTGCTTGTGCCTCTGTGTGCCCCTGTTGCCTGCTTGTGCCTCTGTGTGCCCCTGTTGCCTGCTTGTGCCTCTGTGTGCCCCTGTTGCCTGCTTGTGCCTCTGTGTGCCCCTGTTGCCTGCTTGTGCCTCTGTGTGCCCCTGTTGCCTGCTTGTGCCTCTGTGTGCCCCTGTTGCCTGCTTGTGCCTCTGTGTGCCCCTGTTGCCTGCTTGTGCCTCTGTGTGCCCCTGTTGCCTGCCTGTGCCTCCGTCTGCCCCTGTTGCCTGCTTGTGCCTCCGTCTGCCCCTGTTGCCTGCTTGTGCTGTGTTGGTGTGTGTGGAGGGCTCTGTGTGGCTGTGTGTGTAGGAAGCTT
This sequence comes from Lissotriton vulgaris, assembly GCF_964263255.1. Lineage (NCBI taxonomy): Eukaryota > Metazoa > Chordata > Amphibia > Caudata > Salamandridae > Lissotriton > Lissotriton vulgaris. The sequence goes on along the minus strand of NC_141686.1, from coordinate 24,967,380 downwards.
TGTGTGGCTGTGTGTGTGGAGGGCTCTGTGTGGCTGTGTGTGTGGGGGGCTCTGTGTGGCTGTGTGTGTGGGGGGCTCTGTGTGGCTGTGTGTGCGGGGCTCTGTGTGGGGGTGTGTGTGGGGCGGCTCTGTGTGTGAGAGAGAGAGATTTGTTTAAATACCAGGATAATTGCCGGCAGCAGCACCCTTGCCGTGTAATGCCTTGTACTACATCTGTGTTAGCAGTCGCCTCAGGCTGTTGTTTTTTTTTATGCAGGGGACGGGATTTGATCATGCCCATTACGCCGTATTGCTTTTCAAAGGCAACTGTTGCAGAGCCAAGTGGGCTGTTGAAAATTGTGTTTTCTACACCTGCCCCTGTTGCCTGCTTGTGCCTCCGTTTTCGTGCCCCTGTTGCCTGCTTGTGCCCCTGTTGCCCGCTTGTGCCTCCTTGTGCCCCTGTTGCCCGCTTGTGCCTCTGTGTGCCCCTGTTGCCCGCTTGTGCCTCTGTGTGCCCCTGTTGTCTGCTTGTGCCTCTGTGGGCCCCTGTTGCCTGCTTGTGCCTCTGTGGGCCCCTGTTGCCTGCTTGTGCCCCTGTTGCCTGCTTGTGCCTCCGTCTGCCCCTGTTGCCTGCTTGTGCTGTGTTGGTGTGTGTGGAGGGCTCTGTGTGGCTGTGTGTGTAGGAAGCTTTGTGTGGCTGTGTGTGTGGAGGGCTCTGTGTGGCTGTGTGTGTGGGGGGCTCTGTGTGGCTGTGTGTGTGGGGGTCTGTGTGTGCGGGGCTCTGTGTGTGTTTGTGTGTGTCATTTGCGATAGATAAAGCTAGTGGCATTGTAAATGACAATGCCATTTATTTATGTTAAAAAAACATAAATAAAAATAATGTCAAGAGCAATGCCAATAGCTCTAACTTTAACAAAGGCAAAACCATTGCATTGTAAATGCTTGTTGTTTTTTCTTTCTCTTTTTTAGTTAACAAAAATTGTGTAGCGAGATGATTAAGTACTTAACCCTCTCAATGTCTTATTGCTTTCACATGAACCTCCAATGTATCTATTAATTTTCGCTGTTTTTATTTAAAACAAGCATTCGCATATCATGTCATGCATAAAAAGTTGTGTATCTGCTAATACCTGTTCAGCCACTAAGCTTGCTATGGTTTAAGTTTTATATTATTTCTTATCCTGCATATTCCGTATTTTTAAATGCCATATCATTGTATTTGATGCACACTTAATATATTGAAAACATGGTGACGATATTTACATATCAAATATTTTTCATCCACAGGCCTGTTGGAATTCTACATTCTTTTCAACTTTCATGTGTACTCTAAAAATATTCTGGAACCCCAAATGGGATTTCCTCTCTTAGCAAATGCAACGGCCACAAAGTCTATACAGCAGAAGTTTGGTGTTTGTTTCTGCTTCAGTGAGTGGTAAGCATTCAAAACATTTTGCATGCAAATGTTCAAATCTGTAACAAAGTTACATCTAGATTTACATACAGCTTTCGGTTTGAGGACACCAGCTGTTGTTTTTACAGTTCATATGATGTTCTTCTTCTTAAATATGCTCTCTAATGCTGCAGATACTTACCAGTCGCGAGGAATGTGCACCTCCCAGGCGGACGTCCCCAGACAAATAAAAGAAACAAGCATTTGCAATGCAATAGGTCTCACATTTGAGAGAGTTTGAGCTATTGGCATTGTAAATAACAATGCCTTTTATTTATGTGTTTTGAAAACCTACAAGCAGTGCGTACACACAGACTTTGTACTTATAGTCGCTGCTTACGAGAAGCAATGCTGGCAGTAAGAGGCAAAATTGCTAGCCCTGCTTCTTGTAAGCAATGACTAGAAGTACAAAATGCGTGTTTACGCACCGCTTGCAGATTTTCAAAGCAAATAAATGAAAGGCTTTGTCATTTACAATGCCAATAGCTCAAACTTACTCAAATAGGAGACCTATTGCATTGCAAATGCTTGTTTAATAATTGCATTAAGGATGCAGTACCTTATATGGCTAATAGAGGTACCTTTACAACTGCACAGGGACACCTAGTAACAGCCTGTGGTACTGCAACCTTTCCCTGCTTTATGGATTTCCTTTCATTACTTATGCTAAGGCTGTTTAACATTTGTTAAAAAAATATCCTCAGGCAGTGCAGCAGCGTGCTGCTCCAGCCAAGAAGTGGGGAAGAGGCCAAGCAGAACCTTCGATGAGGATTCCTTCCCGCCCGGTTATATCTAGCCAAATGAAAGAGCAAGTGCCCCCAACAGTGAGAGACAGCTGCCCCTAAGCCCGTAGTGTTGATTCTGATACCAAAGCATTGATCAGTGTGAAACCTAGCCACTCGACTCAGCGCGATGGGCCTGGCGTGTCCCCAGTAGGCCCAACAACTCACCAAGGCCGCACCTTGTCCCGCTCTGGTCTTTCTGACCTGGGAGTTGGGTCAACCTGCTACACCTCCTTCACCTGGAACACGGGACAACAGAGGAATTCCTCTGCTTCTGTGTAGCAAATACTGAAATGCGAGCGGTCGCCATCAAGATTAAGCCTGGTGTGCCGCTGTATATCAAAGTATTATTTTAATAAAAAAATGATGTAGCAAGCAGCACAATACGAAATGCATGTGCCCATCATTGTTCCAATTCAAATGCGGCATGCCAGTATGCTTGAAAAAGTTTGTTGAGCCACGTAAAACAAAACTAAAGAAAAAGGTGTGCCCGCCATTTGTGAAGGTGAAGCAGACTTGACGCACTGCTTTACTAAGAGACAGACAGCAAAAAATGTTTATTAATAGTAATTCTAAAAATAAAACCATCATAAAATCATGCGCCATGCGGCAACAATGCGCAGCGCCCGTGTTGTTAATATAAAAGCAGGTGCAGTGCTGTAACTTAAAGCGCAACGCCTGTGAGCGGGTTGTGGATGAGGGTCTGCAAGGCGTCCGGGTGCCGTTTTGGAGAGTGTAGATTGATTTGAGCATAACAAAACAAATTCAGGGCTGTCGATCTCAAAAAAGAGGAAATAAAGATGTAAAACCACAGTGCTTACAAAATATATAATCTAGCTTGAGCAGCGTTAATGGCGCTGCCCCTATTCTTGAAGAATAAAACATAACATAAGATAAATCGGTTCACGCTGCTTAAAAAAAAAACAGTTGCAGATAAGCATGTGAGTGGAATAGTAGAAACTCATTTAACAAAATTGTGCTCACAGTAAATAAAACAACCAGAGTAACAGCACAAGTGAAAGGGCCTGTCTTCATGGGAGGTTGCAAAAGTAGAAAATATAGCACTAAGGAAGGACTACTAAGCCTATTGAGGAATCAAAAGAAACCATTTAGAAAGGACAGTAACCGGAGCCAATTGAAAAGATGGGCGGAAAATGGGTGGAGCTTCAAGTCTATATCTGAATACAGCATGATTCAAAGAGACAGCACAAGCTCCGCCTAGGCAAGACCTATAAAAATGCCTGCTTTCTCAGCCTGGTTTGCTCCGTTCCTATCCTGATAACGGCTAGAACCTAGAGGCAGCCCCACAGTCTTCCTGTGTAGACTGCTAAAGCCACCTACCAGACAAATGTAGGAGGCCACATCTGGCAGGAGGGCCTCAGCACTTTGAGGAACATGATCAAGATGATATAATCACAGTAATGAGGATGCAGTTAAAAATAGAATTAGCATAAATTAAATACAGTTAAATAATTGAAACATTACCTCCGTATCATATTCTTTGCCCTAGTCTTTACAAATAGGAGGATAAACCAAAGAATCACAGCTTCTGTCCCTGTGAGAGAGCCAACCCAAATACAGTTTCATAAAAAAAAGTACAAATTGAAGTCCTACTGTTAGAAGGGATTTAAAGTCACTGGCACTAAATTGAATCCCCTAATCTCTCCCACTTCCAGTCATTAGTGAGAAATAAAAGTCAATAGGGACATGGTTGATGGTTAAACAGATAATCCCCATGAAGGCTCCCTTTGCTTCAGCCCAGGAGGACGTGTCTCCTCTGTAATATCTGCAGGATGGACTTAAGTAGCTAAGTGTCAGATTAGAGTTATTGAGAATGCCACAGAAAGCCCTGATGAGCAGGCTCAATGTTCAACAATATGTAACTAGCACCCACTGGACATCCAGAGTATGAAGGAAGAGACCTCTACCTGAGAAGATGGGTCAGGAAAGAACAGTGGCAGGATAATCTCTTGGATACAAAGCCAGACTTTGCTGCAAGAGCAAGTGATCTAGGACAGCACAGCATGAAGGTGCCCGACACACTATATACCCCAATAGTCCAAGCAGTAGCAGCCCGTGAAGGAGTAAACACCGGAATATGGATGAACGGAGGTAAGTTAACAAGTAAATAAAACACATTTTGTTGCGCGCTTTGCATTGCAAAATGCAATGCATCACGCGCAACGAAATTCGTTTTATTAATTTAATTGTTTACTTACCTCCGTTCATCCATATTCCAGTGTTTACTATCCCCAACCTGCCCCTCCCCCGTCCCGTCTCACCGCCCCACGGAACTCCTCCACGAGCCGCTACTGTGTCCAAGACCTCCGTTGTAGGACTAGCTGTTAATGCAATAAGAAGTTCTAGCCTAAGTATAGTGACACAAGTAACTCACCTAGGAGGAGGAGTTCAACTTTCTTAGTTGCCATGAATTCTAGGGAGTGACCCTCACGTTTGAGCCCTGATTGAGCTTTTCATCCAAGGATTGCTCAAGGTACCGCAAGCTCTGAAATAAGCATTGGATAATACGGCTTTTGACAGTTAATCATATTATTCTGGGCAAATAATTTCATCATCCTAAACCTAAAACTGTAAGCAATATAATGTGTAAATCCCCAATGGATGTACAGAGCTCCTTTGATATCCTGCTTATTTCTCACTACATAAATGAAAATTAATAGAAGACATACAGACTTTTCATCAGGATCTGGTTCCAACCCTCCACCTCCTCATCCTCCCCTTTTTTTGTAGCTGAGAGAAGGCAAGTACAATACTTATGCTGATGAATGGTCTGAGGGGGGCCAACAGATGGACGTGCTTCAGTTTATTCTTATGTTTCCCTCAAGATTTCATCTCAGGCACTGTAACAGACTTAGGCATAACCCAATTTACTTTGGCAGTAGCTGCTTGGTGGAACATTGACCTAGATTATATTTCCCTACATCCCTGGTCAATGTCATAACACGAGCAATAAAGTAATTTCAACAAAAGGCTTGGACACGCACTACAAAGTACATTTTTTATGAATATTGTATTAATGAAACTTTATAATCTTCGAATCAACCCACATAACGTTTGTTCTTAATGTTTCTTCTCTTATTTTTTTTTTTAAATGATCGAAACATATATTATGACAATATGTGTTTCGCAGTACACATCACTTCTTTAGGGCATTATTCCCATACTTGTCTAAATATTTCAAAGCAGTTCTGACAAAAGTGAAAAGGTAATAGAACTCGTAGCACAAAACAAATGAAAGACTACTATAAAAAATAGTTTAAGTAATATCATATCCCTTTCCATAGTCAGTTGTAAACTTTTCTTGTTGTTTTCAGGAAATCTTACAGCAGAGACTAAGGGGCCCATTACGATGGTTGGCGGACTTTCGGTGACCATCAGAGGTGCAGCGGTCCTGCTGTGGCCATTAGGATGCGGCCGCCACCCTGGCGGTCGCATCCCGCACATTTAACATTGTGGCAAGCAGTGCTGTAATCGGCACCCGCCACAAGGTAAAATGTGCATGCTGTGCATTGGCATGTACAACGTGACAGGCACCGCACGGTGCCTGCCAATATAAGTGCAGCCCCCACCCTCCGGGGGCCCGCAGCGGGCCCCTTAAGCAATTCCCGCATGTCTTTCCATGGCGGCATCAAGGCCTTCTCCTCCAGTCATCCTGATATGTTTTCCAGACACCGCCACCATATAAGGCCCGAGTTCTGCACTCCAGGCAATCAGAACGATTGTCTGCCAGCGGAAATGGGGCGGACGGTCTTTCCGTCCGCCGCTGTAACCCCCGCCATTGTAATATGGCGGGGGGTAAATGGAGGGCAGGCGGGGAATGATGTCGGGCGTATCGCCACCGCCGGTCGGGCGGTGGCTATAAGCCCTACATCATAATGGACCCCCACATGTTTTCTCTCAGATTAAAACTCTCTTTGAGCTTTTATGAAAGAAATTATGTTTTTAGTGAGAGCATATTTATATTGTATTGATGACTCCTCTTATTTTCACTGGTCACATTACCAACCTCATTTATACCAACTAATACTTTAAGACAGTGCTTATTCCTCTCCTTTAAGTCTCAGATTATAAAAACAATTTTCAATGTTCTTGTGCATATGTGGTTGGCTATTAATTTCAGTAAGACTAAGTTTAACTTTTGCTAAAAAGATTACTCCTTATTTTCAGCACTTTCAAATCTATGTCTGTCTTGTTTGTGCACAGATAATGGAGTACAGTGTGCGACATAGACACTATAGTAAAATATGTGTGTTCATTACAAAATAAGAAACTTTCATTCTCACTTGTGTAAGCCGCACTGTATGCCAATAGATAATTTTCTATCTGTATCAGTCTGTTTATAACTGGCGTCTTATAAATTAGAGAAAAAGGGCCTCCACAAGCACTAGTTTATGTGATAGTTACTTCTATACAAATGTGTCTTCCAAATTGTTTTCTTCGTTTGTAAAGGTCACAAATAAGATGTAGTATTCTTGTCCCAAATTTCAGCATCATTTGACAATTTTGAAAAGGCTCTCAACGTTCAGTGTGACTGCCACAGATGCATGATGGCTGCCACCACATGTTTGTCAGCTAATCATTCCAATAGTACTGACGGTTTGCTTAAATATAAACTGAATTATACATTTAAAATTAAAGTATAAGGTGATTGCTAACAAAATACATTCTCACTGGTTATTAACATGCTTATGCAATGATAGTTGTTATCCTTATTTCTTTGAAATGTGGTCAAATTCTTATGAAATTTATATAGAAAATTCACTACACCTGATATCCTACCGGGAAATCGGACCACTTCCTGTGTGTCAATTAATTTATATATTGGGTCCCAACTTAAGATCTATGCCAATGTACCACTCTCGTATAGTTGGTTGATTTATAATCCTTAATTGTTTGAATCAATTGTAATCTTCTAAACTCACGCTTATTGAATATTTTATCTTAAGTTGTCTGAGCTGACCAGATATGAGAAGAATACGAATACTATATTAATACCAAAAGGGTAACAATTAACATCAGTTTCATCCTCAAATTTAACATGTTAATAGGGTTCATTTAAATAAATTTGAAAGTAATTTTCCTTATTCAGCCCCTCTTCCATTGCTCATTATTTTCTAATCCAGAAACATAATCTCAAGTACCTATTCCCTTCTATCTTTGGGAATATGGACCATTTTCACACATTTTATGTTCATGTCTGTTCTACTGTTCTCTTGTTACCCATGTGTACAATTCGAATATTTTTCATCAGTTTTTATGTAATGCTCTCTTTTTGCTTATCTGAGTGGGGATGAAGTACCACAGTTTGCTGGCCTGAAAATGAGCGCAAAATGAGTTAGGTTTAGTTGAAGCATGGAGCTTTGAGCTATATGAGTTTTATGAAGCAGTCTTGGGTGGTGGGTATGAAATATTTATTGGAGGTAATATGGGTCCTCTTGCTTGCATTGCTTTGTGTGTTTTGAACATTGGTACTAGTGCTATTTGTCGAGACTCTGGATGCCAGAGGAGGTTTTCAAAGGGCAGGGGTTGCTGCTGAGAATTGCAGCCTTCATAATTTGGCTAGACGGAAATTCTCTGCTCGTATATATTGACATTTGCTTAATCCAGACAAGAGACCTAAGTCTGGTTCGTTCCATTTTAGGGCTCTGAACAAATTTGGTGAGGATTTCACCAGTGTCTTATTTGTGTTCCAGGGTAAGATTAGCATGTAGGAAGATTTGCAGACTTTTTTCTGTGTTTTATTAGGGGAGTCTAGGTGCTTGCCCGAGTCTTAGTTGCAAGCTAGGATCTTGTGTGCTGGTAGCCACTTTCAGCTTGTGAGGATTTATGTTTTGTCCTTGATGAATTTAAGATGATTGGCACTCATCAGGTCTGTTACAGTGATCAAACATGGATCCAACCTAATGTCATGGTGTCATTGCCAATGAGGTTGAAACAAGATAGACAGAAGGATTGAATCAGTCTAGGCGGAGGCCTGAGGTAGATGTTGAACAGAAAGGGAGAAATGGTTAAATCCTAAGGTGACGCTTGACCTGATTATCTTGTCCAGATTGCACCTTGCACTCACTTAGTTAGCTGGCCGCAAACCTGATAATGAAGATCAATCTTTGTGTTATTTATTCATGAAATACTTACCAATCCTCTGAAGGAAATAACATGGGTGCTTCATTGCACTGTAAACGTTTGTTGTTATATTTGAGGATTAGCTAGTTTATGCTTAATGCGTTTCACTCATGGTCTTTTTCAAGAGCAAGCCTAAAGAACCTACAACGAAAACCACGAACTTAATCCTTATTTGTAATGAGAAAAAAATTAAAGAAGCTAGTACTTATTGTATTATGCAAAATAAATGATATGCTTGCAATATAGTCTATATGGACATCTTATGTATACATTTGCGTGAAGCTATTCAAATGCCCTGCATCACAGTAACATATTAAACAAATTGTTACATACCAAAGTCCATATTATTAGCCGCCTGGTGACACTTGTAGAGCCGTATAGAAAATGTACATATAACTCTTGTAACATGCATGAAGGTAAACAGTGAGCCTCTATCTTATCCTGTTTATATATTTATAAATATATATTTTTGTTTTATGAGAGTGAACGTCATTTGTAGGGGTGCCTGAGGTTGGGAATGCATGCTTCTTAAAATTGTTCATGTTCATCAGTGGCGCTTGACGTACGTTTTCTGGTGTGTAGTAATATGTACCGCTAACTCGATCCGAAGGTATTGGAGCGCTCTACATGAGCACCAGTTACATTACACAAGGATACATTCAATTTTATGTGTTTCAGGCGTGTGGAGATTACATGATTTGCTTAAAATGTTGAGACGATGCGGACCTGGTTCCCCTGTTCCGCAGTCGGCAGCTTGGGCCATAGCGCCACGTCCTTTCCCAAGGACACTCACTTTAATTTTGACTGGTACTCCTACAATTAGTGAAACAGTAATTGGAATTCTCGGTTAAAGGGTATGTTTGGCTCATTTTGGGAGCTAAGTATTCCATCCACTACTGTTTTTAGTAACCTTTTGCTGGTGTAACGCGATTCAGTGAGTTATTATTATTATTATGTTTCTTATATAGCGCCTGAATCGACCCCCGAAGGGATATCTCCGCGCTTGCCTTGGGAACCCGTCCTGGCTTTTCTCTGTGAGATAACCCCTACAGGGCATCCCCAAGGTGAAAGCCAGGCATCCCGCCGCGGGAGAGCCGTTGTGGAGATTAAGCAAGCTTAATGCCCAGAGTTGCAGAGTGTGAACCCATGATTAGGTCAGGCACCAAAGCGAGAATTATCAAGTCCATGGACATTTGAGCTCAAGACCCTGCCGCGCCGGGAATTGAACCCTGGTCCCGGGTCTGACCTCTGCTTCAGGGTCTGCCTGCTCTAACCAGTGAGCCACACTTCTCCACATCCTCATTATGTTTGAGGAAATGGCAGCCATCAATACTGTTATTTTTATCAAGTGACCAAAACATGGTGTCACTCCAGATGTGATTAAAAGTCAAGTAATTCCTATCCGATGATTGTCTGTGTTCTCCCATGGGTCGAGAAAAGGCTGTTGAATGTTACATTGAGCTGTAAGTTATTATAAACTTGTGCAAGTTATGAGTTTGTTACCTGCTATTAAAATAAAAGACAGAAACACTAAAAAAACTTAATGTAATGTGGTTCTCATAGTAGCTACCTTATTCGAATGCTTAACACAGCAAAATCCAGTTGTAGGGTTATTCTTAAAAACAACGAAATCCTTAAATGATAGCATGACTGCAACTTGAAAAAGGCTCTGTCTCCCCGAAGTTCTCATTAGGTCCAGGGTTTGTGTTTTGTAAAGTAGCAAGGTTTAAACGAGACAAATATATTCTTGTATTGTGTCATTATTCCTTGAACTCTCAGAGTCATAATATTGTTTATTCGCGTTGTTTACATTGATTTAATTGGTTAGCGGTTCATAGACAACACTTCATTTCTATTCTGTCATTAAAACCTGCATTATTTATTTATAAATTTATAGAGCGCCTGGTGACCCGTAGGCATCCCCGCGCTATAGAGTTGTAAGAACCAGAAGGAGGAAGGACCGGAGGACTATTTGGGGAATAAAAAGGTTTTTAGTTTTTTCCGGAAGAGGGCGTGAGAGGGTTCCAGACGCAAATTGCGGGGAAGTGCGTTCCAACCTGTAGAGGCTTTGACCGAGAAACGACGGCCACCGGTCCGAGCCTTCTTGAATTTTGGGACGATGGCCAGATGTTCATCGTCAGAGCGCAGTGTTCTTCGGGCTTTGTAGGGGGCGACCAGGTCTTTCAGGGCGGCTGGGCCGGCACCATTGATGAGTTTGTGGCTGGTGCACATGGCTTTAAACTCTACTCGCTGGCGAACAGGAAGCCAGTGCAGAGCCTTGAGGGCCGGTTTGGCAGAGGCTCTGGGAGGGAGGTTCATGATGAGCCTTGCCGCGGCATTTTGTGCACGTTGGAGTTTGGCCAAGGTGAATTCCGGTGCGCCGAGGTAGACGGCGTTACTGTAGTCAAGCTGGGCTAAAATGAGCCCCTGAACCAAGAGTTTCCTGGAAAGGGGGGGAAGGAGAGGGAAAATGTTGCGGATTGACCGCAGGAGGCCAAAACATGTTCCAGCGGTCTTGGTTGCCTGGGTCTTCATGGTGAGGGTCGGTTCCAGCCAGACACCTAGCGTTTTGATTTCTGTCTTTGGTGTGGGTATCTCACCAAAGGCGTCCGGCCAAACCGATGGAGGGATGGAGGACCATTTGTTGCCCAGAAGCATAATTTCGGTTTTTGCACCGTTAAGCTTCAGGGAGGATTCGCACATCCAGGTGTAAATGTCCTGGAGACAGTTCAGCAGGTTGTCTGGGTGTTTGTCCAGCTGGGAGAGAGAGACGACAAGTTGGGTGTCGTCAGCGTAGTTTACTATTTTAATCCCGTAGGGGGTCACGACATCTTCCAGGGGGGCCATGTAGACATTAAACAGGGTGGGACTAAGCGAAGACCCCTGGGGAACTCCACAGGTAAGTGGTAGGGGGTCTGAGCGAGAGTTGCCGTCCAACACCTGAAATGAACGGCCAGATAGAAAGGAGTCAATCCACGCATGTGCTGTTCCCACAATTCCTGCCCTGGCCAGGCGGTGTAGAAGGACACGGTGATCCACCGTATCAAAGGCGGCACTGAGGTCCAGGAGGATCACTGCCACTGATCCTCCTGAATCCAGAATGCACCTTGACTCCTCGATGACGGAGAGGAGGGCTGTGTCCGTACCCTGGCCGGGCCGGAAGCCTGTTTGAGATGGGCGCAGGATTTTGTTGGTCTCAAGGAATTGGGAGAGTTGCGAATTGACTAGTTTCTCAGCCATCTTGCTGATACAGGGAAGGAGTGATATAGGTCTGTAGTTGGTCATGTCGTCCGGGTTCAAATGGGGCTTTTTAAGCAGGGCCTTGACGACCGCGTTTTTCCAGTTGGGAGGCACTATGCCTTGGAGGAGGGAGATGTTAATGAGATCCCTGATGGTAGGGGCTATGCTGGGAGACACAGATTTTAAAAGTCTGGCCGGGGCCGGATCAAGGGGTGAGCCGCTTTTCATATTGGCTAACGTGGAGGTGACCTCACTGAGGGAGACTGCTCTAAAGGAGGACAGCCGCGGGCTGTTAGTGCAGACCTCTGTATCAGCGTAATTATGAGGGGTGATGGTAGGGAGAGAGTCCAGTATCCGCGAAATTTTTGAGTCGAAGAAGGAAGCAAGGTCGTTACTTCTGTCCGAAGGGGCGTGGGAATCAGCGGGTGCCGAGGGAATATTGAGGAGTTCCTTGACAATCAAGTAAGATTCTTTCGCCGAATTAGTGGCATTTTGTATTCTATTGTCATAGAATCCTGCCTTGGCTAGTTTGAGAGCCGATTTGTAGCGTCTTACCGTGCTATTGTAAATGTCTTTGTTACTCTGGAGCCAGTCCTTTCTCCACTGTCTCTCAGCCTTTTTGCATTCTTTGCGGAGGTCACGGAGGTCAGGGGTGTACCAGGGAGCCTGGCCCTTTATCCTGTTTATGATCTCCCGATTTTTTTTGGGGATGATACTGTCGAGGGAGGAGGATATCCAATCTCTGACTTGGGAGTCGGCGGTGGAGGAGTCCTCCGTGAGACTTGGGGTCGAGGCGTCCAGGGCTATGGACCAGTCCTCCACCGAGAGTCTGGCCCACGCTCGGTCTCTGGTGAAGGTAGGGGGTTTTTGAGGCTTCTTGAATGCTCCAGGGAGGTGGGTCGTGACCAGAAAATGGTCCGTCCACGGGAGAGGTTGAGAATTAATGAACAGGAGGGCGGGAATGTTGGAGAACACCGGGTCGAGAAGGTGCCCTTTCGTATGTGTTGGACCAGAGTTGGCAAGAAGCAGACCAAAGGCCGCGAGGTCGCCAATTAGGTCGGCTGCTCCTGCGTCAAAAGGATCCTCGAAATGGATGTTTAGGTCGCCTGTTATAAGGAAGTTGGGTGTCAGGTGTGCCGAGGAGGAAACAGTTTCCAAGAGGGCGGCCGTGAAAGGGCCAGAGTGGCCGGGCGGCCGATACACCAGGAGGCCTGACAGGGAGCTAGTCGAGGAAAGCTGAATCGTGAAGAGACAGCTCTCTGAATCCTGAATCGCGCCGTCTTTGGTTCGACAGGTGAAGTGGTCCCTGTGGATTATGGCTAATCCACCTCCTCTGCCTAGGGGGCGTGGTTGAGACATGATTAGGAAGCCCGGGGGTAGGGCCAGAACTATATCTGCGTTGGAATGCTCCATAATCCACGTTTCTGTGAGGAGAAGTATGTCCAGATTAAGGTCGACAATAAGATGGTTAATGAGCAGGGCATGTTTAGGAAGCGATCTGCAGTTGAGAGTCGAGATTTTAAGTACTGGGGGTGGGACCGGGGGTGTCGGTAGTAATAGATTTCCTGGTTTGCATATGTTACAGCTGGAAAAAGGGACAGTAGGGTCATGTAGTGCAAGACAGGTACTGTTTTTAGTGGGTTTTAGGCTGAGTAGCTCTCTACGCGAATAGCTTACCTTTGTGGCGGCAGGGACAGGGATAGCGTCTGGCCCTAGGCCCGGTCGTGCGCGGACGGGCGCAGACGGGCTTGCCTTAAGCGCGCCTTCGGCGCGCAAACGGCGCTCCCGCTGCGCTCGTCCGCTGCACTTGTGTGGCCGACACATTTATGGCAGTGTTGGGGGCGTGGCTCGCCTTCGAACCGCGATGGCGGTGTGTTTGTTGATCCTGTCTCAGCGCTGGTTGCCGCTGTCTCAGGGGTGCCTCAGAGGGTCTACTTAGCGCGTGAGGGAAGCGCTTTCAGTGCAGGTGAGGTTAAAATAAGTGGCAGAACACAAGAACACAAGTATTTTAAAAATTGAACGAAAGTGCCGTCCTCCGGCTTTCCGCCTCAGAGGAATTACAGTGCAATGCTTGGTGCGCTACGATCAAGCGTTTATATAAGGTTCCTAGGTGGGCGTGGCCTCGCAGGGGGCGTGGCTCGCCTTCGAACCGCGATGGCGGTGTGTTTGTTGATCCTATCTCAGCGCTGGTTGCCGCTGTCTCAGGGGTGCCTCAGAGGGTCTGCTTAGCGCGTGAGGGAAGCGCTTTCAGTGCAGGTGAGGTTAAAATAAGTGGAAGAACACAAGTATTTTAAAAATTGAACGAAAGTGCCGTCCTCCGGCTTTCCGCCTCAGAGGAATTACAGTGCAATGCTTGGTGCGCTACGAACAGCGTTTATATAAGGTTCCTAGGTGGGCGTGGCCTCGCAGGGGGCGTGGCTCGCCTTCGAACCGCGATGGCGGTGTGTTTGTTGATCCTGTCTCAGCGCTGGTTGCCGCTGTCTCAGGGGTGCCTCAGAGGGTCTGCTTAGCGCGTGAGGGAAGCGCTTTCAGTGCAGGTGAGGTTAAAATAAGTGGCAGAACACAAGAACACAAGTATTTTAAAAATTGAACGAAAGTGCCGTCCTCTGGCTTTCCGCCTCAGAGGAATTACAGTGCAATGCTTGGTGCGCTACGAACAGCGTTTATATAAGGTTCCTAGGTGGGCGTGGCCTCGCAGGGGGCGTGGCTCGCCTTCGAACCGCGATGGCGGTGTGTTTGTTGATCCTGTCTCAGCGCTGGTTGCCGCTGTCTCAGGGGTGCCTCAGAGGGTCTGCTTAGCGCGTGAGGGAAGCGCTTTCAGTGCAGGTGAGGTTAAAATAAGTGGCAGAACACAAGAACACAAGTATTTTAAAAATTGAACGAAAGTGCCGTCCTCCGGCTTTCCGCCTCAGAGGAATTATAGTGCATGTTGCAAGGTTTTTAGATATATGCTCTCTATCATGTCACAGGCAGCACAATCCCCCAGGCTAATTTCCACACCACTTTTTGGGAGGTGAATCTTATGCCCCTGAATTGTATTTGGATTTTTGTATACAGTGTGTCAAACATGAAAATATCCCTTGTTGTTTTTGATTCTTTGTGTCATATGTATTTTTTCCAAGTTAGGTGTTTTATATTAATGTTTCTTTTAAACACCACTAGAGGTGGTTCATTGACATTGTTCTACAGATTTCCATCACATTCTATGAACTCCAATATTTCATCAGGGATTTTGGGATATTTTTGCTTTGAGTATTGTATTTCATTACATAAATTAGTCTTTTTTGTTTAGTTAGTTGTATCGTTTTAACAGTGTATCTCTTTATTGTGTTCTTTTCCTTTCTTTTGCTTTACTAATGACTTAATAAAATATCCCCTTGCTCTAAATCTTTCTGTAACATCTAGTCTTCTTGTAATTAATGTTCCTCTGTTCCCGAAAACAAATCTATTTATCTGCAAGAGTTGTAAGCACTAAAGAAGGTCTGTCATCAAGCTGCTTGGTTGAAAACTCTTTGCATCAAAGATTTTTTAGATCTGTTTCATTATGTACAGGACAGTTTCCATCTTCAAATTCTTGGATTTAATCTGTATGAGTAGGAATACATTGCAGCCATGAATTGCATTGTGTCACAACTCGAATTCGGTATGGCAGTGTTCTCTAAGAGATCCTATTTACTACTCAAACAAGCTATAAAATGACATCCATGAATATTTAAAATAATCTCATTCATTTCCTCCAGTTTTCATTCTTCAAAACTTCTTCTCAAATCTGCACTTCAAAATAGTAGCATACCCTGGTGCAGCTGATAAGCCATTGGATGTTTCCAATACTGATCGCCTACAAGGACACCACACATGTGCGCCGATAACATATGTAAATTCTAGGCACTACATCAATGCAGTTTCTATGAACAGTACTGCTCCACACAACGTAGCCAGGATGCCAGTATCCTGTCTGTAGGCTTTGGAGTTGAATGATTGTAAGTGAAATGGTGTGGTTATGTTAGAGAGGATGAAAACCATCCAATCCATGGCATCTTTTTGCATTTTGTATTGTGGTCCGTAGTGTTGTGTATTGGACCACATTGAATGCAGCACAGATGTTTAGTTGGATCAGGGACACTGCCCCATTTGAGTCAGGTCCATTCTTGCTCTTCCTCTTTGGAGTCTAGGACACATTCTCTCTGTTCTAGGTACGGAATCATGCGTAGGTCTCCGAAAGTGTGTTTTTATTCAGTGGATTAGAGTGTAGAGAGTAACCACCTTTCCTATTCGATTAGTTTTGCCAAGAAACATATGGTTCCTATATGTCTGTAGTTGCCAGGGCTATTTGAATCTGTGCCTGGTTTATTTTGAAAAGGTTGAGTGAAAGGACACCCGAGTTAATTTGGCATGATCACTGTGGCGAGCATGGCATTGAAAAGCTTTTGTGCAGCATTTGCAATAAGTTTAATTGATGTGAATTCCTTCAAAATGTTCTATGGCCATGGGTCAGCTTGTGATCCAGATTTTACAATGTTAGTTCTTTAAATGATTGTGTTGACATGGGGAGGGAGGGGGGGGTATTTAAAAGGCTCCTTCTGGTTTCTCGAGATTGCGTGACTGGTTTGGTGTACATGTTGATTTTTGAGCAGGATATGTAGCCCTATTGTTTTTTGCATGAAATAAGAGGCCATTACACCACAGAATGGTTGGGAGGGAACTGTTTAATTTGAGCAAGCTGTTCATTTAGAAAATCTGTTTTGATGGGCACAATGCAAAGTTGAGGCAAACGGAGGAGAATTATTTTCTAATGGTTTCTCTGTAAATGTTTAGTTGATTGGCATAAGTATTCCTACTCTCCAAATCTAGTCGAATGTGGATTTCCTTTCTGTGGGAGGATTATGTTGAGTGCTTTTATCAGACATTCATTCAATTTTAGAATAATAGTTGTCGGGAAACGGAAGGACTGTTCCTAATAAAAGCTTCCAAGCACGAGCTAGAATTCTTGGGAAAAGCCATCATTTGGAACTGTGATATTTGGATATTGGTTTCAATGTTGAAAAGAGTATCAGGATGGTTGCTCAATGTCGGAGATAATACTTTAAAAATAGTTATTGCCACTGTTAAAAAAGCCACACAAAATATATCTGACGGAGTGTGTTGGGCAGGTGATGCGTTGCTTTTGTTGAAAAGCTCGATCTCCTGTTATTAATCAATTTGTTGAAGTTCATGCATTGAAATGGCTTAGCACAATGAGGTTAGAGTGGTTTAAGCTGAGAGTAGCAATAGAGCAACAGAAATGTCTTGCGAAGGACTTGCTTTGGAATGTGAGATGATAAATTAGTTAGGACATTGTGTCCCAAGAGGATGGTAGGTAGTTATATAGGAAAGACTTGCATGGCTATTCTAAGGTGGTTAGGGGTTCCTTATTCACAACTGCTACACCCACCCTTTGAATCGCGTTGGTTACTCATGATGACTTTACATCTTGGTGGTATTGCTTTGTGCAAGATAGGTGGTGTGTCATCAGCTAGCTAAGCTTCCATTATAGTAGTAGGTCTAGTTGTACATCTTTGATTAGGTTACTAATATACTGTTGTTGGATGTGCAGGGTTATCCACAAACGTTTTGCCTTCCTCCTGTATTTTTTCTGACCGTTTTTTGTTGACTTTAGGACTCTGGGCACTTTAACTCTGCTATTTAGTGCTAAAGTGCATGTGCTCTCTACCACTGCTATTCAGTTGTAAAGTGCATATGCTCTCTCCTCTAATCATCATGAGCCCGATTCAAAAAGGTAAACTGAGATGAAAGTCTACTTTACGAATTTCGGTATGCACAACAGGAATTTACGAGTAGTAAAGTAAAACCTTTGTCTCAGTTTTGGTCTCAGTTGAACTTAAGACCAAAACTTAAGTTTGACTGAGACAAAAGTCTAACTTTACAACTTGTAAATGCCCTTTGTGTATAGCAAAAGTTGTAAAATTAGACTTTCATCCCAGTTTAACTTTGTAAATAGGGCCCTTAATGATTGGCTTACACCCTTTTGGCACATTTAATTTTCCATTAAGTCCTAGTGGACCTGTAGTGCTGCTTGCACCACCCACAGAAGTAGCCTTTCAAGCCTGTATCAGGACTCTCCCACTGCAGGGTCAGCGTGCTCAGTTTTCTGCCACATTGACTTGGCATTTAAAGTTGCTTGCCAAGCATAAAACTCCCCTTTTACTACATACATGTCACCTATAAAATAGTCCCTAGGTAGCTCTAGGGTGCTGTGTAGGTTAAAGGTGGGACATGTGCCTTCATTGTGTGGCATATCCTGAAAGTGACAAACACCCAATTTTGTTTTTCACTACTGTGCTGCTCATAGGTTAGCATTGGGACTTCCCTTAAATGTCTTTAATTGGAACTTGCTGATCTGAAAGGAATAGTGTTGCCATGTTTGGTATGCTTGGAATAGCGGTGATAAATACTACTTATTTATGTAGATGAATTTTTCATTACTGTTGTGGGAATGCCACTTTTAGAAAGGGGGCATTCCTATGTGCTTTGGACTTTTTGTGCTTTGCATCCTGACTCCAATCTAGGGTAGAGCGACAGTTGGGCTCTGTGCATTCTTTCCAGCCAGCCATCACACAAGAAGGGTTGGATGTAACAGGGTTGCATCTACATTCATCTGCATATTGAATGGTCTTCCTGGGCTGGGAGAGAGGGAGGTGGGGCGCTCTTACATTTGTATAGGATGGGCCCTGTTCTTACACAAAGGACTTGTTTACCCCCTACTAATGTCTGGTGCCAGGGCTGGAATTGAATGGGGGTGTTGTGCACTTCTCAAATTCTTTTGAAGTTACCCCACATCAAAGACATTTTGAGTATAAGTACAGGGGCTGTTTCCCCACATCTTTAGCCACTGCATGAGATGTTTAACCAGACGCTGCTGATTCTACATACTGCACCTTGTCAGTGGATTTTTGTGCTGCCAAGAGGAACCGCCATTTGGACTGCCTGCTTAGTAGTGTGGCCTGCTGTCTGCTGGGCTGCAGGAGGGTCTACAACTTTGCACTACCTGATATACTGGCCTGCTCTCTGTGTCCCTGCATGTGTGCCCCCAATGCTCTCGAGGGGCTTGTGGGCCTGCCTCCCCCTGTATTGGTGAGGGGTTCGGAGGGATTCCTAAATACTTCACCTGGTGTATTACATTTAGCACAGGTTGAACGCTTCCCCCCTGTACAGAGCAGCACAGGACGAGCGCATTGCTCTGGTGGAATCCAAGTTGGGGGCATTTTCATCAAGCCTTGTGCGTCTTGAGCGCTACAAATAGCAATTGTCCTTTTCCAAAGACAAGCGCATGCTCTTCGCCACGAGAAGGAATTTGCACTGCACAGCCGGTGCAGTTGCAAGCATGAGCCGCCTCTTGCCTGTGTGCCGCTGGAACCACGCAGCATTCGCTGCCCCCTTGCTCTGACAAGCGCCCGCTACAACTACTTTGCCCTACAACCCCAAGCCACCAACCTTGCTCATTTTTCAGTGAGCGCCGGGCCCCAAGCTGACGTTGCAGGCTGCTGCTGGTAATTTCTCTGTTTGTGGGGGACCAAGTAAGGTCTCCGCGTGGATCGCTTCGGTGGTTGCCCCCCCCCCCCCCTCATAATAGAACCGTACCTGGAGGACACCAGCACTGGACACTTTTTCGTCTGTGCCATGCGGGGTGAAACATCGATAGAGGCCCCTGCGTCTTGGCTGAAGGAGTTTTCTGAAATTACCGTATAAGATGTATTAGCAGCGCAGATGCTCCTGTGCCCTCTGTTTTGAACCAAGAATACAGTAACGCCCTATGAAGAAGGGCATGGATTTGTCCGGCATTTGCCAAAGAGCTTACAGTATGCAGCATAGCAGGCAGGCAGGTGTGCTTTGCCTTACCGTCCTTGATGCATCCAATGTCCTGCTTTAGGGGTGCCGCCCAGAGATATTGGGGAGTCTGTAAAGCAGTATTTATGCAAGTGTTGGCTCTCTGAAACCTGTGTGATAAGTGAGTCCTGCCCCATTAACAGAGTATTTATGGTATTCTGGTGATAGTCTGAGACTCCTCTGTGCTTTTGTTCATTACCTGCTGCATTTCATGCCCTGATTTATGATATATGTTGTTTTTGCCTTGCATTGTCAGGATAAAGAGTATTATTCCAGAAGTTACATTAGTAGGGGCAGTAATGGTGTTTTCATGACGTGTGCAACACATTAGTCTTTATTGCACTAACTGTTATGTCTTGACAATTGCTTAGTTTGCTAAGTGATTATTTGTTTATGTGGTCTATGTTTATATGCAATACAGAAACGTAATTGTGTATATACTCTGTGGAGTCTCTTTTGTGTGTCTACTGTACGAACAGGTGATTAATTTAAGGAAATTTGGCGCTCTCAAGAATTCCACACATTATCTGTTGTCCTACAACTATAAAGGCGGTGCTTATGAGATAGGGAGACCCACCCTACTCCCCAACTTGTGGCCCAGTACATTCACCAAAACAATGTACTTTTTATCCTCCAGCACACGCTAATATCAAATACAACAAAGTTCAATAGTGTCTGTATGACGTTTTCATAGGTTTCTTTTTATTCTTTCAGTCCTTGTGTTGGAAAAAGATTAGATTACTTCTGATTACAAAGTAAGTTTAGATTTCGACTCTTGAAGTAACTTTGTAAGTGCTCATAAATTAGCTAAAAAGCACCTGCCTCCATGAAATTTGAGCCCCTTGAATTCTCTATCAGAATATTTGTATATGTGAAATCTAATAGCCAAGCTCAGCTATTTAAATCATGAAAAGGAGTAAAGCTTTGCACTCACTTCTTCATATTGACATTTGTACCAATTCATGTCATGTTTTCAGAGCCACCAATTACTTTTAATGGAAGTAGTGCTAAAAGTTACAAGCAGTTCCAGTAAAAATCATTCTAAGGTGCCTTTTGCCTGCACAAATACTTTTTGTTAATTTGAACTGTTCAAGATATACATTATTCAACAGTGGATTAGCATAAGACACCTACGAGTACATCCTAGATCCGTTGGCTGTAGGCATTCAAACTCTAGACATTTAAAAGCACAGGAGCCTACAACATACATTCAGAGGTTAGGACCATGGGATTGTCTTTTAGACATCAGGAATACACATTTCCACTTGATCTCCTCTTGCCAATCCACCTCACCTTCCCCTTTCTAGTCCAAGTAGAATCTCTGGCAGTTCCTGCTACTCGAAACAATATATAGTTCAGTGCTTCACTGATGACAATTGTGTCTCATGGTGTCTTTGTTAAGGTACATAGATGTACATATATACATACATTCCATTTATAGTGGTAGTTGATGTTCTGCAGTGGATTATCGTGAAGGTCAATATTTATAGCTTCAGTATTCTGACATATAACTGTCAGGCCCCTGTCTTATGGGTTCTGGCAATGTGACTAAATTGTATTGTAATTTCAACTTGGTTTGAGGATGGGACTCCACCTGTTGTGTTTACCTTGTTTGTGTTGTTTGAGAAAGTGTTTGCTTTATATATAATGAAGATATTGGACCTGAGTACTTATTTTGAGATACTAGACATGACCAACATTATCTGCGACATTACGTACAACTGAAACCTTTATCTTTTCTTTATCAAAATGTTATACTGTTAATCATTCACAAGTGTATAATTTTCTCGAGCCATCACCTTATACCTCAATCCTAGATATGTCAAGGATAACATTGTGGCATAGTCCACATGAAGCAGACAGTGAATTTCTACTTGATTAAAACTTTGGTAAATTGATTAAATCAATCAATCTGAGTACTTGTAGAGAGCGCTACTTACCGTGAGGGTCTCAAGGCGCTGCAGGGAAGGGGGTGGGGAGGGGGTGCCTCTGCTCGAAGAGCCAGGTCTTGAGGAGTCTTCTGAAGGTGAGTAGGTCTTGGGTCTGCCGTATGTGGGTAGGGAGGGTGTTCCAGGTCTTGGTGGCGAGGTAGGAGAAGGATCTGCCGCCGGAGGTCATTCGTTGAATGTGGGGGACATCGGCGAAGGCGAGGCTGGCGGAGCATAGCTGGCGGGTGGGGGTGTAGAAGCTGAGTCTGCTGTTAAGGTAGGCTGGTCCGGCGTTGTGGAGTGCTTTATGTGCGTGTATGAGGAGCTTGAAGGTGATCCTCTCTCAGGTGGGGGGTGATGTGGCTGCGGCAGGGGACGTTGACGATCAGTCAGGCGGACGCGTTTTGGATGCGTTGCAGTTACGTAGGTGGTTGGCTGGAATTCCTGCGTCAAGTGCGCTGCTGTCGTGTGCGTTGTTATCCAAGCGGTCTTTGAAGGAGGATCTCTTGGCTAATCTGATGAGGTGGTGATGTCTGCGGGTGGCATCCATGTGGGCTGCGTGGTTGTCCGGTGTGTTCGCGGAGCCATATTTTCTCCAGTTTCCGGCATGTGTGTTTGGAGGTCTGGAGCTCGTTGGTGAACCAGGTGGCTCTCTTGCTGGCGTGGGTTTCTTGAGCGGGGTGAGGGTGTTAGCGCATTCGTCGATCCACTGTCTGAGGTTGCGGGCTGTGGCGTCTGGGTTGGTGGGTGGGTTCTGGGCGAGGGTGGTGATCAGCCGGTCTTCGGTGACTGCTCCAGCAGCGACGAGGCAGCTGTTGGGTGCGGTGGTGCTTCGTTGGTTTCTTGAAGGTGAAATGAATGCAGCGGTGGTCGGTCCAGTGGAGTTCGGTGGTGTGGTCGAAGGCGACGTGGGTGCCTGTGGAGAAGACTGGGTCCAGCGTGTCGCCGTTGGATTGGGTGGGTGTGGTGACTAGTTGCTTAAGGCCGAGGTTGTCGATCAGGGTGGCGGAGTCGGCGTCGTTCTCGAGGTGGAAGTTCGGGTCCCCGAGGAGGATGTAGTCCGTGGAGCCAAGTGTGTGGGTGCTGGCGAGGTCGGCGATTGAGTTGCTGAACTGAGCCCGGGTCCAGGGGGGTCTGTAGATGAGTGTTCCTCTGAGGGTGGTTTTGGGGTCGGTGTGGATCCGGAAGTGCAGGTGTTCGGCGGTGTTGAGGGTGTCGTCTGCGTGGGTGGCGACCTTGAGGGTGGACTTGTGGACGATGGCTATTCCTCCTCCGGTTCCGTTAGCGCGATCCCTGCGGGTGATCTTGTAGCCGTCCGGGATGGCTATGGCGATGTCTGGCACCGAGGAGTTGTTCCACCAGGTCTCGGTCAGGAAGGCCACATCTGGGGCGGAGGTGTCGAGCAGATCCCAGAGCTCAACGGCGTTTTTGCTTGCGGAACGGGTGTTGAGGAGTATGCAACGGAGGTGGTGGGGTCCAGGCCTTGGAGGTTTGATGGTTCTGTCGCAGGTGAAGCTGCGGGGCGGCTGGAGAAGGGTCCGTGGGTCCGTTTTGGGGTGGCCTGGAAGCAGGTGTGGTTTTGGCCGGCGTTGAGTGTGTGGAGGCTGCTGGCGCCGTAGTGGAGTCTGGTGTCCAGGGATTCTGGCGCTGGGTGCGGTCCAGGCCCGGATGGGCGCAGACCGGCTTGCCTCAGGCGTGGCCGCGCAGCTGCCGCCATTTTAAGGGGAGTTGGGATGGAGGAGCAGCTGGGAGGCGGGAGGCTGGGGTTAGCGAATGGGCGTGGGGTGGCGGGCCGCAGGGGCAGCAGAGGTGGGAACAGTGGGCACGGGGTGGGGGTGAGGAAAAGCAGTGCCCAGGAATGGGCAGCAAAAACCAAGGGTGCAAGGGCACAAGCACTGGTGGAGCTGCAACAGGAGGGAGCGACCTACCTGGCAAGGCAGAATAGTGTTATCCAACCATAAAATAGTATTAATAGCTTAATATAGGTTGCTAATGCATATGCCTCACTCGGACGTCATTAAATATTTATAATAGTTGGAAGTGACCCATTTGTCCAATTCTTTATCTGTATCAAGATATACATGTGAAACTGCATCCTGAAAGTAGGACACTGGGATGGACAAAAGCACATTTTTTCAACCATAATGTCTACTCCCTATTAGACACAAAAGGCTTATAAAACACAAATGCTGTTAGGACTCCTACTGTGCACTTTGCTGCTTAAAACATCAACATTTTCTTTACAATCATTGTTATTTAGGGCCCCATTTAGAGTTTGGCAGACATGGTTCTCAATCGCAGTGGCGATGGATAACCCGGTCTGCCAGACTCTCAGTCCGCCTGTCCAATTTTAAGTCCGGTAAACCACCAGGTTTGTGCCGAATGAATAAAACGTACTTTGCTATCCTAAACCACCTTCTGACTGCCCGAGGCAGTACTGGTGTCAGAGGCAAATCATCCGCCCGCCTGTCCTATTTAGAGTAAGTAGGTGGATAGATGGCTTTTGTTTGTTTTACTGTCCATCACTGCCAAGAATATCCTTACAGTGACAGACTGTAAAAATGACAAAAGACCCCACATCATAGGAGAGAACTCCATGATATTGGGGGTAATAGTGTATACTTAAAAAAAAAAACAACTCCCACTTTCATCAGTGATGGATGCACACTGAGTTAATGGCAGGGTTTGAGTAAAGGCAGGGTTGTAGATGTAAAGCCCTCCTCCACTCACCATGGCGCCACCTGGCAAACTCTAAATCAGCCCCTTAGTCTGATAATGCTTGTGCTAGTCTTCAGAAAGAACTAAACCATTTGAAATGTGCTACGCTAGTCCTGGAGTTCCATGACAAGCTGAACATTTTGTCCCAGTGGTGGAGCTCTTCTTATTCTAAAGTATAGAAAAGAGTAAAAAACGCTTATTACACTTTGAATTAATGTTATATATTTATTTTAACTATGGAGAAAAATAATATTAAATCACATACATTTTGAAATTAAAAAATATTGAAAAATAATAACATTTTAAAATAAAATAAAGTTTTATTGTTAGATTTATTTTATCAATAAACTACATTTATTTTTATGTTTAACTGGGCTAGATAATATAATTTAATCTAACATGATTTACTATGGGGTTTTATTGTAAGTCCTTACCTTATTATTTTCTATGCAAAGGTGTTGCTCCAGTGGTTGGCCATGTGTGGTGCTTGGCTTACTCCAGCTCTGAGCTGGAGTACATTTACTACTGTTTTGGGTCCTTTTTGGCTGTCGTAACTTTAGAAGTTTGGTTTGTGAATAGAAGCGGCCTTACTCTTTTTTGGCCCTTTCCACGTTTACTACTAAATTATGAACGAACATGTGAGGATCACCTCATAGAAAAGATAGGAGAGGTGGTAGGTTTGTGAATTGCATTTTATAGGAAGTTCTGCGTACAGTTGCTGCAGGTCACTACCGCTTGCTTTGAGAAAGCCGCAGCTCACATTGAGACAGCTGCTGCTCGAAAAGAAAATCTACTCAAGCGCCAGAAAGAAGCAATGCCCTCTGGCATGCCACGGGGTGCCATTTGAACTGGATTTTACTGCGCGGAGCAAGCCCCTGGTGCTAAAAATCAGCAGGAGCAGTGTGACGTGCCCGAACTCCACTGCTCATGGACCTCTGCGGAATCTTGCTGAATTTTCAGGCAGCTCCGCCAAATTCAACAGAAAACTCCTTGAGTTCCGCTCACCCCGACTTCAGACATACACCTTTCCATTACAACACCACTCTTTTAAATGCAATATGGCATTCCAGTGCCTGTTCAAAAGCATGGCACAATTAGTGTAGCCACCCAATACCACATTCCTGGCAACAGACTGAATTTTTTAAACGTTCTATATTGCTGCAAATATTTGAACTAGAAAAAGTGGGAGTAATAGATACATCGGAGCGTGCCTAAATTTCGCCTACCTGGGGCAGGTTGACTAAGATTTTGCCTCAGGGTTGTATCACATTTGTGGTGATGCCCCGATGCAAAATCTTTTTTGTTATTTAATAAGCCAATCAAAGCCACTTTGCATGACTTACGTGGTTTAGTAAATACAATGTAGCGCAAGGCAGCACCAAGTGCTGCCTTGTGTTATTTTGCATTTGGAAGGCATTCCCATACATCCACCCATAGATTTCGGAGCATTCCAGATTTACAAGGACTTGTAAACGGGAATGCATTGATATGCTACGCCTTTCCCATTGAGGTGTGACAAGCTAAAATGTGTGTATTTCTCCTCCTTTATTTTCTCTTTCCACGTGTGCTGCGTTTAGCAGCACACATAAAAAGTCCATAACACAGGCATCCTTGCACCATAGTGCAAGGGTGCCTGCGTTGGGGCTAGGCAACACTCAGTGCACCAACGCTGGGAGGCAGCCGACATGCACCATATCTTAGTAGATATGGCACATTTTTGCTGTCTCCCTTTCACGCAAAGCAGCTCAGCAGATTCCCTTGATGCATTTTGTAGCTTGAAATGTAACCAAATCTACCCCCCAGTGTCTGGGATATATGTCCATGGCTGTGGGACGCATAGGGATATGCCAGAAGAACACACACTCAATACTTTTACTGATTTGAAGAGTGACTTCCAGATTGAAAAATGCATTTTTGTTAACTTTGTGACTCTTTGGCTACTAGGAAAGCATGGGTTTTAGTAATAATACATTGTTTAAAATTAAGATATAGCTTTTATTTATTTTACCTGTTTAAAACAATGTTAGTTAAACTTTCAATTAGTAGAAAATAAAATAAAACACTTCACAGCGTTATCCGGAGACCTGGACCCATCCAACTTCACATACCTTTCCATCAATGCATTTTTCTTTACTCTTTACACGATCAAACACAAAGAACCGAAATTGATGCCAACATGTCACCAACACCATAATCACCAACTAAGAGACTGATTTAGACGTAGGGGCTTGGATGCCTTTTATCCCTTAACCTCTTCGATGCTTATGACGGAATGGTTCTGTCATCAGCGTCGTTTGGGCTGTGCTGATGACGGAACCGTTCCGTCATGACCACACCCGTTTTTCGAATCTTCAGCCCGGCGCCAAAATTCGCGCCGCGCTGAAGAGGTTAAGCCTCCTCTGTCCGCAACTAACCTTTAACGTTTATGGAATATCTGACAGCAGGGAAAACAGATTCAAAGCAAAAACTGTGGGAAGGAAAGTCATCAGAATGGCGGTGACAAAAATACAGCATGAATAATTCACAGTGTAATCCAGGCTGGCGAACAGTCATGCCACAGTTCTTGGTACATCTGTGGGGATGATCCGATTATCTTCCTTCTACTTTACCTAGATATATGAATCTGACATAAGAAGGAATGATAGTCTTTGCATGATTTGTTGCAGAAGTGTGCCAAGTGCAACTTTTGATTAGGTGTATGAAATAGTGGAGCTTTAATTGTCGTTGGTATACCATTTGCCAGACTTTCTAATGCCACACATATAAATGCACACTTGGAGAACAAAACGCATTTTTCATTCAGGGGAAACTCCATATAAATCATAAGCACTGAATTGTCCTTCTGTTCTGGAGGGTCCTGTAGCACTTTTTACAAAATATAAATATAATAAACTTTTCTTTTAGATCCACTATTCAGATCACTTATTTATCTGTGAAAGGACTCTCAGAGGGCAATCTTGCTGCCTGTGGCCTGCTGTGTACTTCAGAGGACTCCCCTGCTGGCTGCATCAGGATGACTATCCTGCTGCCTGTAGCCTGCAATGTGCCATCAGAGGACTGCCCTCATGCTTGAACCCAAGACTTCCGGAGTGACTCCAAGGGATAGTTGGCTGGCCTCCTGATAGGAGCCTCGGGGACCGAAAAGGCTACAACCTTCCTGAACCCGCAACTGGACCCAGCCTTAGTGAGTCCTGATCCTCCCAAGGGGTTCCCTTCCAGTCCTGGCTTTTGGAAGTGGTGCTAAAGTTGCCCAGATATCCCTATTCCAAAATTTGGAATTTAGAAAATGTTATGCCAAAAAGTGTTGTGAGAACTGATGGGAGACCAGGCCCTATCTGTTTGCCGATATGCCCAAGGTGCATCGCCATTCGAATCCTGCTTAGTATCTCCTTTCAGGACGGGATTCTGGCCTTGTGGAACCCTCATTGGCTGCAGCCTGCAGCTTTGTCCCGCTGGAGATTTTCGACGTATAAAATAGAGAATGAGTGCAAATTTACTATGCCTGTCGGATGAGCGTCCGACCTGCAATGTAGCAGAAGTGGGACCACATGACAAGGAGCCGGCAGTTCCGATGCCCTTAATACAATTCAACAGGAGTTTACATTTTCCAGTGTGACTTGTACTGCGGGCTGCAGCACAAGCTGCTATTCAAAATGTACACTTTTAAAACATCCCTGCACCGGGTGGCAGGCACATTGCAGTGCCTGCCACCCGGTGCAGGGATGTTTAGGGGGGCATCATAGGTGCCCCCCAGACCCATAGCGTGGGAAAGTGGTTACTTTCTGTTTGCCTTTTCATAGCAGGCGAATCACCATAAAAGGGCACGCGGAAAAGGAACATTGTAATCCCTACGGCGGTGCCTGAGCAGGCCCTGGCCCTATTGAAGGGATTACTGTCCGTCCGATGAGCTCCTTTGGCCCATTGTAATGCGGCGGTCAGACTGCAGCAGCAAATGGCGGTCAGTCCTCAACCGACTAGCCATCGGTTGCGGTCCGACCGACATCAAAATGACCTCCATAGTCTCAACATAGAAGTCTTCATTGCGACGTCATCAAACGGATCCCCGAGGACGACACATTCTCCTCGGACGCTCCTGGCTTCCTTGCTCTGCCAAACTTTATCTTCTTAGACATTTTTCTTTAAAATTTCTTATAAGTCCGAAGTTAAGCGGAGACCGGGCCCAATCCACTTTGTGTATCTGACCCATGCTCCATCGCTTCAGCTTTAACTTTCGACTGGTCTGCGCGGCTAGTTGTCCAAGGTTGTCGCTTCAATCTTTTAGGTGCTAATTCACATTTTAACTTTAAAAACTCATATCTCCGGTTCTGCTAATATGATCTTTGTTTTTCTGACAAATATTTCATCAAAATGTACTTTATATTTCGGAATTTGTGTAGATTTTCTTGTGTTGTGTCTTCACTTTATGAATGTGTGTGTGTGCTGCATAAATACATTAATTAACAGGACAAAACGCCAGTACTGCTCTTATCTTTTACCATTTAGTCAGAGGGCACTGAGTCAAACAAATACCATCGTAACCGCTTTTTCAGTTAGATTTAATCAATACATTATTTTCATTGAAAATGAGTATGATTCAGGTACAGAGTGTATGATGTGCAGGGAGAGTGCAGACATGTGTGTGTGAAGAGCAACTTTAATTGGGCTTCCGAAAGAGTAAGAAAGGGGGTGAGGGTTAGATGTAAATTGGTGAAAATAATGTTTTGATTACATCTAACTGAAAAAGCGGTTACAATGGTATTTGTTTGACTTAGTGCCCTCTGACTAAATGGTAAAAGAAAGGTGTAGCACTGGCGTTTTGTACTGTTACTTGTTTCATTGGCTTGGCCTTGCTGCGCGTAAGCCAAACCCTACGTTGGTATCTTTTATAAATACATTACACATTGCCTCTAAGTTATGCCTGACTGCTTTTGTGCTAAGCTATCAGAGGGTTAAGTACAAGTTAAATTTGTTAACTTGTCAGGGTGAACTTTTTATGGTTCACCCTGACAAGGATTGTGGTTTGTGTAGGGTTTCATTCCCCTTCATTTCCTGCCACTCATCTGCCAAGTGAATGAACTCTGAGGAACAGAGAGGAGATGAGGCTTCGCTTTAAAGAGGAACACAGAAAGTGAAAGGAATCGTTGTTCGAAAGACCCAGAAAGCGTGTACAAGGGGCTCATTTTACATTGTCACAGTCTGCTCTCTTTGCAGTCTTCCCAAAGACATGAAGACACAATGAACATAATTTCCCCAGTTCGACATTGAGACTATCAATGTCGTGGAAAGGTAGAGCTGACAACTTGTTCATCGTCAAGGGCTGGTTAAACTCAAGGCACTGGTCATCAAAGAGACCAAGATCATCGACATCAAGGGATGTGAAAGAGACACCATTCGCATCGAGACATAACCTGTTGAAACACACATCACGTAGAACTCTGAACTTGTCTGCTATATTTATAAGGAAATACAAATCCAGAAGGTTACCACTAGTCTCCAATATGAGTACTCAGTGGCTTATGCTTAAACCAGAGATGTCGGCCCGTAAATAGTGCTTGGTGACTCATCATTCATACACCCTCCACTAAGGCAATCACCAACCTTTCTAAGATGTCATGCAATTACTCCCCTACCAGCAGTATTACAGGGAGTAGCTACTCCCCAGTCACCAAGACCTAATCCTCCAGCAACATTTTCTCTGAGCAGCATTGTAGTTTCTCATCTTACTGTTCCAAGCTCTTGCCTCATAGATCCTCATAGATCCAGGTCACGTCATTTGTTATCAAGAAGAAGTTCTCACAGAAGATCACATGCAGCTACACCTTATAATACTCCCAAAAGATGCTCTTCGCACACAGCATCTGCAGATTTTGCCCTGTAATCATCCTTTATCTGAAGATATTCACTAACTTTGATTTATCTTCTTTTAGAGTATCTTCACTTAATGATATAAACACCTTTCAAGATGCGATAGTCTGAGGGGGGACATCCATTTCAACACAGTCGTTACAATGACCTACCTTTACCATGCAACTGTTACAATGCAACTGTCTTTACAACGCATGCCAGTACAATGCATGTCATTACAACACATTATAAGGTAAGTAATAGAGATTTTTATAGTATTAGGGTGGGTATGGGTTTTGGGTAAGCATGAGCGGATTTTGCGGATTGGCAATCCGCGAATTTGCGGATTTGCAAACTCGCAATCCGCAAAATCCGCGAATTCCCGCGAATTTGCGGATTTTTTTTTTTTTTTGTGTTCGCCCGTGTTTCTGCCAGTTCGCGAGGGTTTTTACAATTTCGCAATTTGCGAACTTACCTGTCGGGTCGCAAGTTTTGCGAACTTGTTGTTTCTACGTGTCCAACCTGTTTGGGACACTCTTCTTCATCACTGCCACTCTCTGTCACCACTGCCACTCTCTGACTACTCATGCCACCCTCTGGCCCACCCATGCCACCCTCTGTTTCATCACCACACCCTCTGGTTGTCCAGTGTACATTATTTTTGGCAAAGCAAAGCACACCTTCCCTGCCTCAAGTGACCTGAATTAATTTGGGGCTGATTAATGTGTCACAGAATATTTTTTTAGCTGGCACCTGCTTCCTTAGTGCGCCCTGATTAGTGATCTTTTGCACTTGCTAAGTGCTTTCATTGTTGCAAAATTAGTTACAACACCTGCCCTGCCCCAACTGACAATAATGAATTAGGGGCTGATTAATGGATTTTAACTTCCAGCCTGGCTCCTGCTTGTCTCCCTTAGCTGTAATTCAGGACCTTTGTGGCATATGTGTAACTATTCTGAGGTTCAGAGCAGGGTCACATAATAGTTGCAACTGGCAACTGAACTCTGGAGGGGCCCCTCAGGAAGCACTACAGGAAATGGCTACTAATGATGAGCCTGAACTTTTGAACCTGGTAAGTAGTTACTTTCAGTTTTGCTAAAATCGTATTTCTGCAATTTCGCACTTATTCGCGGGGCGCGAACTCACGCGAACAGTGCGAGCAGTGCGAGCAAAATCCGCTGCTCGCGGATTTGCGGATTTTTCAGGAAATTCGCAAATCTCGCGGATTGCGGATTTCCCGAAAATCCGCAAAATCCGCGAGCGGAACGGATTTTCCGCCCATGCCTAGTTTTGGGGTACATGGGAATAGTTATTTTTACCCCTACACTATCCAACAATATCCCTACTATTGCACTCACTGAAGTGGGAATAGTAATTTTTACCCCTACACTATCCAACACTTACCCTACTGTTGCCCTAAAAGTATTATGCGTTGTAATGGTATGCGTTGTAATGCCATGCGTTGTAATGGTCTTTTTTAAAAATGCGTTGTAATGGCATGTTTAGTAAAATCATGCAATGTAATGGTAGTTGCGATATTAAAGACTGCGTTGTAAAAGCATGCGTTGTAATGTCATATATTCTCTGAGGGGCAGCTAAACTTAATATACCCATGCTTACGTCATCAGCAAAAACATCAGTTATTTGTGAGATGTCGCACAGGAAATGTGCATTTGGCTCCATGCTACTTTTAAATCTGGGTAATCTGGAACTTGCCGTGGACCCTTTTCTGGCTTTTACATCAGCGAAAGCAGCCCCAGCATGTCCTTGATAGAAGTACATATCACAGCTGAGCCTTCATGGTATTCAGTCATCATTTCAGCAGCCAAGAAAGGGAATGTCACTACTCTCGTTTCCGCAGTACCTCCGGATAAAAAGAGCAAATTCCTGGACTCTGTAGGATGTGTCAAATCTGCTTCTTTGATGAGGATTGCGAGTCCAACTTCCTTCTTTGGAACGTATGACAGATTTATCTGGCAATCCCTTCAGAGAATATTGAGGGCCTTCCTTAAAAGAAGAGTGAGAACTTTATTGTGAAAGCGTATGTTAAAGCCAATAGAAATTTATGGGTTGATTGTTATTGCTTGAAAAAATTGTCACAGAGAAGGTTCCCAATTGTGAAAAAGATATAGAGTTTTAATTTCATTTGGTCTAAAGTCTGCTCCAAGATCTTTTTCAAAGTGCAAAGACAGTAGTGGTGGTGCACTTAAGCAGGATGGGGGTCTCCGTTTATCCATGCCTAAGTTGACCCAACACAATGCCACAAAGATGTTGTACTGCCTTATTTCCTATACTTGGCCAAGTCAGGATTTCAGTTTTCCATCAAATGTACATCTTTCAGACATCATGGCTTATAGGAAATGTCCCTCCCAAGCCTCACTTTCAGAATCACAGTCACTAAGGATTTCTTAGCGAAAAATAACACCCCCCACTCCCCTCCGATGAAGAGACTCTCTCTTCCCTGGGAACAAAATATACTCATGAAACTAAAGGTATGTTGTTCTAAACCAATTCTTAAAGCTTTCCTACAACATATCTCTTTTAAAGCTCATTTCCTGGTTCTGATCACAACTGCACGCAGAGTTGAAGTGATCTCAGCCCTATACTTCCAAAAACCCTTCATAGCATTCCATATGAATGAAGTTGTGATTAGGATGCATCCAATGTGGTACTTGATTCCTTCCACTACATTGGACAGGTCTTTCCGTACATTAGATGTACGAAAAATGTTTATGATTTATGTAGATTAAATAAAGGGCCTGAAGTCAAAATGTTTGTTTGAAGATTATGAGCCTGTTCATAAGGTTTATCCACCTCTAAGCCATCTATTTTGAGATGGATCATGTTGGGTATCCTTTTATATTCTCAGAAGGCCAACAAATCTATACCAGGTAGACCTCCGGCTCATTCCACAAGCGGTAGAGATGCTTCTATTACACTGCTGAAAAACATTCCAACAGCAGATATTTGCGAAGTAGATCACTTGGTAGTCATTGCATACTTTTCCAAGACACCACTGTTTAAAATCTAGAGCGGATTCTAAAGTAGGTCCAGCCTCCCTTGCAAGTCTTTTTAGAATAAGATTAAGGCTTTTCTTTGTCCCGTATCTTCCACTGCCCATTCAAGGGATAGGCTTGCTAGTCTAGTCATTACTTATAATTGTCAAAGAAGATCTCTTGAATGGGAAGG
The DNA here is from genome assembly GCF_964263255.1 of Lissotriton vulgaris. Lineage (NCBI taxonomy): Eukaryota > Metazoa > Chordata > Amphibia > Caudata > Salamandridae > Lissotriton > Lissotriton vulgaris. The sequence goes on along the minus strand of NC_141686.1, from coordinate 24,934,219 downwards.
AATGGTTGTTATCTTGTAATATTAGTTGTTCTTCAGGGGAATCTTGATGGAAATCGTAAGTAAGTCTCCCTCATCCTCTATACAAGAAGTGAGACATTTATTTCCCCTTCTAACTCTTGGTACAACATATCTAGAGTAACTGCCAATGAAAGGCCATGGTGGGTTACTGGTGGAGTGTGCTTCATTAAAAGAGCAGTTTCAGTTTACAACTTCTCTATGCTACAGCCTATTGAACTACATTGCCCTACTTTCCTCCTTTTTCCTTTTAAAGAAAAGTTTGTCAATGAGTTTCATTTGTGCTTTTTCCGGGTAGTCATTTTTTAGGTCTCGCCTGTCAATGCGCATGCGCATTGAGCTTGTTAGGTCTCGCCTGTCAATGCGCATGCGCATTGAGCTTGCGAGACTATGGGGGCTTAAACAGACTTTAACCAACTTGCAAGGAATCGTGGCGATTCCTTGCAGTGCCCGTGAAATTCAAGCTCAATGCGCATGCGCATTGACATTAAAAGCGCGTGCACATGAAAGCGACAAGGCTCCCTCCCACGGCAATCCCCAACCCCATCCGCCAGCACCTCCCCTCTCTCTCCCATCACCCCCAGCCGCCGGCACCTCCCCTCTCTCTCCCCGCACACAGACCGGGTCGCATTCCTCCACAGACAGGCTGCCATTTCTCAACCCCCTCCCCAGCCACCAGCTCCTCTGTCTCGTCTCCCTTAACCATGCACAACTCACACACTGAAACACACTATTTTTAAAACAAAATTCGCCAGCATTCGACATCTGTTCCCCAGCCCCCAGCCGCCAGAACCTCCCCTCTCTCTCCCCAGACACAGCCAAGATCGCAATTCTCCACCCCCTCCCCCTCTCTCTACCCGGACACAGCCAGGCTCGCAATTCTCCTCCCCCTCAAGGCTCCCTCCCACGGCAATCCCCAACCCCATCCGCCAGCACCTCCCCTCTCTCTCGCACCCACCCCCAGCCGCCAGCACCTCCCCTCTCTCTCCCCGCACACAGACAGGGTCGCATTCCTCCACAGCCAGGCTGCCATTTCTCATCCCCCCCTCCCCAGCCACCAGCTCCTCTGTCTCGTCTCCCTTAACCATGAACAACTCACACACTGAAACACACTATTTTTTAAAACAAAATTCGCCAGCCTTCGACATCTGTTCCCCAGCCGCCAGAACCTCCCCTCTCTCTCCCCGGACACAGCCAGGCTCGCAATTCTCCTCCCCCTCCCCCTCTCTCTCCCCGGACACAGCCACGTTCGCAATTCTCCTCCCCCTCACCAGATGCCAGCACCTCCCCTCTCTCTCCCTGGACACAGCCAGCCTCGCATTTCTCCTCCCCCACCCCATCCGCCAGCACCTTCCCTCTCTCTCCCTGCAGTATCACGAACGTGTCTCGGTTTAAACACGCATTTTCACAGCTTCGCATTGAGTACTAAAACATGTACATGTGTGGGAGTGAACGGCACCGTTCAAATGCTGGTTGCAAGTTGCAGCCCGTTCCTTTCTGCTGATACTTACTTTGTATCGCGTGCCGAGCCTTCATACTTAAAACCAGGGCTTCAAACTCAGCCAGCAAAGGGAAGCCACATTGAAAGCCCCCTCAGCCACCCACCCCATCAACCCACACGAAACAGATAGAGGGCTGACATTGTTTTTGATTTGGGTGGGCTCAACAGCATTTGAACGCTGGCTATTGGCATTGTAATTTATTGTTCATTATCAGACTCGCTAGAAATGGTGCTCGTTTAGCAACGGATCCTTTCGTACAACACACACTCCGTTCACACCACTTCGCCACACCACAACAAAATTTTCATACACACATACCCGGATCAAGGGGACTTTCACATACGCCCTCTAATACGTCTCCTTGGGTTACATTTATACGCACACACAACACACAACACATACTACATTACACGCACAACTTATGGATTGCTAACACAGCTTATGCTTACTTAACACTACCAACCTGCTAGACAGTGGCCACAGCTTCTAATTACACTTGGGACACACATCTGGCACACAATCTCTGATTCATATGCATAGTAACAGACATCCCTATATACCAGGCGTACCTCCTCACCCACTCGGCATCTATCACCCACTCTGCATCTATCACCTCTTCAGCTTGCACCCACTCTTCAGCTTGCACCCACTCTTCAGCTTGCACCCACTCTTCAGCTTGCACCCACTCTGCAGCTTGCACCCACTCTGCAGCTTGCACCCACTCTGCAGCTTGCACCCACTCTGCAGCTTGCACCCACTCTGCAGCTTCCAACCACTGTGCAGCTTGCACCCACTCTGCAGCTTGCAACCACTCTGAAGCTTGCACACATACACACAGGAAAACACAACTCACAGACAATACTTTACTGCTGATCACTATACATCCAGACTCGCTACTAATGTTGCTCGTTTACCAACGGATCCTTTATTACAACACACACTCCGTTCAGACCACTTCGCCACACCACAACAAAGTTTTCATACACACATTCCCAAGTTCCAGCCCATTCCTTTCTGATGATACTTAGTTTGTATCGAGTGCCGAGCCTGCATACTTAAGACCAGGCCTTCAAACTGAGCCTGCAAAGGGAATCTGCATTGAAAGCACCCTCAGCCACCCACCCCATCAAGCCACACGAAACACAGGGTTGCCATTGTTTTTTGATTTGGGTGGGCTCACCAGCATTTGAACGCAGGCTATTGGCATTGTAATTTATTGTTCATTATCAGACTCGCTAGAAATGTTGCTCGTTTAGCAACGGATCCTTTCGTACAACACACACTCCGTTCAGACCACTTCGCCACACCACAAATTACTTTTTAAAAACACTTTCACGGCAGCTTGCAACCACTCTGCAGCTTGCACACATACACACAGGAAAACACAACTCACAGACAATACTTTACTGCTGATCAGATAACACAACTCACAGACAATATTTTACTGATGATCAGTATACATCCAGACTCACTAGAAATGTTGCTCCTTTAGCAACGGATCCTTTCTTACTACACACACTACGTTCAGACCACTTCGCCACACCACAACAAAATTTACATACACACATTCACGGATCAAGGGGACTTTCACACACACCCTCTATTACGTCTCCTTCAGTTGCATTTTTACGCACACACAACTAACAACACATACTACATTACACGCAGAACTTATGAATTGCTAACACAGTTTAGGCTTACTTAACACTACCAACCTGCTAGACAGTGGCCACAGCTTCTAATTACACTTGGGACACAAATCGGACACACAATCTCGGATTCATATGCATAGTAACAGACATCCCTATACACCAGGCGTACCTCCTCACCCACTAGGCATCTATCACCCACTCTGCATCTATCACCTCTGCAGCTTTCACGCACTCTGAAGCTTGCACCCACTCTTCAGCTTGCACCCACTCTTCAGCTTGCACCCACTCTTCAGCTTGCACCCACTCTGCAGCTTGCACCCACTCTGCAGCTTGCACCCAATCTGCAGCTTGCACCCAATCTGCAGCTTGCACCCACTCTGCAGCTTGCACCCACTCTGCAGCTTGCACCCACTCTGCAGCTTGCACCCACTCTGCAGCTTGCACCCACTCTGCACCTTGCACCCACTCTGCACCTTGCACCCACTCTGCACCTTGCACCCACTCTGCACCTTGCACCCACTCTGCACCTTGCACCCACTCTGCAGCTTGCACCCACTCTGCAGCTTGCACCCACTCTGCAGCTTGCACCCACTCTGCAGCTTGCACCCACTCTGCAGCTTGCACCCACTCTGCAGCTTGCACCCACTCTGCAGCTTGCACCCACTCGGCAGCTTGCACCCACTCGGCAGCTTGCACCCACTCGGCAGCTTGCACCCACTCGGCAGCTTGCACCCACTCTGCAGCTTGCAACCACTCTGCATCTTGCACACATACACACAGGAAAACACAACTCACAGGCAATACTTTACTGCTGATCAGTATACATCCAGACTCGCTACAAATGTTGCTCGTTTAACAACGGATCCTTTCTTACAACACACACTCCGTTCACACCACTTCGCCACACCACAACAAAGTTTTCATACACACATTCACGGATCAAGGGGACTTTCACACACACACTCTATTACGTCTCCTTGGGTTGCATTTTGACGCACACACAACACACAACACACAACACACAACACATACTAAATTACACGCACACCCAAAAAAGAAAAATGACAGCAAGTTCGAGGCACAGGAGGGATGGCTAGCTTTACTTTCAAAAGACTTGTGTCAAAACGAAAAAAAAAATAAAAAACACCCCATTCAGCTGGCCTACTATTTCCCCACATCCCTCTACAGCGTGATACGATCACACTCCCACAACCTCCATCACGCACCATCACTCAGCAACACACCCTCACACACAACCTCAACAGCCTCACCCTCCCACACACTCAATCACCCTCACCCACTCACCATCACACACCATCACTCAACAACACCCCCAAATCCTCCCACACCCTCACAAACACTCACCCTCACCCACAGTCACACACTCAACCTTCAAACTCGCACACCCTCACTCACCTTGACACCCTCACAACACTCAGCCTCACTCACGCTCAAACTATCACCTTCACTCACCCACACCTATCATCACACACTATCACATCCCATTACCCTCACCTTCACACACCCTCACACCATCACCCTCACACCCACACTCATACTCACACCGTCACCCTCACTCACCCTCACACAACATCACACACCCTCACACCCCCTAAAAATCACATCCAATCACCCTCACACCGTCCAAGTCCACCCTCACAACCCTCCAACCCTCACTCATACTCACATCGTCACCCTCACTCACCCTCACACACCATCACACACACTCACACCCCCTGACCCTCACATCCACTCACCCTCACACTCACACCGTCAAAGACAACACTCCAACTACACCATGAAAGTACAATACCACACTACAACTCTACACTCCAACTACAACTCCACCCTCAAACTCCACACAAAAATAACGTTAGTCAACATTTACACTCACCCCCTCATCCTCACACACACACTCACAACACTCACACACTCACTCATACTAAAACAGTCATCCTCAATCACTCTCACACACCATCACGCACCATCAAACACCCAAAGACTCACATCCACTCACCCTCACACTCACACAGTCCAAGTCCACCCTCCAACTACACCCTATACCTACAATACCACCCTACAACTCTACACTCCAACTACAACTCTACTCTCCAAATCCACACATGAATAACGTAAGGCAACATTTATTTTAATACGTAAAATTCGGATTACACGCTTGTAGCTATTAAAACATTAAAACTTAATGCAACGCAAGGACAGTGCAGCAATTAATACACAAAAATAAAGAAAGGGATTGTAAAATAAAACAGTTCTTTCACAAAGATCATAAATGCACACAAAATAGACAAACATATGAATACACAGCAAAAAATACAACAATTTTTAAGTGGACAAAGTGAGCTAAAGGAAAAAAATTCACAACAGAAAGCACTTACTAAAGTAAGGGAAAATAAACAAGTAAACAATGCCTGAAATAATCAAAAACACAAACAAAATGCGTCATCACAAAAGCACAAGACTCTGGTGTTGCTCTGACTGATGCTGCTGTTGCACGAAGTGTTTTGGTGGTGCTAAGTGCACAACCACAGGAACACCGTACACCAAAACAGCATCAAACAACATCAAAAGAGCACTACTCAACAACACAACAGCCAATGCCCCTTGCCCATGCAGCTGTTCACAAAAAATTAGGGAAGTACAGAAAATACAAAAACATCCTAAGACGTCTACCCTTATGCCCATAAATTAAAAGCAACACCCTTATTCTCACGGTTGCATACATCAAAGATAGTTCACATACACATTCTGATCTAACACATACTAAGCTAAAAAACACAAAACACGTTTGGGGAAGAAAATAGACTGCATACAGTACTACAAATTCACACATACTGGGGCAAACTCCAAAAGGCTCACATGCACCCACCCTCACGCTCACACCGTCAAAGTCCAGCCTCCAACTACACCCTATAACTACAATACAACTCTACAACTCTACACTCCAAATACAACTCCAGCCTCCAACTGTACACATAAATATCGTTAAGCAACTATTTGAATTCTACGTAAAAAGAGGATTACACACTTGCAGCTAGTCCAAAATGCAAACTTAAAGCAACGCAAGGAGGGTGCAGCTATTAATACACAAATATGCAAACAGGGATTGGAAAATAAAACAATTCTTTCACAAAACGCATAAAATACACACATTACATCACTGTACATCCTCTTAATACATTGCTAGGGAAAATAAATTCAGCAAATACACAAAGTTTCCTTTAATACATCGAGTACCTCAATAACATATAATCTGGCTACTTCAGCATCACAGGAAAAAAACAATGTAAACACAACATACATAAATGTATTATAAACTAAATAGCACTTCAAAGTTCAAATAACAGCTCTTGTACGTCAAATAACAAACACCAGCAAAAAATACATTACATTACAGTTTTAGAAAACATATGCATTACATATCGACAATTGAAAACAAGACTTTAATTTACATTACATTACAAACATTTACAAATATTACGATCGAAAAAAAAATTGTCAACAGTTATAAAAACACACTCCTATTCAGTCGTTAACTTAAAGATAGTATAGATACTACATTACATTACATAAAAAAACACTTTGGAATACATTCTTACCTGTCAAACGACGCAGCAACAGCACAGGAACAAGAGCACGCCTTCCGCGCACCAACATTCTCGATCTTCTGGGGAATTCCACCGTTGACGTAAGCAAATCGGAACGCTACGTCAAAAACGTCGCGCTCCGATTGGCTAGAAATAAACGTCAAGGAAACGTAAACACTCGCAACACAAAAATAAACTAGAACGCTAACGTAGGGAACGTCAAGGTGACGCATTGCGTCAGCCATTTTTAAAATAATAAAATTAATACGGGACTCCACAGACACCTAAAACACACATAACACCACACAGTAATTAAAAAACATACACAGTTCTATTACATACAAAAATGCACATAAGGCAGGACAATTACAAAGGGAAGATCTATCACGTTTTTTTTACACGACACATATTAAATAATTAATATTAACATACACACACTCATAACATCACCCTCACACACCAACACTCCCACACTCCTTCACACACCCTCAATCACTCTGACACAACATCACCCTCACACACCATCACACACCTTCAGCCTCACACCCACTCACTCACACTCACTCTCACACACACTCACACCCCCTCACACTCACACACACTCACACACCCTCACTCCCCTCAAAAAATAACACCCCTCACGACAAGCTCACACTCACTACACCGGACAGCCGCACCCACTCACACCCCTCACACTCTCTCACCATCAACACCCCTCAGCCTCACACAGCCTTACCCTCATCCCCTCACCCTCACACACCCTCAATCACCCTCACACCATCACCCTCACACACCCTAACTCTCACCAACTCACACACACTCACACTCCCTCGCTCACCCTCACACACACTCACACCCCATCACCCTCACACACCCTCACTCCCATCACAACATCACACCCCTCACAACACTCTCACACTCACTACACCTCACACACTCACTACACCTCACACACTCACCCTCAAAAACCCTCACACCCCCTCACTCACACTCACACTCACTCACAATCACTCACACTCAGCCTCACACACCCTCACGCTCACACACCGTCACACACCCTCTGCCTAACAACACCTCTCTCACCCTCACTCACCCTCACACACACTCACACACCCGAAACCTCACACCCCCTCACTCACCCTCACACTCACACACACACCCCCTCACCCTCAAACACCTTACACTCACACACACGCTCCCCTAAAACCCATCACAACACTCTCACACTCACTACACCTCACACACTCTCAGCCGCAAACAACCTCACTCATCCTCACACACTCACACCCCCTCACCCTCACACCCCATCACACTCACACACGCTCACTCCCCTCACCCTCACAACAACACCCTCACACCCCCTCACTCACACTCACTCACACTCACTCACTCACAATGACTCACACTCACCCTCACACACCCTCACCCTCACACACCGTCACACACCCTCTGCGTAACAACACCTCTCACACCCTCACTCACCCTCACACACACTCACACTCACGCACCGTCACACACCCGAAGCCTCACACCCCCTCACTCACCCTCACACTCACACACACACCCCCTCACCCTCAAACACATGACATTCACACACACACACACCCTCCCCTGACACCCATCACAACACCTCGCACACTCACCATCAAACACCCTCCCACACACTCACCCACGCACACCCTCACTAAACATCAAACACCCTCACTCACCCTCACACACCCTCACCAACACACACCGTCACATACACTCAGCCTCACAAACACTCACTCAACTTCACCATCACACACACTCACACTCCCTCACACTCACACTCCCCCACACTCACAACACTCATGCTCACACCCCTCACACTCACATTCCTCACTCTCACACCCCTCACCCTCACACCACTCAAGCCACAGATGGGTGTGCGATGGGAGGACGCTCAGCTTGCAGGGCTGTGCTTCTATCCCCTGCTGCACTCTCCTGCTCTCTAGAAATGTGGCATAACAACATAAGCTGCCATCAAAGTCACGTCAATACAAATCATGTGGCATTCCAAATTCTATAGGTGTCACATTCAAAAAAATTAAAACTATTGGCATTGTAAATGACTAATCTATCAATGTAGCTATTTGGAAAAACTACACACAAAAAAAAAATTACAATACCAATAGCTCCCACGTTTCTAATGCGAGACCTATTGCATTTCCAATGCTTGTTAAATTAAAATTGTGTTTTTAATAAAATAAACAAAAATTGTACTATATAGCATGCTCTCGTGTGTCAAACATGGTTTTCTTTTTTATTTAACTCGGTTTTCCAAAAGAAAAGTGTAGAATATTCAAAATTTGTATAATACAAAAAATGCCTGGAATCCCGTGCATGGACAGGACAATTCTGTGCCTATGATTTCAGTTGGGATGACCCTGGAAAAGAGCTAGGATTAATGATTATCATATTTTCTGATTCGTTCAAGCATCACATTGCCCTGAAAGTTTCAGTTCTTCACGTCGCATGTTTAATTTCTCGAATAAAAAATGGTTGTGCTAAAACCTCAAGTGCATCTCTTGCACTAATTAAAATGTACATAATGAATATGCATCAACCTGTGATACCAGTGAGATAGCCATTTAACAGTTTGTTTTACAATCAAGCCTACTACTCAGATATGTTTTTTTTAAACGGCTTTTTAAAATAAATATATGCCTTCTTATGTTTATCTGTGTAGCATGACAGTGCGCTGTTAGAGGGATAAATGTTTCATCTTGTGTATTTTTCATCTCCCTATCCTAGAACATTTGTTCTCATGAAGTGGTTTTTTTTCTTTTGTTCAGCTTTGTTTTAATGAGACAGTTACAAAATGTCCGCCTTGCCTTTGCGCCGCCATTTTGTCGCTCACTGTTGTACAATGGTGTCTGTGCGGAGGAAAAACAAAGAGGGCGGAAGAGAAAATAAACTGTGTGGCAGGGAGGAAGTTTCAAATGGAATACAAAATCGTCCTGTTTTGTTTACATGCTTAATTTTTGCCGACTGACTGCCTTTAAACAAGCAACTTTACAGTGCATGCAAGGAGACCAGATCCTGTACTCGAGGAGCTGACCTTGGGTGGACGCCATCTACTGTTGCTTCCAGCTGGCACAGATGTGCTTCTGGCAGGCAGGCCTGTAGCTGTAGCCGGTAACCCAGTACAAAAGCAGAACCTGCTTGTAGAGCAAAAAGCCACTAAAGTGTGCCTTGCTAGATTGCATTTGAAGAACACTTTGGAAGCTAGGATTTGATCTGCTGTTTGGGAGACAAATTTGAAAAAGAAAAAAAATACCAAGATAGCTGCCTGGCCTGTCTTGCATAACCTCTCACATTTAGCAGCAGCCAGACGTGTGCGTGCAAGATTTATGGAATTCTAAAAATAAATTCTGAAAAAGATTTAGTGTACTTGCAGGCTCAGCTTGCTGGATGCGCTTGTCATGGGAAGCCAGGGACTAAAAACGTGTATCTGGGATGGGATGTCTGCCTTTTCGTTCCACTTATGGGCGTTCAAAAGACATTATTGCATTTGGAAATCTGTAAAACATCAACGTAAAGCCTTTCTTTTTTTACTTTGTAGTCTTCTTTGGCTGCTTGTACAAGGGAAAGATTTGTTTGAAGAAGTATCAAAGTGCAAAAGACAATTTTGTTTTAATTCTTGCCATACTAGTGCTTCTTTACTTCTCAAATCTTTCTAGCAGATCGTTTCTAACTTTACTTTTAGAGTATATCACAAAACAATCTTTCTTATTCCCCTTGTTGAACCATTCCCGCCTCTCTGGACCTCTTAACCACCATCCCACCGGTACCATAGTGCTGTTAGGCAAATATAGGGGAGTGTAAGGTGTTTCAATACACATGACATATTTCCGTTTATTTTAGATATCTGTTCTTCACATAAAATGTCCTTTATTTTTACATATAAAGTTTATGCCTTGCAAACACTATGGAGTTTTGTAAAACTGAAAATAATGTAATGTCCTGTTTTAGCAATAATCTGTTTATAATCTATCACGCTAAAAACTGAATCTTAAAATTTGTCAGTTTTAACTTTTTTATATAACTAACTGGTATGTAATTGTTTGATGTTTTTTAGTTTTTGTATTCTGCTAATGTTTGTTAATGATTTTATTTCTTTAAATTGAGCATGAACACCCACAGCTTACCAGCTATCTTAATTTTTTGTGTTTTCGCTCCATTCAACTTCGCATCAGGATTAAACAGCTTTTTGAAGTTATGTTTTTATGTTTTTGTGTTTTTTAGAGCTACCGTATGTCACTTATCGGAAAGTTAAGAGTGGTTTGGCGTGTGAACCTCAACAATAAAACCGGTATCACCGTTCAAAGATTTGGTGCATGGACATTCTTGGTAAGAATAATCAATTGAATTCTATTCATGATAAAAATTCAGACTTCTGTCAAATACATTTTTTAACAGATTTAATTAGCAAATCATAAATTTGATGACCATAAAAATGTCAGAAAAATTAAATGGTAGACTTCCTTAACTAACTCTATACGTCTTCCCAAATTATACACTCAGGGAACCTACTCACAGTTCAGCAATCTTATGGCACTGTATTGCCTCTTTAGATGGTTGTGTAAGAGCAGCACTTCAAACAATCATTGGCAAAGTCAATAGGTCTTGCGTTGGGCGCCAGCCTTCTGGCAATTTTTGTTTTGTTTAGCAAAACCTTATTGATGGGTAATTTGCTGTTCCCTCATAAATCCAAAAAAATTCCTACAGGCAAAAAATGTTGGGGGGTCTCAGAAAACACATATTACCATGGTACTCCTTTTCACTGAAGGGAACTACTTGTGAAAGGAGTTTCATGCTGTAACTCGTAGTTACATCAGCCTATGACTGAAATGGGCAGGTACATTGCCCCTTAAGTCACGCTGGAGTGGGTGGAAGAAAAATTGTGAACGACACAACCACAGACTAGTGGATGAAGTCTGGCCCGAAACCCCTCTAGGTAACAGTTATAATCAATCAATCAATCAGGGAATTTTGAAGCACGCCACTCACCTGTGAGGGTTTGAAGGCGCTAGGTTGAGGGGAGCAGCTCAGGTCAGCCAAAGAGCCAGGTCTTGAGGGTCTTCCTGAAGATGTGCAGAGTGGGGGCGTGCATAATATTGATCGTAAGCTCGTTTTTCCTGCAATGTAGGAGAAAGTTCTTCCACCCGCTTTTGCTCTGCAGATGCGCTGGGTTTTGGTGAGGTCGCGGTTGGCGGATCTGAGGTTCCTTTTGGGTGCGTGGAAGGAAATTCTTTTGTTGAGATATTGGGGTCTGTGCTGTGGAGGCATTTGTAGGCATGGGTGAGTATCTTGAAAGTTACTCTTTTCTCGACAGGGAGCTAGTGAAGGTTTCGCTGGTGTGGAATGATGTGTTTGTGCCGAGGAATGCCGAGGACGAGTCTGGCTGCGGTTTTCTGTATGGTCTGGAGTTTGCAGAGCAGGTACTTGTTGATCCCGGCATAGAGGGCGTTTCCTTAGTCCATCCTGCTGGTTATAGGAGCGTGGGTTACATTGTTCCTTGATTTGTGGGGGATCCATTTGAAGGTCTTCCGAAGGATGCAGAGGGTCTTGAAACAGGTGGAGCCAATGGCATTGATCTGTTGGGTCATGGAGAGGGAGGAGTCAAGTATGATGCCGAGGTTCCGGGCGTGGTCCATGGGGTTAAGGGGCGCTGCCGAGGGCGGTTGGCCACCAGGGGTTGTCCCATGCCAATTGGGAGGGTCCGAGCATGAGGACCTCTGTCTTCTCTTAGTTGAGCTTTAGACCGCTGCTGCTCATCCAGGCTGCAACTTCCTTCATTCCTTCCTGGAAGTTAAGTCTGGTGTTGGTGGGGTCCTCGGTAAGGGAGAGGATGAGCTGGGTGTTGTCGACTTAGGATACTATGCTGAGTCCGAGTTGTCTGACGATGGCGGCGAGGGGGGCCATGTAGATGTTGAAGAGCGTAGGGCTGAGCGATGATCCTTGGGGTACTTTGCAGTTTATTCCTGTGGGTTCGGAGAGGAAGGGTTCTGATGGTGAGGAAGGAGCGGAGCCAGCCGTTACATAATTTTAGTAAAAAGTTCATGGCTAACACAGACCTAAGAGGTCAATAAATCTGGCATTGGCTGCATGCCTCTTTCCTTTAAGAAAGAAAGAAAGATGGCAAGAAAGAATAAAAGAGCAAAAGAATGAAAGAGGAAGAAAGGATGGAAAGAGGCAAATAAAGAAAATAGAAAGAAAATGCAAAAAAGAAAACTGTCAAGAGAAAGAAAAAAAGGAAAAACAGAGAAAAAGAAAGGAAGGGAAACAAGAGAAGGAAAGAATGAAAAAGGAGGAAAGACTGAAAGAATGAGAAGGAATGAAAGTAAATGGAAGAAACAAGAAGAGAGAGAAGGAGAGAAGGATATAAAGATAAGGAAAACAATAGAAAAGGAAAGAAAGAGGGCAAAGAGGCGAGGAAAAAATAAAGCAAGAAAGGCAAGCGAGAAAGAAGGCAAAAAGACAAGAAAGAATGAAAGAGAAAGAAGGATGAATGTATGGAAAGATAGGAAAGAGAAAAGCAAGAAAGAAGTCAGACAAGAAGGAAGGTTAGAAAGAAATAAGAATAAAGGCAAGAGAGAAAAAATGAAACGAGGCAGAATGAATCAATTCAAAGGAAAAGGTAAGAAAGGAAGAAGGAACAAATAAAGAAAACAGGAAACAGCAGAAGGATAAAAAGAAGGAGCAAAGAAAAGAGAGAAAGAAAAAAGTTAAAATAGGATAACAATACAGAAAAGTGTGAAATGGACACAGTCTGGCATGCTGTGAAATCGCACCAGTCAGAAAAGCAAAACACTCCAAAAATAATTTACAAAAGCATTGCAGAAGATGGGATCTGACAAAGATAGAATTTGCATCAGAAGGGTCCTGCTATTACATCAGGCTCTGAACCCAAAGGCCACACTAAAGTAGTCCTAAAGTAAAAACAAAAACACTGGTACTGATGGGAACTAGCTTGTGTGGGGATGTTCTCTTTATGAGAGAGCGCAAAATGCTGTCACTCAAAGTGAAGTTAACCATTGACTTAAGCAGGCTTTCCCACTGCCCTGTGCTATATGCTGTAGTGGGTGGAAGCAAAATGTAAATGACAGACCAATATATGAAAAGAGGTGGCTGAAAGCCCCTATAAATAACTATATTACACATATTTTAGTAAAGTCAAACGGTCTTGCCTATTGACAGACCTAAAAATGTGCTTTTTACTCTGTACTCTGCATGTCTACACCCCAGACATTTAGTGTTTATGCCCTCTGCATAGATTCTTATGAGGCGCAGCACATTTATCACATATTACTGCACGAGTAGTTTAAATACATCTCTCTATCACCTGCTTTCTTTTTTTTATACACACTTCCCCTTTCTGTTCCATATCCCCTTTGACCAACAATATGGGTGGATATGAAAACACATTAGTAATAATGTTTGCATGCTAATTTGTGTCTTCTCAATATTTTAATGAATTTGAAGTATAAGGAACGAAGTTTGTACAAATTGATGAATATGTTTCCAATATTTTCTTGATAATGAATATTTTAATGAATTTGAAGTATAAGGAACGAAGTTTGTACAAATTGATGAATGTTTCCAATATTTTTTTGATAATGTTTACAGTCAATCATACAGGACAAGTTATGGGAATATTCACTAGAGTTTAGACTATGCTACAATACAAGTGTGAAATAATATTTGTCTATTCTTGTGCCAAACTGGATTCCCAAACAATTTACTAAATGTGCATCCACAGATCGGAAATTAGTGTATTTTTCTCATGGCTCCATTCCCATGCAAAATGTGTGCAAGGAAATTGCTCTATGTTTATGCAAAATCGGATAGCCCATGTGCAAAATGTGTGTACCTAGTGCTGGTGGGTGCAGATCCAGTTGTATACCTCATTCAAAGATGCATTAGGTTCTGCGTTCCTTCCTTTGTTCCCTTCCAATGCACTCGTTCTGACTTTACCTCGGCTAAGGTGTAATGGAGACTGTTGTAGGACCCTGTACAACAACCATTGCCAAAGCCAATGTGTCTCGCATTTGGTACCCATTGGCATTGATAGTAGTTTTTAGCCATGCTTCACGGCATCCTCGAATCTGAGTGGCGTGGCAAAGTTTTAAAACCAAAAAGAAAAGCCTTTGAAATGGCCACCTTCATCACTTGCTTTGCGTGCAACTGGCTTGCACCTGCCTACAAAATGATGCAGGCGTTTTGTGTTTCCTATTAGTTACCGATCCAAATTAGATAAATAAAATGTGCAAAAGCATTTTTGTTTCTTTAAAAGCCGGTGGGAGAGCAAAAATAATAGGGTACAAGCAACACATGAGACAGTGGCAGCACAGGGCGAAGCAAAACAGTGGATAGTGGGGGGGGGGGGGGTATGAAAAAGCAACATCTGGGAGGGCAGGAGGACAGAAGCAACACAGGAGCTGGGGAAAAGGAACACGGAGGGCACGGGTGGCAGAAGCAACAACAAGGAGAGAGAAAGAGAGCACAGTAGGGGGAAGCAACACCGTGGGTGCGGGGAAGCAATGGGGAGAACCACATGGGAGAGTGCAGGAGGTAGAGGACACGGAAGAAACACATGGATTGTAGAGACCATTATCGATTGCTGAGGCAGAGAAACGCACGAAGGAGGCAGCTCAAAAACAAATGAAATCTCATGGAGTGCGTAACACTGAAGCAACAACTTGTGCTTGAAAAGCAAGCAATGGAAGCAGATTCTAACTAATCAAAAGAGACGGCAAAGAGGCAATACTCCACGAGAAGGACAAACACAACATTGACACTTTGGGACTCGAATTAGAAGCAGGTAAATGAGTGACAGGCGAGCCAACCAATGATAAGCAATGGGCAAGCTCCAAGCCGTTGTATGTTCTTGGTAAAAACACATTATGTCTCGCACTAGACAGCTCATAGGCAGTCTATTGGGCATGGCCTAAAAATACACTCATGCAAAGTATGAGTCTTGTTCTATATTATTACATTCCTCTGACTAAATTAGGTTTAGGAAGGGGTGGGCCCTTTTAGGTGTTTCCTGGGAAATATGCCCACTAGCCTAGGTGGGTAGTGTGCCATTTGCCTACTGATGTCAGCAGGCTTGTATGCTCCTGCCTTTGTGCCAACTTGGTGGCATATAGAAAGTATTGAATAATAAAACAGAAGGCATGCACCTGATGCTTTGATATTCATACAGGGCTCGACTGCAGTACTCTGTGTAGCCGTTGCATTGTGAGGTTCGCTCTCCTTCTACCTGCAGTTTGCCATTGTGTATTGTGACCTGTGTGTAGCAGAATCAGAAATTCCCGATCTTCTAGAGACCTCTTGCTTCAACCTGCATGCTTTTGTAAAAAAAAATACTTACCATCGGGCCTTCTCAGGGGCTGCTCCAAGAATATGGAACCTTCACCCACCCGACATCAGAAGAATCCCCTCTCTGCCTCGTTTCAAAAAGGATGCTAAAGCCTTCCTTATGGGCAAATTTCTCTGCCAATTATTGCGTTAATCACTGCTATGGCCCGACCTATGGACATCCACTACCTCCCTTCGGACTACCTTGTCATCCCTTCAGAAACTTGGGGCCTGGCTTGAATAATTGTAAACGTAATCTGTTAACATTGTATCTCGACTTGGGTAACTGATTATGCAAACTGTAAATACGTGCTCTTCTTTCCCTTATGTATCTTTAACCGCATCGCTGCGGCGGCTTTTCCCGCTGTGCGCGGCATTTTCAAAAATCCCGCGTAACGTGACAAAGCCAGCTCGTCATCCGCGCAGCGCAGGTAACGCCCATGACGAGCTGGCTTTGTCATTAGCGTTGAAGGGGTTAAAGTCTTCTGTATATTGCTATGCTCTCCTGTAAAGCGCTCCGATACCCTAACTGGTCAAGTTTGCGCTCTATAAAACCCCTAAATAAATAAATAGAGTAGCCCTTGGATCAGTCCCGTGCTCATGGATGGATAGTTTTATTGTCTATCTCACTTATCTGTAACAGATTCTATGGCTTTACTCCCTAGTCGTGTGCCTGTTTTTCCCTGGAGCTTTTCAGTCTTAGATTGTTCTGGTTGGACAAATAGTATTCTTCCACTGTTTTTTTGAGGGAACTCTTATTAGGTTGAGCCTAGGCAGTGCACATGCGCTGTCTGCAAGACCTGCTGTACTAGAAAATGACTTTGCTCCCACCTGCTGGCTTCCCATTGGTACACTGCAGTGTTTCGTTGCTCTTTTTTGTTGTGTCCTAAATGGCTCAGGCAGCGTAGCGTCACTTCCGTGTTCTGACACAGGAGCACCGTTCAACTACAATTTCCTACTGCTTCAATTGTTTTAGTGGTATTTTGGAGAACTTTTTTTGTGGGTTTTTTTAATAGCCGCGCAGGCATGCCCAGCAGTATCTTAAACTATGGAGGCTGGGTCTTTATTTTGTTTTGCACGGCGAGGCTCGCACACGTACATTTCACCTCCTGCTCAGCTAGAACTAGAAGTGCCTCGCCAACTCATAGCTGCTCTTCAGAGCCCCTTCATCTTTCAAAGGGTTCTAAAGGGGCCGGTTACGTTTGCAGAGGTGTCAGGGGCGGGAATCCGAGCCCCAACTACCTGCACCACCCCCACTGCTGCTGTTTTGGGTTGATTGCAATTAGTTTCCAATGTCACTTTCAGCCCCACACATTTCCTGCAGCAGCTGGCCCAAGAAGTGAGGGTAGGCAGAGCCTTGCAGCATCCCTCACTGCTCCAGACACCCTCCCATGTCCTGTGCTGCATCAGCCCCTGCGGATGCTAAATCCCCATTACTGCGCCCCACCCCTCTCCCCCCCCATACCCCCCCCCCCTTCTTAGTCCAATAGTCCTTCTCTCCCCTATGCTGACATTTCATACAGGGGTTATTTATAACTCACGCTGTGGGCTGCTGCTAGCACTGCTTTGCCCACAAGTACCCCAAACCCTGCGCATGTTATGTATTTACTCTACCCTTCCCCTGCAGAAGCCATGGATCTCTTTCCCATCCCATAGCTAAACTCTGATTTTAGCCCCAAAGACAATTGGTTCCATATAGCTTCCTTTGAACTGCTCTGTTTTCAGATCACGCTGTTACATTTTACTACACTGGACAACGGTTCATGTAATATTTTTATAGCTTTACAAAGAAACTTGTCTTAACTTATTTTTACAAATAAAAACATATATTCAAAACAGCAACTGCGAGTAGCACACAATTCCACTACACACCACATACATACACTACTTAACACATGGGTAAAAAACATTGTCAATTACAATGCCCATAGCTTTAACACAAGCAAATTAGTGACCTATTGCATGTCTGATGCTTGTTAATTTTACGTTAAGCATGCCATGGGAGTAGCTGTGTTTTGTTTTTTAATCTCCTGCCCACACTCCCTTTTCCACTCATATTAAGCCCATCCCAAGCTTGTGTGTTGCTTTCCCCACCCCGTTCATCTTAGCTTAATACTTTTTATTTACTCTTTGAAACTATCACCCTACCTAGCTACTCTTGCCCCCTCCCCTTGCTGTCGGTATTTGGCAGCGTATGCTTTTTCCAGCAACCACCTGCTGCACTGTTATTACAGCAGCCTTCCCAATCACGCATGTTTTTTTAAAATTAGTATTACTTATGAGTTTGTTTGTTTCTTTATTTTTTTGATGTTATTCCCCAGCTGCAAATGCTCTTCCATGCACATTGAATTCTTTTTTCCTTTTTTATTTACTACTCCATGAGGGGTGTAAACCATTTAGGTATGGTCCATTTAAAAGCAAAAACAAAATGGGAGGCAGGTCATGATGCGCATGCATGCATGCGTCATGATGTAGCTGGGCACATGTGACTCATACATGTTAACGCATCACCATGCATGTGTGCATCATGATGCATGCATGTTCATGGCGCTTCCAAGCCAACTTGGAATGGGTTTACTTTAATAAGAAACCCATTCTAAGATGGCAGACATGTGTGTATGCCTCTAGACACACGCATTTGCATTCCAATGCAAACCAGCATTGGCTAAGTCAAATAGCTTGACCATTTATATCTGTGACCTGTTGGCTTTGCCAGCTCATGTCACTAAGGAAATCACACCCATATGCTCAAACCATTAGATTCAACCGCTACCAGTTTTTGCAAAAAAGGTACACTTTTATACATTCTTCTTCCACCCAGATCCCCCTCAGCTCCCAGTCTGAGGTTCCTCCACTGGCCTCCGGTAAGAAAGAGAGGCCATTTTAAAATCCTGTGCCTCACCCACAAGATCGTATATGGTACTGGGCCTGGTTATTTAGCGAGAAAGCTCAAAAGATACCAGCCAGTAAGAATGTTAAGATCCAGTTCAAAATCTCTTAACCCGCTGCGAGTCCGCACTGTACGAAACGGGGGACGATCTTTCTATTTTCTTGCCCCCTACCTCTGGAACAAGCTTCCATCTCTTTCCTCCATTGCTGATAACAAGCGGTTTTGGAAGGAATTAAATAATGTGGCTATTTGATCAGAAATAACGCTGTCTGGCTATGACTATCAGTCCATTGGAGTTTCCGCAAGCACTGTGAGACTTTCCGGTGATACGTGCGCTCAATAAGTTCCTCTGACTTTGACTTTCTACAATTCCTCTTCCTTTCTTCGCTCAGACTCTGTACTCCTGTAGTGGTCATAAAATATGTAGTGCCTCTTCTGACAATGAGCAAATATAACTCTACAACTTATCAAACTCTTCAATTGCTTTTTTCTTTTAAAAAATGTACAGAGTTGCAATATTAGTTGGCAGATATATGATTTATATTAAGACAAGTTTTGCTGTCGTTTGAAATTTAGGATGGTGCTCAGTGTCCAGGAATGCATTATAATGCCAGATTCCTTCCTTCCTAATAGCTAATATCAACATACCAGAAATGTTGAACCCACATTAAACGATATCTTGAAGTTATGCATTTCTTAGAATTTGAAGCCATTGGCGTAAATTGTGCAAAGTGATATCATTGGAAGTGAGTGGATATTTTAAATGCATTTTCCTTTTCTTGGCATGGATGTCAGCCCCTGCAAATGCACACTTTACAAATATTTTAAGCGAGAAAGATCCTAGATAAGCCCCAGCCTGAGCTCAATGTTGTTGCCTCATATTTAATGTCATATACACTTGACCATTTTTAACTCGCACTTCATCTGTTTATCTCTGCCTCATTACAGATACCAAACATGCAACATTATGTGGTGGCTTCATACGTTTTTCAAGTTGAAGAATTCCATTATAAAAGTAAATGTCAGGTGGCTGTTGGCGTATGCCTGACAGTGAACTTGTGTAAACATTATATATTCCATACTATGATTTTCCTTTTTATAGCTATAAGGTTAAAGTTAAAACGGGAATAGCAAATACAATAAATATTAAGAAAAGAAACATTAAAACCAGTCTAGCCTTAAAAAAATAATAGGAGAAGAAAAGAAGGCTGTGCAAAGGGAAGAGTGAAGAAAGAGTGTACAGGTAATGGGAAGGCAGAATCCGGAGGCAGCTCTGATAGAGGAGTCCTTTTCATTACTCTCGTAGCCAGAGCTGAATATGTCTTTCATTCTATCACGGCCTGCAGTTGAGTATGTCTTTTCTATTGCTATCAGAGACTGGGTGCAATGATACGGCTAAGGCCTTCATTTTTCCTCTTTCTGTAGCTGGCCTACCATATTTAATGCTGTCCCAAAGATTTGAGACGATCAGGGTTTCTTCCGGTTTTCGAATGCAGTGGACCAACTTTTCAGAAAAAGACCCATGTTTTGGAAGGACAACACGGCACATTCTGAATAATGGGGATTATGCGCTGGGCCCTGTGCTTTCTAGAGCCCTGCTGTCTTTTAGGTCCATTTATTGATATGCATTTTTTACTTCTAACTTGTCACCTTCATTAATAGGGAAGCCGCTTGCATGACGAGACATCTAGACGGCGCTCAGCACCATGTTTTCACCCTCCTTGGAGTATAGTTTTTTTTAGTACTTACAAACAAGCGTGGTGCGTCCATTGGGGCGTAGGGGCGTAGCCCCACTAAGCCCCATGGACCCACCGCGTCGTCACTAAAAGCCAAATACAACTATTTTAAAAAATCGCGCTACCTGCCGGCCGGGAAACCGGGAGACATCTGACTTTCCCGGAGTGCGCAGGGGGGGGGGGGGCCTGCTGCAGCTGCGCAAGTGTATTTTTGGGCACAAACATGCCCGTGCATGCGCAGATCGATTTCCTGTGAATTCCCCCTTAGAGAGAGGACCCGGGGGCGGGCCGCAGCCCCCGGGGTTGCACAGGGCGACTGGGCGAGGAGTCATAGTGCCCCCCCAGCCAATCCTGGCGCTGCATACAGCATTCAGCGCCAGGATTGGCTGGTCAATACATAGCCCGGGTACATAACCCCCTTTCTATGTGTTTTTCTGGATCATTTACACTCGTTTTGGTGCCCTTCTGAGACTCGTTTTGCTGCCCTTCTCCCCGCATTTAGACTCGTGATGCATCTTCTTTTGTTTCAAATACTATGGCTCTGTGCCTTATTACATATACTGTGCCTCACAATAAATATGATGGTAAAATTCCTCATTACAAATATGACGCTTTGTACCTCATTAAAATGTCACATCCCTGTGCCTCGTTACAAACACTACAGTTCTTTAGCTTATTACAAATTACATAATGCAATACTTTATTTGTAAATAATGCAGTTCTGTACTCCATTATGACTCAGTGGCTCATTACAAATGTCAACAAATGTTGTGACCGCAGTAGCAATCGCCAGTTAGGCAGCAATATGCAAATTAGCTTACGCCTCACCACTGTCAAATGTCACCAGCCGCCCCTGCTTACAAATACTTGATCATACCTGGCCAAAATAGAAGAAGAATCCAAGGATTCAGCAAGTTTTGGCCCCAGACCTTCCACAAATTTCATCAGTTAAAAAATGAAAATCTTCTATTTCATTCTTGTGTGGAACATATCCAGAAATACCAATGTGTTCGAGATCTCTATGATTCATTTAGTGGGGCCTCGGAGACCCTAATGCTTTGTAGGTGAGTAGAAGCTCATCTGCAGGACTTTCACTTGTCCTCGGACACTTACTTATTCTACCCTTTGCCAATGCCACTCCTACCCTTCCAAGACAGTCCTTCCACCATCTTTTTGATGAGATGCATTCTCTCCTTGCTCTCTGAAGTTCACTCTTTTATAATTGACTGATTTGGTCCTTTCCGTGTTTGTTCACACCATTTACTCTTATTTCCTAGAATTCCAACTTAAAACTCTGTGAAAAGGACAAAACACACTCGTGCACAATGAGTGGCCTGAACTAGAAATTGCATTTACCATATGCTCAAAACTTTTGTGTGTCCCGTTAGGGATTATGCTGCCCTGTCTCTTGTACTTATAGAAAAAATTACTGCCATGTATACCTCCCTAAAGGCACATCAGCTGCCAGCGTTCGTATAACAGCTCTTGCGTGAAATGTAAGGTTTCTTCCTTGGGTATACTGTTTTATATAAACCATCTATGTCGGGTCCAATAATAATATTACCACAGACAACCAGAATTAATGATCCTTTAGGTTTGGTTGTAGGCATTTTTATCATTTTAAATTTCTTGTTTATCCTACTGTCTATCTAGACATCAAACTAAAAAGATCTCCATCAAGTGCACCCGGTAATGGAGTCCGGGCGGGAGCAGCTGATGATGAAACGTATTATTCAGGTGGGTTAGGGTTTCATCCTTGAAATGACTATACCCAGACCGTTCCGGCACGGTCCATTAATATCATTAACAAACAATCTTCACGGGGAGGTTCTTTTGGTTTGAAGTGTTTGATATTTTTGTTGTTCTACAAGATCTCTCTAAAATAGAAAATACAAAATTCTCTTCGTTCATAGAAAATACAGTCCAATGTTGTAGTTCTGTGAAACAAGTTATATTCGCGCGCCCCAAGCATCCGGTGCTTGCCGCAGATGGGAGCGTTCGATTCCAGCGCTGTGTAATTTATGAAGGGCGCTTTGCATAAAAGACGAGCATCGCTTCTCTTCCCACGTTAGCATTCGATTTTCTTTCCTGAGAACCCCATTGTCCGCCATGTTCAATGAGCAAAACAACGGCCTCATTATGGAAAAGAGGTTTAATTAAGGCCACAGTAAAATACACGCCTTGAGAATGGCCACCAGTGGCCGGGAGCCAGGCCCGAGGTTACCGGGAGGTTACCCTGTCTGACTTTCTGCGAAATGCCAATCTCTTCCTGACAAGACGTCCAGCAATAGAAGCCCCATTAATCCCCGCGCCTGACATCTATTTACACCTGTTGGGTTAGCCCGGAGCAGAGCCCAGGCTTCCTATTTTAAACACTTTGCGTGTCCGCCTGCATTCCTCGCTGTCTGCAGCGGCCTGCTCGGGGGGCGCGCGGCCGCGCAGCCCCCGGGTCTTACAGTCTGGGCTAAATGCAGTCGGGACCAGCAGACGGCCGGCCGACTTGCCAAGTGCAGGTTTCAAGTACTCCCGTTTAAAGGCTTCATTGACTAACCCAGACTATTGTGATACAAAGTACGCACTTTACAACCAACCTTGTTTTTCTAGGTCTGGCTTCACTGCGCAGCTGTCACTCGACATAATGTGATCAACCTAAAAAGAGCTTTCATGGTTACATGGGGGAGGGGTTTTGGCACTGCTCACAAGTTGGTAGCCAGGAATACATTGGACAGAAGATGTGTGCTTCCATAGAAAAAGTGCCTCCTCTTGTTTTCAGCTGCCTGAGCTAGCAGCATGACTGCCTGAGTTTGAACTTCAGGGGCACACAAATGTGATGCTGTAAAATTGTCTTTTGATAACTCGATAATTTACAGTGTTTGTTGTTCTCTGGCAGTGGCACATATGTTTGGAGGGCAGCCATGATGAGTGTATCGCAGTCCCAGCACCCTCACCATCCCTCATTAATGTTAGACTTCAGAGTTCAGTTTTAAGTTTAAGAGCACAATGTGAGGCCCAAGGCAACGCTAATGTGCATGGATTTTTAGATCTGGCCTTACAGTGCAACGGTCACCTGACCATATGTGATCAACAAGAATGAGCTTTTAGAAGGCTCATGAGGGAGGGGCTTGAGGTCCACCCACATGCTGGTTCCCATGAATACAGGATTTGATTGGGCCATATGTGTATGCTTCCTGTACAAATAATGCTTTTATTGCACTTGTTAGCTTATCGCAGAGCTTATATTAGTTACAGCAGGACCAAGTTGTTTATCGTGGCAAGCCAATGATCATGGCTGTAGTCCTGATCTATTTATAAATAAATGCTATGACAAAGGCACAACGCCTGGCATTTATTGTGAAAAGCCTATGTTAAAGTCAATAGGAATTTATGTGTGGCTTGTTATTACTCCATAGTAAAGCCTATAAATGGATATTTTGTTACATAGAATCTCAGAGGTTACCGGCAGGTCACAGTTTGCGACCCCCTAGGAATCGCAAAAATCACGGGGATGGCAGACTGCTGGGGTCAGCAGACCACCATATCCGTGATTGCTTGTAAACAAAGCACTTTTTTTTTTAATGCAGCACGTTTTCCTTTAAGGAAAACGGGTTACATTTAAAAAACAAAAATTAAAAGTTTTCTTTTAATTTTTTAAGAGCAGACAGTGGTCCATGGAATACCCTAGCCCTGTATATTCAGTATACAATGTTTTCATAAAACAGGATTTTTTTCAATTGACAAATATATCTCTCATATCGGTCACTTCTTTCCAGGATCACTTTTATAACACATAGGGGCCGATCAGGATGGAGGATTTTCCGCCTCCTCTGGGCCGGCGGAACCCACCTCCGGCCCGGAGGAGGCGGAAAATCCATTGCGGGCTCACCAAAGACCCACCGCCACATTACGATGGCTGGTGGGTCTTGGTTTCTGTCCGCTGCTTTTCCGCCGCGGTCGGATTACAACCGTGGCGGAAAAGCTCTCATTTGGCTGGCAGTGTCTATCAGACACCGCCGGCCAAATTAGGAAGCATTTGAAAACCTGCTTTTCCGCGGCGGTTTTTCCGCCGTGGAAAAGCATGTGTACTTTTGATTTTGGGGGCCCGTTGCGGGCCCCCAGGGTGTTGGTGGGTGGGGGGTGCACATGGGGGGTACCTATGGTACCCCCCAGCATTTACATGCACAATGCGGCAGGCACCGCGCGGTGCCTGCCGCTTTGTGCATGTAAATGTTACACATGCACTTTTAACATTGCGGCGGGTGCTGCTTCAAGCAGCACCCGCCGGAATGTTAAATATCCAGGATGTGACCGCCAGGGTGGCGGTCACATCCTAATCGCACATGAGGGAACGCCGCAGCCCATGCGGACGTTCCCTCATACTCTGGGGTCGCGGACGGACTCAAGTCCGTCCGCGATCCTAATCGACCCCATAGTTAGCAATTTTAAGCCTTGCAGACTTATATGATGACTTTCAAAAACTACAGAGCATAGTCCAATATTGCAACTTTACTCTTTTGGACACGCCTCCCCTTAGAATTCACAATCATGTCGGCAATGGGCAACATGTGTGGCTGGTGTAATTAAATATCCTTGAGCATGACAGTTCGCTTTCAGCTACATTTGTCTGGGAGTGTCTGGAGCTCGTGATTGCCCCTGGCACCCGAAAGAAATTTTAAGAGCAGGTGAGGCTCTCTAAATGTATGTTGCTCCTTTTCACTTTTTTTTGCCTAGCATAGCGTGCAACTAGTGCCGGCTTAGCATAGGTTAGCACGAGTCCTGAGATGAGATCAGGTTTCAGAGATATTCAGAAAACAGTGCATTTTTTTCTCACATTTTATAGTTTTTTTTACACTTAAGCAAATGCAACACCGAGATGGGGAGACCTATGGCAGTTAGTGCCAGCCTGAAATAGGTTAGCGAGAGCCCCCAAACCATACTAGGTTACGGAGGTATTCAGAACCTGGGACATGCCTTACCCCTTACACCATAGCAATGCCACATATTCAGAATGTGATGTTTTATAAAACAGGACTTTCCTAATTCACCAAAAAATATATCTCCCATAGCGGTCACTTTTTGACAGCACCACACTTAAAACACATATTTGGCTCCATCAAGCCATGCAGACTGATATTGTAGACTTCTAGAAGAAATAGAGAATACTCCAACATGGCATCCACACTCCTTGGGACATGCATCCCCTTCAAGTCCACAATCAGGTCAGCAATGGGTAACAGGGGTGTTTGTTGTTTTTAAATAACCGTGAGCATGTCTGTTTATTTTCAGCTACGTTTTCTGGGAGCATCTAGAGTTTGTGCTTGCCCACGACACCCTAAAGAAATATCAAGAGCAGGCGAGGCTCTTTAAATGCATGTTGCTAATGAGATCTCAGGGACCATATTTGGTTGCCGAGGTATTCAGTACCAGAGCACTTTACTGTACATTTTAGATCGATCCGTCTCCAACAACTCTATATTTCCATATTTAAGGGTAATACAACCTAGTGCTATCGTAACTTGTCGGTATTAACTTTCTCTGTGCACACGTGATTTTCAATTCCATGTAATATGTATCACTGCTACTGTCCACCAAGTGCGCTTTAGTCCTGCAGGTAGAAACTTCCTTTGAGCACATGGGTCAAAAACGCCTGTCAGTACACACCACTGCTATTGGCCATTTATCTCCTAATCCTCCCATAGGAATATTCTCTTCACCAGCTACGTCACCATATGTTGGGATGGAAGTCTTCTGCATGTCTCTGGAAACCGTGCTTCTCCTGTCTTATGCTGCTCTCCAAACAAGTCACTTAAAAGTTACTATATGGTTTTTAGATCCCTACTTCAGTTAACATGACAATCATGCTTGTCCACTGAGGACCCATCTGTTTACATGGATTGAGACCCTAGAGCTTGGCTCTGAGGTCAAGAGGAGACATGCATAGCGCACCCCTATTTCACAGTGAGTGGCTACTGCCTTCTCCACACAGGCTGTGATGGACTGGCAGTGGTACAAACAATAAATCTATAATCAGGGATACCTGTATCCCTGTATTCTAACCAGGGGGGGGCGATTAGCCACCCTTCTGATCAAGTCTGTGCAGTCTTTCATGCCTGTGGTCCTGTTGCCTCATGTGTGTTTGAGAGCCTGTGGGTGATCTGGGGAAGGATTGTGAGTTGAGCCGTTGCGTGTAATGTGAGCTGTTCTATTGGACATTCCAGCTACCCCTAGCCCCCTCCATATTCACTGAAGAAGCCGGGTGGGCTGGGGGGTAGACACTCTCTCTTATCTGCATTTCGCTGCACTAACTCTACTAGGAGGGATCCTTTTTGTTATGTGATGGTCAGTCTCCCCTGGTCTGGAGTTAGCTAAAATTCCTCTCTCCCTTCAGAAACACACAGCAAGTGTTCTCTGAATGACAGGCTAGAAACGTACTGACAGAATGGTGATGATCGGAAGAGCATGACTTATGTGTTCATATGCACACGCCGAGGTCTGGTCTCCCTTTAGTCTGCCTCTCCCCTATCTACACCGCATTTCTCTGTGCTTATTGAATGGAGAGTTTAGGACATAAGGTCACAAATATGTTTTTTTTTCTGTTTCTAACACATATAGATTGAGAATCGTCAGTATCACCTTTCCCCCGTCACTTTCTGGTGTTAGGTGAAGGCTCTCATAATCATAGGTTCTCACAATGGAATAATATTTTGCAAAGTAATGCTGTCTTTATGGTCTGACCTTTTTTGGCATACTACTTTGCAGATTAGAGCCCCACCCCCCTTCCCAACCCCTTACTTGGCAACCATAGATTAAGCCCTTTATCATTTGGTCCTGAAGAAAGAGGATTCATATAACCTTTCACCCACCGAAACGTGCATTGACTGTCATTGTGCAAGCTCCTAGTCCACAGCACAACAACGGCAGAAATTGGTGATCTTTTCCCGTTGTATACTGTAGTGTATGTGGAGTGTGGCTTGGATCGTAAGGAATGGTATACATGAGAAGATGTTTTTATGAATGAATGAGAGAGTGGATTGAGTGTTGGGGTGAAAATAATGTATACTGCAATTGTTCTTATCAAAAATGAATACAAGCGGCGTAAAAATGTTTTGTGATATAGAATAATGTGTAAAAATTGTTTCTGATATTGAAGAAAGCAAAGATTTGATGACAATTTTATTTTTTTAAAACATGCAAATTTGCTAAACATAAATGGATTGAACATTGTTTTTGGACAGAATTGTGTGCACTTTGAGCGGGTATAGATCAATGCAGGTCGTATGGTATATTGCAGTACATGCATAGTAATGAATACTACCTCCCACTGTTTAGAAACCATTGCTACAGATAGGTCACCACTGTGTCACACCCTTGTTGTGGGACTGAGGGCACACACTTGGATATTAACTGCCTGATGCAGCGGAGGTTTCTTCCATAAAACAAGTACATTGTATTCCTCCCTTAGTCACAGTGCTGGAGATATATATGTATATATATATATATGTATATATATATATATATATATATATATATATATAATTCTTCCCAACACAGGGTGGTTTAACTCTAATTGACAGACGAAGATGCAGGAATTAAACACTTTACAGTTTTGTGTAGCTAAGTAGCCAAATCCCTCTATTGTGCCATCGTTTAATAAAAAAAAAAATACAAATCCTTGAGCTGGTTGCCATGGAAATAGAGATGTTGTAACACCTCGTGTCATATTTCTTCAGGCTGCATAAACATCTCCTTGTGTCCCCTTCTTCTCCACAAAGTAAATGTAGTGTTGTCACAACATTCCAGCATGACTCAGTGCACATCATGATGTAGCTATCTAGTGCACTGTATACCTAATACTGCCATTACTGACGATAAAAGTCTCACACAATATGTGCTCTGGCATTGACAAGCAGCTGAATTCGATATAGTTAACATTTATGTACTCATATAAAAGAGACAGGACTTCATAGTCCTTCCTTGGCTGTAGCTGTATAGGAAATGAAGATGAATTTTCGGATTTCATACTTATGATCAATTAACTTTGCATTATTAATCCTTCGAGACAGTCTCTTGACACTAGGATGCTCAAACAGGAACATGAGTGATCAGAGCATCTCGGTGTGGCTTGAGTGGGCCTCTCGAATTGGGAAATAACTGCAAACATTGTTTAATGCATTTGAGACGTAAAGAGCAAACGGAAAAGCGTACCAGCAGTTTTGCAAAATTGTGAACCCCTCACAAGATGTCTGTTAGTGGGCTTTTATGTTAAAATGGACCAGAAAAAAAAAATCCTACGCAAGAATACTTGTTCTAAAATAACGAAAGCGAACATGCATTCTATGCAGATAATAAAACCAAAGTAATAAAAGAGCGTCCTGAATAAGGATTTGTGCAAATAATGAAAGCAACCAAGACTACAATAGAAATAGCAGATGCTCCTTACATACTCTTGTGTACTGTGAAAAACAAACAACATACACAGTGGGAGGGGAAAAGAATTGGAGAGGCCCCACTGCTCCTTTTATCCAACTCAAACAAAAGTGTTTAGCAAAACAGTGCCCACTTGGGCAACCCACATAAGTTTTACGAATTAAAATTTTCAACGTTAGTGTGCTATTCCGAATACGTTTCTAATAAAAAGGTATAGTTTTCAAATATCTTCAACGTAAAGGACCAGAAATTATGGTGATCTATATTTATAATCTGTTTAGTCAATAAAGCCATTATAATTAATAATTCTCCTTTACCAATAGTTACTTTCACTTTGGTTCTTTTTTGTATTTCCTGGGGTAATAGGATAGTTTAACGAAATGGATAGTACAGCATGGGGGTGTAGGAAATATGGATTCACATGCTCTAAACTCTTTTCACTAAGCCTTTTAAAAGAACTAATGATATCTGCATAAGCATGCATATTCAAATATGTATGGTTCTAAGGTTTGGAATTATAAATTATATGGGCATTTTACTTTGTATTCCAAGTACTTAATGGTTTCACACCATGGGACACTGCCCTTCTGACTTGTCTCTTTTCCATAATAACTTACCAATGAATTATATTCTGTTGTTAGTGCCAAGTTTATTGCAGCACAATCTATCTGAACCAGTTGCTTGAGAATGATCAACAAATCACAGTGCTACATAGGTGCACAAAGCCCTGATAACTGCAGCTGTTTGCTTACGATTTTTAATGGGTTACAGTGCAATGCTAGTTATTTGCTCCAGCAACTCAGGGCCTCATTACGACTTTGACGGTGCAGAAGCGGGACCGCCCGCTCCCACACCGCCAAACCTGTGGTTGAACTACCCGCCAGTGCAGGAGGTTTCTCCTGTCTGAAATAGTCACCGCAATGGCACGGCAAGGATTGCTGCAGTCCATACCTTGCAGGTACTGTGGTGCATGCACACTGGGGGAAGACAACATGTGTCCCCCCTGCATGCACCCCATTGCCCTGAGGCACAAGGGGGCCCAGTAGGGCCCCCTTTGTTTCCTCTCTGTCACTGTTTTCATGGTGGGGTCACCGCCATGAAAACCGCAGCAGACAGGAAACTTGTAATGCCTGGCAGCACCACGGCAACCCCGCAAAGCATGTTGCAGCCTCAAAACCGCCAGAGATATCTGATCCATGGCAGTTGCTGCAATCTCAGCGTGGCCCGACCACCCTCGTCGTAATAAGACGCGGACCGCCAGACTCTTAATGAGGCCCTCAGACTATATTGTCAATTGCGTTGGGTGTAGCTAATTTACTTTCTTCCTCCCAAAGAGCAAGCATTACATTTTAGATCAACATTTAGATCAACATAAAGAGCTTTTCGGAAATATTCAGGAGCATCACATGCTGAAGCAGCTGCTATTTTCATGGGGCTGCTAACAGTCCATGCCCTCTGCTGTGCTGCCCTTGTGATTTAACCAATGCCATTGTCCATCGCGGTTTGGGAACAAGCTTCAGATTTTGGTTTTCAGTGAAGATTGTTTCAAAGGTACAAGTCTAAAGTCATGTGATGTATTTTCACGCAATGTCTTTACACATCAGAGGTCACATAAATGGACGTTCTGTATTGTCATCAGATATCCAAGGATAGATATGTGATGTCGGTTTCACTGCTACAAAAAACATTAGTGAAATTATACCATTCCACTAAATTGAAAAAATGCATTGGATTTACGCTAGGCTTCCTTCAATGGCTCATCTTCTGTAGGAACTTAAGCATCTTTATTTTTCTGCGTCCTATTTCCCTGTTTGCTGTTTGGTAGCTACGTTCTTTTGCATCTAAAATGGGCTCGAAATTACACGCTCAACTGTCGCTCGTGACTAAGAGGAGAATTATGTTAAAATATTTCAACGTTAAACGACCCATTGTTACAAAATCACTGCAAATGCACCAGCAGTAGGACATTGTGATTAAAGATGCTTGGAGAAGGTATAGCCTGGAATCCATGATGATGTGACCAAGCAGGATTCTGGTCATGTCCAATCTGTGCTGCCAAAACCGGGAAAAGCCTGCATTGAACTTACCATAATCAGACATTGGTCAATTGCTTACTGCCAGAGTGAACGCTTGAGCAACAAACTCATTACATAGGCAGGTCTTCCAATGCTTTTTAAAGATGGAAGCTTTTCTCATAAACCCGATACTACAGGATTACTGTAATCAATTAATGAATGAAAAGGTAAAACATTCAACCTAATTGTCTTGGGCAGTAACATTTTATTTACTGTTTGTTGATGATCATTATCAGGAAACACAAAAGGTTGACAAGTGGATCGGTATGGTTGTGCATAATAACATTTTGCACTACTTTTTCTTTGGAAGGAAAGGTTTGCCCATTTGAAATGTCCTCTCTCATAGAGATGATATAACAATGGCAGTAGACATTTTTCAGATCAACATAAAAACATTTTGAACGGCTGGACTGAATTTCTGTCAATTATGAGAAATCCGTCTCCGTGCAAAAGCATATTGTGCATGTAGGATACTAAAACTCCTAAGAGCAGTGGAAGACGTAGGATTTGGTTTAAAACGCTACCAAACAACTGTACGCGCGTGGTGGATTTAGGTGATATTATATCAGAAGAAATAAAATTGCCTTAACATAGTACTTCATGAAACTTTCGAAAAAGTCATATTTGCAACTTTGAAAGTTGCATCTCCAGGAGGTTTCAGTGTGGTTAGTCAGCCTTCCAAAATAGCAGTGATTTAACTCAATACATAAAACTGTATAAAAAAGAGCGATGAAGGGGATACAAGAAAATATTTTTGGCACCCCCTTATAAAGAGGCATTGTACAAAAAGTAAACATTTATCAACTGAAAATCAGTCCTACTGGCTTTGGAAAGAGATTGAGAGTATGGAAATAATACACACTTACTTAGACGTGTACCTAATGTCTGACCCTAACCAGCAGCTCTAACATGCGAGTCAAGATTAGTAATGAATTAGAAGCAAATCTGGGAGAGCTCGTTATGTGTCATGACAGCAAGGCGGAAAAGAGCTCCTGCAGCTCAGTCTCAGATTTTGGCACTGGGGACATGGGTTATAACCTTGTTTTTTTGAGAACCTTGAGTAAACAAGGATTTGAATGGCCAGTGGGCCCTGCTTTGCGAATGCTATATGGACAAGGCTGCTGGCTTTGGCAGTGGATTGTTTCCATTACGTTGCTTGAAAAGCCACGTAAGACACAATTTATTATTGATCTTCTAGCAGGGCCTTAACGAGTTATACCCTTTTGTGAGTCATTGGCACAACATCTTGAACAGCAGAAGTAATATTTATTTAGTTTGTGGCCAGGATCGTCAGGTGACCCCTCATCTCCGCTGCGCCTCACTCTCTGCCAGGATTCCAGGATTCCAGGCTATGCAATGGTGCTGGGGAGTTAAATTTGAAATATCTGTTTCCTTGTAGAGTGGTCAAGCCTTGTTGTCCTTAGTTACATGGTAAGCACCAACCTTTGAGTATAAGTGCTTCTCAGTGTTCCTTCACAACCTACTGGACATAAATTTCCGAATGTGTGCAGCCTCGGTGACCGCTCTGGGATATGACTTTAATGTGAAGTTGCTGGACCCGAAAGAGAGGGGACTGGTCCTGTTAACTGCATTCATCCTTTTGAAACTACTCTTCCATACTTTCCCCTCTTGTCCTATTTCCCTTTCCAAGAGTTAAATGTATTAAAGTGTATGCATTTCATTACATACCATGCGGCTCCATCACGTACACGATGAAGAGGCAGCTACTGCACCTTCTTGGCCACACTGGGAGAAAAATGCCAGCCAATGTAAACAAAAATCTGTAGTTTTAGGGAAATTATTGTCAGGCAGAGTAGGTGAGCATTTGACATGGGTGGTCACAGGTGTATGGTTTATCTATGTGTGCATATGTGAGGACTGGACAGTGTGAGTGGAGCGTGCACGTGAGAGGGCAGTTCAGATGCCAGCTTCTTTTTAGCCCCGTTGGACTCTCATGGGGTGTTGGATGCAGTCCGTGTTCACTAGCTGTTTCACTTCACTACTCAATTTCTTTTTCTTTTGGGTCAGCAGTACCAGAGTCTGACAAAGAATTCAGTATCTTATTCCTTCATCATTACTGTAAAAATGCTGATAACATTCTGTTATAATGTAATGATGCTGAACAAAGCTGTTGCCTCATTTTCAGTGTGGTATGTCACCGTTACTACGCATCAGTTACAACAACATACCATTCCTACTAAGTTTTATACAATTCATAGGGGTTTACAATCCATGCCTTAATAACGCATGCATTTTCAAGCAGGATAAGATAAGGTACGTTAATTAGGGTTCAAGGGTGGGAAGAGGTAAAGGGATATATGTTTTTTAAGGTACAGAGGTGTGTTTAGGTAGGGAGGTTAGAGATTTTGTAGGGTTCAGGGGTAGGTTGAGGCAAAGGATGGAAGGAATAAAAAGATGAAATGGTTGTTGTGAAAATGCTTCACTAAAAGGTCCAAAAAAATACTTGTTGGTTAAATATAGTATCCCATGAATGACGTACGGCTGTGCCCAAAGGGTGGTAACATCTGAATTGTTCAGGGGTAGGAAGAAGTAAAGGGAAGTAAGGGTTTTATATGGTTCAGAGAAGAGGAGTGGTAAATTGAGGTAAGAGTTTTTAGGTTGTGTATAAAAATGGGCCATGTTCTTTCTTCATGATATACGTTTTTTATTTCTGTAATTTTTTATTGTATATAAAAAAATCACAGATTTGCCACTTGTGTGTATCATTTCCAAAAGAGCACCAAAATGTTTTTTAATTATTTTGTATACTGATTAAAATACCCATTTGGTATAAGCACATCCCTGTGATGGTGGTAACCGTGGGACCTGCTTTTTTTGCACATTGGGAATCAATGAGGTGTAGACCTGGGAGCAGCGGGAGGAAACTCAAGTAGAGGAAAGAGCAGGGCAAGCACTCACATTGAGTGCTAAATAAGAACTGAAACATACACATGAAGTTACTCATGAGTAGTTATCAACAAAGAGTTTTTCCTGGTTGGGCTCCAAGTGCCACGCGAGCGAGAGGGTGCTTTGACAACGTGTGTTGTCTGTGAGGTCGATCAGTAGAAAGTGCACGGTTTTTGATAGTAGCTGTGTACAGTTCATCACTCACTGGACAAAGATGACAGTTCCCAAGAACCTCCTGGTTCCTCAAAAAAATGTAATCCAAAAACAAAACTGAAGGCTTGTAGGAAAACAAGTACATAGTAAACGATTACTTTTATCCCCCAAAAAGTCTGAAAGTTGTAGCAGAATAGATTGCAAAGGTTACATCCAGAGGGACAAGTGCACTTGGGCCAGATTCCCTTAGATGTTAGTCTTTTGCTTGATAGGAACAGTGATATTTTCTTCCATGATGAGGGAATTAGTAAGACAGCTAAAGTGATACATAGGGAGGGAGCTAAAACAGAAATATAGAGATATAGAGAAATGGAGTGAGCTAAGAGAGATAGAAAACTAAAAGGGAGGAGCGCTAGAGAAGGAAAGCGGTAAAGAAAGAAAGGGAAGGCAAAGAGAGTGGGAGAGAAAGAAAGTTGAAGCAGAGCAAGGGGGAGGCAGAGAAAGGGAGAGGCAGAGAGAGGGAGAGAAAGAAAGGGGAGGCAGAGAGAAATAAAGTGGGAGACATAGAGAGTGGGAGAGAAAGAAAGTGGAGGCAGAGAAAGTGGGAGATAGAAAGGGGAGGCAGAGAGAAGCAGAGAGTGGGAGAGGCAGAGAGAGTGGGAGATGGAAAGGGGAGGCAGAGAAAAGAAGTGAGAGTGGGAAAGAGGAAGGGGAGACCGATAAGCAGTGAGTGGGGGAGAAAGAAAGCGACAGTGTGAGCTCGGGAACATGAGTACGTATGGCTGACATTCTCAGCTGCTTAGGAAAGTTGACCTTGTGGTTTGAGGGGTCATTCTCAAGTGATTAACTTGCTAAAACGCAGACCACTAATCCATCAGCAGGGTAATATTGTCGTACCTTTATCAGGAATGCGCTGCGGTGTGGTGAACCGCATGCGCGCTTCTGCCTGGCAGAAGGGGCTCGGGGCCAGAGGAGGTGAGTGATGGCGGCTTCACCACAAAGTATCGCCACCCTAATTAGAAAGGTTGCCAGGAGCAGTGTCTGCTCACACACTTTGTGGCCGAGACCAGGGGGGCCCTGTTAAATCGAACAGACGCAACCAGGCGCGGGACGGGGGAGTTAAACAAAAGCAACCGTGGCTCAGTGGCTTTTTTCGATTAACTCCTGTGTCAACAATGACCAGGGTTAATCAGTCTCTCGAGTCTGAAGTCCGTGCTCTAGTGCGACTGCTCAGGGCGCACACGGACAGCCCATTACTTTAACACACACGGGGTGTGCTATTTTTGGAAAACCGACGTGCGAAAAGTCGTGAAAAGCTAGCCCGTTCTCACTTAAGTGGCACTAACTAAAACATTAGCAGCCATTTCGCGGTTTAGTGAAACTGTATTGTTAACACTTCAAAGGCTGTTGACATGTTCCTGATTTTGAAAGCTAAAATACAGGTAAAGGGTAATGACAATAGAATTTGAGGCAATTGTTTGCCTCTTGTCTTAAACCCAACCGGGGCAGTCACAAGCGTCGAGAAGTGTTTTGAGGCTTTTATGGTCTGAACTGAAAAACACAAGTTGCACGTTCAGTGCCTTGCAATAGTTCTTTCTACTTGTGATAGGGCACGAGAAATATTATGTTCTGATTTACAGTGCCTGCATGCAGATGTGCAAGGGTGTGTCCTTCATGCATGTGTGCCCCTCTGCATCCCTCACTGGGAGCGTTACTACCTGGGCTTAGCCTCGTTGGCCCTGTCAAGGAAGCTTTTCACGTGCCGGATGTTTTTTGTAGATCTTGAAAGACTCTGGGTTCCTAACTGAGTCTTCCAGCAGCCCAAATTCATGTGCAAGAAGAAAGTTTGCTCCTGAATCTGGATTCTAACTTATGAGTAATTACCCCCCGCCCCTCACATAAATTCGTCCTGGTAATGCCTAATTGAAATGTGTGCATGTAAAAAGAAACACAACACTCCGAGTTTCAGATATTGGTACGTGGGTAGCGCTTGCAATATCCCTGTGTTATCACATTCTGAGGAGCAAAACTCATAATGGGGAGGCTATACGGCACCTGGTGATACGAGTGTGGTGTTACCACCCTTAACACAGGTGCTGTCAGAAAGAGGTCTTCCATGTAATGTTCACAATTGTGAGTATTTGCTTTAGTTCTAACACCACAATGTTTCCACCCAGAGTCTCTGAAAGGAACGAATATATGTACACTCCTGAAAAAGGATAAGGTATAACAAATGAACCGCAGACACCAAAGCATCAGCTGTCAAGGAGTATATGCCAAATACATATTTTGCTTTACCTTGATTTTGTTCAATATAAAGATTCTAGCCAGGATCCGTCAGTTTTACTTTCACCGCTCCCTTGTGCATAAAGTATTAACAAAGACAGTGACTAAATGTACTCTATTTTTTCTTTCTCAATAAGCTTGCCACACATTGCTACCTTCCATGCCCCCATCTTTGTGAACTGAGACCACCACAGTTTGTCTTTAGGAAGAGAACCTCGTAATTTTTAAAAATCTTTACTTATGCTCACATTCAACTTGAATGCTTTTCTACTTCCTCAGATTATTTCTACCATGGAACTAACAAATGCTTTCCTCTTTTTAAATCAAAGTAGATGATCATAATACCTTGTTCCAATGAATAGAAACGACTAGACCGTAAGATACTGGAATATCAGTATTCAGAATGGCTTTGACTTCACAGGAGCTTTTCAGCCAAAAAGTTGGATGTCATCTGCTGCCTCTGTTGTGTCAGCCACTAATGTGATATTCTGCATTTCCCACTTTTAAATCCTGTGCACCCTACCTTGCAAGCTTCGGGCTGACTTACTAAAATGTAAAGGGGTCATTTTAACAGATCTCGCTGCAGGTTTTATGCTGCAGCAGTCAGACTACAAAGGTCAGACTGAAGCCATGTTTTCCTTTGTCACATTAGTGGCTGACACAACAGAGGCAGCAGGTGACATCCAACTTTTTATTCACTGAACGCTCCTGTGTGACGTTACTGCAGCACACTGGAGAGGCCTGTTCAGGTGGGTGCATGTCCGTAAGATTCACTGGTTACTATGCCGTTCCTTTGATCGATCACATCATGTAAAATCCATCACGAGAGAAGTGCGGATGTTCGGACTGCGAGCAGCATAGCTGCTCGGTGTCCTGCGGACTACCTGGCTGCGGGTCTACACAGCGCCAGGAGAGAAGCTGAGTGACAACACTTGCCTGGTCGCTTGCAAGCAGATCTCCGGCAGCTGGGTGCTATCATCGTGAGGCTGTGCGCGCAGGGGGGGCAGCGGGCGGCAAACTGAGCATCAAAGCGGCCCGATAACTCTCAGAATCTGATGCGAGAAGCGTGATTTACATAGTGTTTTCAGTGTATCGCAATAAAAGTCTGCGAGTCGACATCGCAACAGAACAGACTCGCAAAGCGGTCTCGCAGAGATGAATGCTGTGCTGTATTGGTAAAGGCCGCTGACCCGTCCTGCCTGGCTTGCCTGTCCCTGATGCCGATACCTAAAATGGTGGCTCCCACCGCAGAGATGTGATATAAAAAGCGATTGAATGCAATTGTATGCGATCTTACATTGTACGCCAGTGTATGCAAGGGACATTAAAACATTCAACAAGGCTTGCTAAGAGAAAGCAGATTGGGAAATCTCCCTTGGAGGAATAAGAGTCTGTTTTGACTGACCTGGTACTTAAGATGGCAGCTCACACCACGAAGATGTTCCCTGTATGAGGCCTGACAGCGGACTCGCAAAGCGGACTTGCAAGGAGGTATCAATAAGAAAGGAAAAAGTGGATAGGTAGCGTACATCTCTTTCATTGTGCTCTGTTCACGGTAGTCTACCGATCCTTCCGGCCTGATTTGCCTGACTCTGATGCCAGAACCTAAAATGGCGGCTTCCATTACAGTCAGGTGCATGGCCAGAACCCTAATATAAAGTGGATGCATGCACTTGTGTGCAGAATCCACATAGTATGCCATCGACATTTAAACATTTAAAACAATCTCCTTTGGATGTGCACGAGTCTGATCTGCCTGGATTGACCTGTTCGTTGATACCCAAGATGGTGGCTCACTGTGGAGATCCTCTTGGCAGGAAGCCTGACGTGTGATCCCCATCAAGTGACTTGCCTTCCAAGAGTCCTAACTGAACTCTTCCTTACATAATCCTACCAGGACTGTGCCTGACCTCAAGATGGCGTCTGGAATTAATTTGGACCATGGTTCCCCCCCACTCCCACTCCCCCCTCCCCCCACACACCTGACAATCTCGGAGTTCTCCTGATCTCCATCCTGACAGCGAAGTCCGAGCACTATGTCCGACGCCCGGTGGAGCTGCTCTGTTCAGCTATTGAGGAGATCCGCCTTGGTAAATGCCCTGACCGTCACTGACCCAGCCAGACTTTGGGCACAGTTTTTCTCCCCGTCTCCCTGTGTTGCCCCCTCCATCGTATTTCTGTAACTCTACTTTTCCCTTGTCTCCTAACTATCTATCTGTTCCCATTTAGAACTCTTTCTTTCTTTGTCTACGTCCTTTGCTCCTATCCCCTCTCACCTGAATCTTTCCCCTTGACCACTACACCGCCTAGCCCCCTGTCCTATTGTGCCCTTTGACTAAGCACTCCTTCTCCCCTTGTTGGGGAAAATTCCAGTATTAATACTCTGGAGTCTCAGCGAACCCGCTGAGAGAGTCCACAGCGCCTAGGGAGCCACTCACAGTTGAGGTATGGTTTGCACCCCTTGCAAAAGCACTCCCTCTCCCTTTTTTGGGGAAGGATCCAGTATGTAGGCCTTGGAGTCTAGGGACCGCTCTGAGAAAGTCCACTGCGTATAGGGAGCCTCTCGCAATAGAGATGGGGAAATGATACCACTTCCCCTGTGATCACAGCTTACTGGACTTTGGACGCAGCTCTGACTAGTATACCGGTTTGTGTCCCTGTCACCCTCCCCCTCCTCTTTGCATGCTGTGCCTCTCACCCTCCCCTCCTCTTTCCCTCCTTCTTCCCCTGCTCTTACCCCCCCCTGAATTTCTCCCCTTACCTACTTTTTCCCTTACGTACATTTCCTTTTTGTATGTCTCAACCTTACTTGTCACTATGTTGCCAGACTCTAATAACTGTGTAACCTTTGTAACGATGTAGCCTGCAATTATGGTCTGATACTCACGTAAAGCGCTCTGTTACCTCCGGGTCTAGCACGCGATATATAAAACCTTTTAAATAAATACATTAAATAAATAACCCTCTGTCAACTCCCAGCCTATGCTCAAACCTGAGAGTTAGTGTAAAAGAGGTGTGAAATACCTCCCCGGAGCACACAATATGCTGACCCGACTGAGCACAGATGACTCCTCTGAAACCCGCAGAATATTCAGAGTGGGGGCTGTGGGCATCCCTTTGACACCACAGTGTCAAATCCTGCCTGACAGGTGGGTTGAAGCACATTAACAATTGGGGCACACTTGAAAGGGTAAGAACAGGAAGCTTGACAAGTATTGTTTATGCCTTGTCTGGTTGCTGAATGACTCTGCTTTTGGGAACATTGACTGCTTCAAACTGTATTTTAGTGTTAGATGTGGGAGGAAACTGGTGATTTCTGTATGACACTCCCACTCACACCCCCAGCCCTCAGTGCCCACGTTCAGTGTCAGTGAAGACTTTTGTCATCTTAAAAATGCCCCGGCACGTAGCAAACAGGAACTGCTAAAAAAGTGGGTAGGGTTACTTTTGGTTCTTTCCAAACAAATATGTTTAAAGTTAAAATACAAAATGGTTGTCTTTTCCATAAACAACGTAGTTCCTTTGCTTCCTTAGATCCGAACCATTGCTGTCCTATTAACAATCTTAGGCCTCAGTGACGATTCTCCCAAGTGTTATGTGGGAGGATACTGTGCTGGGCAATTCTGAGATATATGGTATTCCGGCACTCAGGACAATTGAATGAGAGAACTCTGGGCCCGGTTTAACAGGGTGCATAAACAAGGAGTAGGTGCTTTGCCAAAGCACAACATTCAATTGATCTATATGTTTCACATCTGTCTGGCCCTAACCAAATGTTCTCACCATGGAAGGAGTCAAAATTCTTTTGAGAAATTAAATTGGAATCTATCCTGGTAAAAAAAAAAATAGCAACCTCTTTTGATACAGATGTCTGTATATCATGCTCTACGGATCATACATGTGGCAGTTTCTGATTTTTCCTTAGTAGAAAAAATCTCATACTCCATCGTAAAACATCTAAAAACATATACTTTAATTTGCGTGGTATAATTATCAATTTTGCTAGGATTATTTTTAGTTTTTAGGGTATTATTTCTAATATTTCAAGGAAAGCACATACTGTTTGTGCACTGTGAGGCCTATATAGATAAGCCTATTAGTTGCTATGATGGGTAGTGTTAGAAATGGGGGTCTCTAGTTGCAGTGGTTTGTACCCTGTCCAAGTTGGAACCCTCACTCCAGTCGAGGTAAGGGAGTCATACAGATAAGATAAGCCTTGCTCACCCTGTTGATAGTTTGGTACCAGCAGTAAGGCATTTCTCAGAGGCAACGTGTAAAGCATTTGTACATACACACACAGTAACACAGTGAAAATACTGCAAAATGAGCCCACACCAGTTTAGAAAAATAGCCAATATTTATTGGTTAAAACAAGAGCAAAACAACAAGAATCCAACATACACAAGTAGCGATATCACTTTTCAAAGGTTACGCAAATGTAATCCATAGGAACCTATAGATGCACGACTATTAGCACAAAGTTCCTGGGATGCATTCAAAATTCAAAGACTAAAACAGGCATAGGGAACGTAGGGCATGGGAAAAACAAATCAATACATCGGTTCCTTACTCCCAGGGAAGGTGATACCTCAGTTCCTTACTGCGAGGGGGTGATGCGTCAGTTCCTTGCAAGCAAATAATCCGTTCTTTACTCCCAGGGAAGGCATGCCGCGGTTCCTTACTGTGAGGAGGTGCTGCGTCAGTTCCTTACTGCTACTCAGAGGAGGTGATCCTTTGGTTGCCTACTGCTATGTAGGGGAGGTGATGCGTCAGTTCTGTACTAGAAGGGGAGTTAATGCGTCAATCTCCGGACACGCAGCCTTAGCTCCTTCATGCTGGGCAACATCGATGAAGAGACAGTGTTGAAATATGATGCGTAGAAAATCCAGATGTGCTGTCGATGTGGCTGCAGCAAAGCAGATGATGTGTCGATATCACAGCCGCGAAGCAGACGATACATCGATTTTTCAGCCGCAAAGCAGGGTCTGCATCTGAGTTTGAGGCGTGCCATGGACGTCGATGGTGCTCGGGACTCAAACTGCAGTGATTTTTCAGCCCCACATCAGACGCTGCGTCAATTACAGCCGCACAGCGGTGATGCGCTGATTTTTCAGTCACACGACGGTGCTGCATCAAGAAAATGGGTTTTAAGAGTCTCAGTGTGGATTTTCTCCGCCGTTTGCACTTCCAAGGGCCCAGGAACTTGATTTGCCACCACTTGGAAAGTCGTGGCTTCCAGCGGAAGAGCCCAGGCACTGGTAGGTGACGTCTTAGCTGATCCTGGGACTTCTTAACCAGAGGCAAGCACACACAAGCCTTGGAGAACCTTAGAAGCAGGATTGAGAAAGCAAAGTCCAGTCCTTTCACTCCCACGACAGAAGCAGCAAGCCGCAGGCCAGCACAACAAAGCAACAGATAGTGTTAATCCCGCCTAAAGCATCTAGCTCTTCTTCCTGGCAGAATGTCCTTTGTCCAGAATTGTTCGGATTTGAGAGTGTCAGAGGTCCTATACTTATACCTCTTTCTGCTTTTGAAGTTGGCAAACTTCAAAGGAAAATCTTTGTAGTGCACAAGACCCTGCTTTTACCTGACTTGGCTCAAGACACATAACAGTGGGGTGGACACAGCTTTGTCTGCGGGCAGGCAGAGCCCTACTCGGGTGTCAGTGACAACTTCTCCCACCACTCTATCTCAGGAAGGCCCATCAGCCTCTTGATGGCCCATCAGGATATGCAAGGGACATCTCAGCTGCCTTTGTGTGACTGTCTAGAGTAAATTCACAAGATGGATTCTACATACAGGCAAAAGCACAGAATAGTTAGGCAAGAAAAATGCCCAGTGTAATTTTCAAACACGCAGTTTAAAAGCCAACTTCACCAAAAGTTGTCATTTTAAATTGTGAATTCAGAGACCCCAAACTCCAAATCTCTATCAGCTCCCGATAGGAAATTACACTTGAGATATTTCAAGGCAATCCCTGTGTTACCCTTTGAGAGAAATAGTCCTTGCAACAACGAAAAATGAAATCAGCAGTATTTCACAATGACACGTAAACACACCAGTACATGTCCTACCTTTTAAATAAACTGCACCCTTCCCATGGGGCTGCCTTGGACTTACTTTAGGGGTGACTTGCATGTACTAAAAGGTCAGGTTTGGGTCTGGCAAGTGGGTGCAATTGCTAGGTCAAAATATCCATTCAAAATGGTGCTACCCCAGACCGGTTTTGCCCTTTTTAGACCTCGTCTGTGAGGTATATTTTGAGTCCTGTGGAACCATGAGCACCAAACTCGCATCTGGGCATACCTCCCACACCTAGGGCATATCTTGCAAAAACAGCAAAGTGCTAGAAGGAACACTTGAATGAATCTCTCTTGGATGAATTCCAGTCCATTATCCAAGGAAAGTCCAGCCTGAACTGATAGACCTAGTGCCTTCAAGACAGGAACTCCAGTAACCCCAACCGGTTTTGGCAGGCAGAGGAGCCCTGTAGCATAGCAGCTCTGCATACAAATTCTTGGAAGGTCATAGAATAGTTTGTATAGATTTACATGATGCCAGCCTGCAGTTAATATTGTGTGTACACATAGCAATTGAATGTAAAGCATGAGTGAAGGAGATTAATAAGGTGGGCACTAGTGAAGTAAACTATTGTGCAGGCACTCTTTAACACAGGTTTGTGATTTATGGCACTTTAATTCAAAAAAAGAATCTGCAGTCAATTATAATGCCACTTTTTGAAGCAGTATTTAATTGAAGTGATGCTAATTCGGGACTATACTTTATACCTGTCAAGATGCAATGTTATGGCTTGCTAGCTGACTAGCATAAGATTACAGGAAGCTAAATAGATGCTTTACAGTATATTTCTGTCTTTACACAAATACTGTCGCCTTGAGAGTAGAATCCACTGGCAGAATGTTATCAACAATAGTATTTATATAGCAGAAAATCAGTCACTCTATTCAACTGCATATTTCTTCAGAAATTGGGGGATTTTCATTTTCCTCCAAACAGTAAATGAGACCCTAAGTTTGTGAGTTTCGCTCTAGCCTAGGATGCTTGTGTTTTGCTAATTTCAGACTATGTTGTGTGCAAATTGCTGTATTGTGATCTAGATGCTTCACACTTACAAAGCTTACTTTTGAGTTAGCCACATACTTTTGTCAGGGTCATTTATCGTTTCAGCCTGCTCATTAAGGCTCACCAAGGATGCTAACTTTAAACTTCATAACACTTGATATAGTCATTAACCACCATTGCTAGCAGGAGGACTAGTATGTGTTATCCCAAAGGCACTGAATTCAGTTGGTCCACAGGTATACCTACTATTTCCCATCTGTCTGGTCCTAAGCACCACAGCATGATGAGCAGACAAGATCTTGTCCCGTAACTTAAAGGCCACGTGTGGAGAGGAAGGTTTTAACAGCTGACGTAATCTTTAAACATTGAGGATCATTTTACACAGATTGCAAATTACCTTTTGGTTTCTCTGTATCCCCGTCCTCCTCTCCTCCCATTGGGGAATGTGGACCAGCTCTATTCTGAAAAGTCTCAACATTGATTTTTCCCATATAAATATACAGTTCTTGCATGAATGCACACGTTCTACTCAAGGTATCTGTCTAAAAAGGGAAAATTATATTTCTTTCCGCAGTCCGGCAGGGCACAAGTGTTGGTATCCAGGCAAATATTTTTATTTGGGAGAAGCAAAGAAAACTGATTTCCACTTCAGATAACTATTGGTGGTGTTGGATGGGAATCTACAAATTGGCTGAGCCCAGGACTTGATGGCAAAAGGCATTGCTTCCCAAAAGTGTAGGT
This sequence comes from Lissotriton vulgaris, assembly GCF_964263255.1. NCBI lineage: Eukaryota > Metazoa > Chordata > Amphibia > Caudata > Salamandridae > Lissotriton > Lissotriton vulgaris. The sequence goes on along the minus strand of NC_141686.1, from coordinate 24,889,763 downwards.
AAAGTATTCTTATTGCTCCAACATTTCATAGTAAGTTAAAGTATCCAGTTGTTTAATGTATATAACTTAACTGATTTTTGTGAAAGGTTGAGAGTGGGATCTGCAGGCATATTAGCAATCAGCATATAAATAATTTAAGTCAATCGAACTGTTCAGCGCTTGTCGGTAGAAACTCATAGATGTTTTATCCACTTCTCCAGGGGACCAACAGATGGTTGAGAGAAACATGAAGGAACAGAACATGCCCGGGGCTCGCTTAGAGGCTGTTGTGAAGCTTCTGATATCCAAGACGTGAAATCCTGAAGCAGTGGCCCTGCAGCAGAGAACACCTGACCTGTAGTGGGAGCTGAGAAGTGTGTTGGGTGCACAGAAACATAAAATGTTGCATCATTCTGTTTATATATCTGTGATCTAATGGCATGTACTAACTAACTGTACATCATTGTATGATAAACCTGTAATCTGCATGCTCTTGGTTTTTTGTAGGTAACAGAATAATGGACATGAACAATGCATTGCCAACTGCTTTGTTTACATGTAGATGGGTGTGTATAGTGGTAAAGAATTCCTCCCAAAACTATATAGGTAAAGATAGGAAAAAGACGTGCGTATTAGAGTATTGGGGTAATGGCAACTTGGCACCTCAAAGGCGTGTCTGTGCACAAAATCATTCGGGAGAAGGCCAGACGCTGGAGCAACAAAAGAAGGACTAGAGTAGTGAAGAATGAATGTAACTGTTATTAGCAGCATGGAATATAATAGGGCCAGATGTCTCAAAGGGTTTTGCCCATTCTGTGTCTATGGGAAAATCTGTTCATACATAAGGCCCTTAATTATTGTTTGCCTGCATTCTAAATTTAGAGGGGGTGGAGATGATGCTGGGGGAGAAGCGGATTGGGGTTATCTCTGCCTTTTAGCTGCATACTACTACTATAAATGAATAGTCATGATTTTGTTATTGCCCTTTCCACTCCCTGTGCGTCATCGGCTTCAGCTCAGTTAACAGCTATTAACACCCGTAGGTGACGGCATTAGAGCGTAAATAGCATGAAAAGGCCATCAATATATCAAAGTACCTTGTGACAAACAGGCCTCTCTTAAAAAGTCCTTGGTAAGTGCCCAGTGATCTAACTGCCTGGAGTCATTCCTGTCTCCAATTAATGGAAGCTTCTCAGAAAAGTATCACAGTTTATAAAGCGAAATCTTCAGGGTTGAATTATGGGTAGATTCACATGGTTGGCTGACTAATGATTCTGTGTGGTCTGGGAGTATCCCACAAGGCTTCCCTAACCATGAATATGCTTGCATTGTTTCAACATCTTTAGAGCCAAAGGCTGAACTGGATGGGACCCCTTAACATTGAATCGACAATATCGATGGGATTGAATATCTGAAATATAATATTTACAGTTAAGTCCTGATTTTCTATACCTTACTCCACATATATGTCCCTACGCAGTACATATATCTTCAAGGTACGTAGATGTGGAGTTAGGAATAATAAATCTGTATTTCCTCTATACACTTACCTTTCAATTTTTTGTCTCACGATATTCTGTACTCTATATTAGTATGCTACGATATTGTTGATGTCGATAGTGGAATCGCTGAACCGTACTGTTGGCATCATCACTGAAGGTGAGCTATAACAGCCCCACCCTTATCCGCAGCTCACCATCTGTCCTTCCACCTAAGAGCCATTTTAGTTTCTGTGTTTTTGTCTCCCAGGAATGGGGAGTTCTCTTTGCAATGCATACGTTAGACATTAATTTAAAAATGGTTAAGTTCTACGTGCCCTAAATATGTGTTGTGTTGCAGTTTTTGTTTCTCAGTTCACAGCTGCAAGCTACTTTTTATTGGCCACCAGCCATCTTTTTTGTTTCTTCTTGCTTAGTACTCTTTTTCATTTTTTGTTTTAAAAATGTAATGAACTGTCCACTGTTTTCTAAGTAATTTCTCCCAATGAAATGTTGACCATTGGCAGTCAGTATTGCTTTAAAGGATTTTGCTGGCTAACCATGACTCTGGAAAGAGCAGTACTTATCAAATTTCGTCAGCAGTCAATCAACACTTTTGGTGAAAGATGAATTTTTCAATTTCAAAATCGCAGGACCTGCCTTTTTAAATACAAAATTAATTACTTTTACAGTGGGGTGTAATTTTATTTAATAATGGATGTTTCAAAGTAGTAGTGTCACTGAGACCATTTAGAAATAAACAGTAGTTTCAGAGAGAGCTAATGAGCTCTGTTAGTAAATCTTTTGCTTGCACCTAAGTTGGGGCCTGACAGCGCAGGAGTAACAATGGCAAAGAAGGTGCTTTCCGCAAAATGTTTCTAGGTACCCAAAAATGTGGCACCGCCATTTCTTCAACATACCTTTGTGAAGACTCATCAGAAAGAGCCTTCACACAAAGACATACCTTAGTAAGATGAAGAAAAGGCAGGGTTATTAGTATGGGGATACTTAGCTGTAGAAGGTTCTCTCTTGCCTTGGGCATCACTTAATGAAAAACTGGAGGAGGGTTTGTCCAAATTTAAATATTTACAATTAAAGAGTTGGTCCCAGAACCTTAAAAAAACAATAGGTCAAGGGAACACTCTGGAAGAACATTTAGTAAAGAAGCTAGCAGGGAAGAAAGAGGTATCATTATTTTATTTGGGCGATTGAAGAGGCCATAGGTAAGGATTTTAGAGTAGCCAGCGAGTTGTGGGAAGAATCTATCCCGGAGACAGATTGGGTAGATCTGTGGCAAACTTCTTATAGCACCTTGTTCTCAGTTGTAAAGCCAGCCTGGTTGAGAAGAAACCATTACTTCACCACACATAGGGCTTACCAATCCCCGGCGAGACTTTCTAAAATGACCAATGGTCCATCTGCTAGATGCAAAAAATGTGACATGGAAAATGCCCCGATACACAAATATTCTGGGCTTGACAACCATTTCTAAATTCTTGGAAAAAGTCGGAAATTCCTTATCTTGGGATACCCAGTACAAATTTCTCTCAGGCCTATCATTTTTGGCATATTAAGTGAAATCACAGGCCTGAAGAGAGGTTTTCTATTTTTTGTCATATTGTTGTCCAGACCGGAAATATGCAAGAGATGGGCTGAGGCCTTACCCCCATACACTTGGACTGGTTATTCTCCTTGTATAAAACATCTATGACTGATTTGGCCAGTTTAAAAAAACAGTAAGAAGAGAGCTGTTTGGGATTGCCTGCTAAACTGGACTTTAGTTTAGTTAGCCATTATTGTTATGTTTTGATAAGACCATTCATATAGCCCCTCTTATCCTATGATTAACCCTCACGGGAAGCTCTCAGACTGTGCTGGGCCTCTTGGGCCCAAGTTTCGATCCAAGATGGGCCTTCAGCAACAGTCTTCGGTTTTCAGTAATCAGTAGAGAGAGCGACCACCCTCTCATAGACAATGACAGTTCAGCTACAGGAAGGAAGTTGGTTTGCTACTGGTAGGCGGGCGACAGAGAGGAGGGATGCTACCTTAAAGGCCTACTTCTCTTAATTGAGTAACAGTAGTGACCTCCTGATCCCCAAGTTGGCTGGGGTTGGAAGCGAAAGAGGGAAAAAAAAAATGAAGAAAAAGATGACTACACAACTGCTCCTTTCAAGACATATTTACTTCAGTAAGACCGGCCTGCTTCTATAAGTCTGAGGCAAACAGCTGCTGTGGGAAAAGACCAAAAGACTTTTTAGAGCAAGGCGTCTTGGGTTGCTGCTCGTGTCCTCACGCCTTAGATGGAAGTGTTGATGGGTGATTTCTCTGTAAGGATTTTAGCTTCTTTATAGAGAATAGTCTGGTGGGTGTCTCAGGGATTTGAGTCTTAACCCTTACACTTATTTGAAACACAAGACTGGTACCCCAGAAGAACAGACTCAGTGTGATTTTATTGGGTGCTATAATCACTCTGAGAATAATATTCGGGATTAATATTGCTGTGATTAATATTGAGTACCTGTATTATTGCTTATGTAATAATTTTGGCTCATTAATATTGTTTTGGTTCTCAGGGTTTTAACTTGTGTATTACTATGCTTTTATTTCTGTACTGGGAAAAGTCCACACCGCCCTCCCTTAATTTGTTTCTCCACATTTATTGACCAATCTTATTCCTTACTTTTTTATGGGCTATAACTGCTGTGTTCCTCCCACCTTACCCTTTTGATTTTTGTTCCCTCCATTCTTACCTCCTGTTATTGCCTAACCTCTAATTAACGTTTCTCTTTAACCCAACATAATTGTCTATTGCTTTCCCATTTTTTGTTCCCTTCATTTTTGGGTTCCCAATATTATTTTTCCTTACATTTTGTATTTGATGTTTAATTTGTGAAATAACTTTACCATAAGAAATTGTCTCTGCTTGTAATTTGGCGTGGCCGCTCAGTCATTCAGGGCCACATTTATTATAGGATTTTGGTGATGAAAGGGCAACGCAATCCTTACAGCAGATTTACAAAATCAATAAAATCTATCAGGATTTATAAAGCACAGCAAATCACCTGTGAGGGTCTGAAGGCACTGGAGTTGCTAGCAGCTTTGCAGAGAGCGCTGTGAAAAACAAGGCAAAAGCAGGAGTAACACTCAGAAAGAGGGGGAGAGGAAGGAGAAAGCAGTAAAAAAAAAATAGGTGAAAGCAGGAGAAAGAACTAAACAAAATGGGGAAAGGACGGAGAAACAGTAAAAAACGAGGCAAAAGCCGGAAAGCGCTCTGAAAGACAGGGGAAAGGAAGAAGAAAACCGTAAAAACTATGCAAAAGCAGACCAAGCACTCAGAAAACCTGGGGTGTGCGGAGGAAGGAGAAAGCAGTAAACGAGGCAAAAGCAGGAAAAGCACTTCGGAAAAACAGGTAAGGGGGAAAAAGGAGTAGAAACAAGGAAAAGGCATGAAAAGCACTCAGAAAAACAGTGGAAAGGAAGGCGTAAGAAGTCAAAAATGAGGCAAAAATGGGGAGAAAGCAGTGGTGCAGCAGCAGGGGAGAGCTAGGCCTGGGGACTTTATCAATCCACTCAAGGCCACCTTGCATGGCCCCGCGTGGCTTGGTAAATCAGGAGTAACGCAAAGCAGCGTAATCACTGCCTTGCATTATTCTGCACCTGAAAAGTGTTACATGGGTGGAGCGTATGTGTCCCCATGTTTCCACCCGTGGATTTTGGTGCATTCCCAGATTTGGGAGGAAGGTGTCCCTTCCTGCACTGCAGCAAGCCGCCCTGCAGCGCAGGCACCCTTGCACTGCAACGCAAGGGTGCCTGCGTTGATGCTAGGTATCGCTAGGAGAGAGCAACAATGTGCCATGTTGTGATGGATATGGTTCATTCGTGCCCTCTCAATTTGTCGCAGCGCATTGCGCAGCGTCAAAGATTGATAAATCTAACCCTTAGATAGCAAACTACGAGCGTATCTCCAACTAAGCGTTTTTTCATTTACAGGCCTAGGCAGTGCGTATTTGTGCATAAGTCTAGAAATCTGTCAATGATATTCCAGATGCATGCAATGAAAGGAACCTGGTGATGTACCATAGGCTGGCGAGGGTGCCTCCAGCCAGGCGCGCAACACCCATTGAACTCACCGGGCTTCAGCCCCCCCCCCCCTCTCTCCGTTTGTGGCAGCCCGGGATGAGACAAATCCCGGGCACACACACAGCTACACCCGAACGTTTCTCAGGTCTTTAAAAGGCCATTTGAATGTTAATTAGGCCTTGCTGTTGTTTCACCCCTTGTTGGAGGTCCTGCAGCTCCACTCTGCCTACTGATCAAAGTTCAGCCCCCCCCAAAAAAAAATTCTTAGCCCCCTCACCCCCCGAAATTTGGCTCTAGTTGCGCCTCTGCCTCCTGCTCGTAAGAGTAGATTAAGCTGTGGTGGTCGCACCGCGCTGACGCCCCTGCGCCGAGCAGCGCCCGAGTCATTCATCGCAGCGCTTTTCACTCGCCACTTTCACTGGTGTAAAGTTAGAGCCTCGAGCAAAGCCCTCATGAATAATTGACTGAGAGAAGCTACCGCGCGTCGAGCACTGGAAAAAGCCGGTACCGTCTGTCACCTGCAGCGACGGCTTATCTCCTTTAATCAATGTTTAAACATGTTGCAGTTCTAATCACCAAACGACCAACTTTTACCTAGAAGAATCTATTTAAAGAAAGAGAGTGCTCCTCGGATCCGATGTCACCTTGTCTCAGCGCGGGCTCGCCTGTGGGACGCCCGGACACTTGTCACGGTGCAGCGCACGCACACCTGGGACGGGGAGTTAGAACACGGACTGCACCCCTTGAAGGTTTTCTTTGTAAAAATCTTCAGCTGTATAATACATTTGTGATTCTGCTTTATAGAAGGTAAGCGTTGAATATGTGTACAGAAGTCATCTTACAGGGGTATCCTAAAAGCATGACATGAAGCTGGCCCTCCTGGACCAAAGGTGGTCACCGACGAGCCCATAATAAAGGATCTTCCTTCGCATCACAGCTTGACTAGTGGGCTCTGCAATATTTGTGATTTTTAAATATCTTAAATTGTCAGATTTTCACTACACTTCACATTCGATTAATTTTGTTTATTGAATATTTTCTTTTTTCAGGGAGGCCTGGAAGTATCTCGGATTTAAATGCGCCGAAGGAAACTTGAACTAAGAAGGGCAGTGATTGGCGAAGGAAGGGGAAATACAATGCACACATTTAATTGTGTAACACAGACCACAGAACCATTCTGTTGTAAGACAGCCGTGGGACACACCGAAGAGAGATGGGCTCCAGGTTCCAGCTAAAGAGTGGCTGTCCAGCCTGGCTTTTGAATTTTTAGAATGGGCCTTGCGGGGCAGGAACGCCGGAGTCTTCCGTGTGTAGCCCAGTGTTATGGTTTGACCTCTGTAAGTTCATTTTTTGTTGTGATTTGTGTAACTTCTTCTTTGGAATCCTTCGCTGTGGTACCAATTTGCTTCATTATGCAAACTAACACAAGCTCCAGCGCTAACTGGGTAGAATAAGGGCAGACCCAGTAAATATATAATGCTCGCTGACCTCAGAAGGCCTCCCACTTAAAAGGGTAGCCTGGGTGGATTTCCCTTGTGACCCCTGTACTCCCAGGACTGGTTTCAGCAGCCCTTCCCAGCCCTTTCATATTTAGTGAAATGTTAAGTTTGTGTTGCCTGTGTCTCCCTTCCAAGTCTCAGTTCTCCCACTGTCATTGGATATTATTACGTACTACGCTGAGCGTGGAGGCGTGATTTTAATCTATCCTAGAGTGAAGTGCATGTCAAATCCTAGGCTTCTCACGCTGGACATTTTTTTCATTTTCAAAGAGCTGCAGATGCGAGGCAGACCGAAGCTGGCGGAATATTTTTGCACTGGAAGTTTACGCCCAAGCCTCCCCGAGGCTAGGGTGGGGATCGTACTATTTGCTGATGCAGAGAAGTCAGTCATATGATCCACTTGCAGAGCTCATTAGATCTAAGGCATTAATCCTGAGTTCAGGAATGAATGTTGCCAGGTTCTCCTCACAAGGCTTGGCACTTCCACAAGGTATCTTGTATCCCCGCAGGGATTTTTGCAAAGCAGCTCATATCAGGATCAGGTTTGAGCCCTTTTAGTAGAGCAGGGCTTTGGCAGCCGGGGTTCCAGGAAATAGATATTTATCAAAGTTCTGCCTGGCAACCCATACAGGATACAGAAATTGATCGCAGTGGGGTCTCGGCCGCATCTACTTAGGATCCATTATCATTTATTTATTTTGATGAAACAAGGACACTTCATTCCTATTCCACAGTTAATATTGAAGCATGCCATAACTGATTATAAAGTCAGTGGCTGTCATCTCGAGACTGATCTTGTGGAACTCTGCTGAACACTCCTACAAACTGCAAAACTTTCCAAAACAAAGGGAGTTGCTATCACTTTTCCATCTCAGTGTTTTTTCCTTTCTGCATTGTGCAGTCAGTCCGTTTTCTCTCTTACTAGCACTTTCTCACTCTCTTGCTCTTTTCTCTTTATTTCTCACAGTCTCTGGCTCTTCCATTTCTTCCTGCTAGCTTGGTCTCCAGTCCTCACTCTTTCCCCATCTTTTTGTGTCTTCTTTATCTTTCTAACTTCACTCTTAAATGCTTTAACCCTTGTCCCCTCCTACCATGAAGCTGGCTGTGTCTTTCTCTTTCCTCTAACTTCATTACATTATTTCTTCCCACCATATTCGATTTGTTTCCGACTTCTACACAAACGTGTGTGCTCTCTCATAGTCTTCATCTCTTGTTTCTCCTTTGGATATTTCTATCATGTATGCCCACTTTTATTTTTACTTTTCCTAGCCTTTCTCTCTTTCACAGTCTCTCAATAATTTGTTCATGGTGTTTTACAGCCTTTCCCTATTGTGTCCTCGTTACTTTTTTGATTGGATCACTTTGTTTTGCATTTATGTCTGACACATGCACATGTTCGCAGTTTACCCCTTCAATGCCTCTAGATTATGCTCATATGTGCACCCACTGCCCACCGCATTTCTTTGTGCTGTCCCATAAATTTAATTAGTTATTATTAAAATATAATGTCCTCATACGTCATTCATGGTTCTGACTTTCAAAGAGATCAAAATTATTGTTAGATGTCTGTAAATTTCAGGAATCATCACACCTACTAGTTTTATCCATGGGCCGCTCTGTTATGTTAACAGGGTATTTGTAGAGCGCAGCTACTCGAAAGAGTGTCCCGAACTAAGTGGGTGTGGCAGATCAGGCTAACTAAAACTACACAGAGGCTATTGCCGGAACAACCAATTCTTTAAGGACTTCCTAAAAGAGAGAAGGTCATGCGATTGTCTTAGAGTTAGCGGCATACGGTTCCAAAGTTTGGCATCCTACACCTGAAAAGATCTCCCTCTGATACTAGAGCAGAGGGACACAGGAGTGTGTACCAGAGACATCATCAAAGAGCTCTAATTTCACGTAGGATACCTGCAGACCACCACAGGTGTTCTTGGAATAGTAATCCTGCTCAGTATGAGAGGAGTTGCTGGTACAAGCAGTGTGCACTTCTTGTAGAACTGGGGATATCAAGGTATAAGTGTTGGAACATTCTGACAGAGAGCTGTATTTCGATTAGCAAAGTGATATGAGAATACAAAACGCTCTGTTTCTCCTTACATAGTTGTCTTCCTGATAGTAAGTGGCAGTCTTCTAGTACGCATTGTGTTCTTGTTTTTCAGTGTGTTCTTTCCTTAGTACAGCATGAATTATTTATTGCCTCAAGAGTTATATTGCTGCTCCTGGGAAGGAACAGGATTGATATGGTAATGCTTTCGCAAACAGTTAGCGGCTCTCATAGACTTACCATACCACAAGTTATTCTGAGCACAATCAGACACTTATATCCTGGACAGCAGCTTTTACATAGCAAGACTGCTGCTGTGGTCTCATAGAAAGGTAAACTCTGACAAAGTCTACCCTCTACTCTTTGTTTTGAAAGAAGGGTTTTGTCTTTATTTGCTAACACATAAATAAAGATCTACAGCATGAGCAGTAATGAAAGGTTCTCTCCCAAACACAGTAAGGGTACAATACAGACAGCAGTGCTGAGAGGTTCACACCCAAACGTCCACAAGCACAGCAACATAGCTGGCTTCACTCCCACATCATATCTTGTGTACGTCAGTTATGGACAAGCAAGAGACAGAAAAATTCTGTCAAGAACTTAAAATTACATTATACATGTGCAATAATATACATTTGAAGGGTCACTCAAACAACAGAAAATTCCAAGAAATACAAAAAAATGATAGTTTGTAAAAATAAATTATCGATAATTTATTACACAAAGTTTTAAAAATAAATCGTACATTAAAACATTTCATTAACAATCATATATACAGTACATAATTACAGAAAACAAAGGTTGACGCTGCGTTTCGGTGATTTCACACAGATGTTCACCTTCTTCAGGACAGTTTTCTCTCTTAATCACAAGGTACGGTCTAACATCGGTTGTCACTTTCAATATACGTGGACCGGATTCTATGTAGATAGACTTTCAGAAATTTCATAAAAATTATCACCAAGGGTAAATAAAAATGTGTGATGGACTCAAGTTTTAAGAGACCTTTGTTAGGATGCGTCGTGTTTATAAAATAAAAACTGATAGGTGCCTGCCAAGAGACCTTGAATTTGGTCTACTTGCAAATCGCGACTGGATAGCAAGAAGTATTTTCAGACCCAGAAGAATAAAAACACAGGGATGTGCTAGGCTCAGTCGCTATCCAATCGCGATTTGCAAGTAGACCAAATTCAAGGTCTCTTGGCAGGCACCTATCAGTTTTTATTTTATAAACACGACTCATCCTAACGAAGGTCTCTTAAAACTAGAGTTCATCACACATTGGTATTTACCCTTGGTGATAATTTTAATGAAATTTCTGAAAGTCTATCTACATAGAATCCGGTCCACGTATATTGAAAGTGACAAACGATGTTGGATGTATGACGGTACAACGCGTGCTTTAACAACGCGTACCGTTACGACACAGGTTTTACAATGCAAGTCGTTACAACAACTTGCGTTGGGGGGCGCTGGATAGTGAATAGTTTAATTTACTATTCCAACTCCAGTCCCCGTGGATAGTAGGGAAGGTGTTGGACAGTAAATTAATCTATTACCTATCCTAGAGCGCCCTCCAGCGAAAGTCGTTGTAATGACTTTCGTTGTTAAACCTGCGTTGTTGTAAAAGTTCCGTTGTAAAGGACGTTCCTCCCGATGTTAGACCGTACCTTGTGATTAAGAGAGAAAACTGTCCGAAGAAGGTGAACATCTGTGTGAAATCACCGAAACGCAGCATCGACCTTTGTTTTCTGTAATTATGTACTGTATATATGATTGATAATTAAATGTTTTAATATACGATTTGTTTTTAAAACTTTGTGTAATAAATTGTTGATTATTATTTTTTACAAACTATACTTTTTTTTGTATTTCTTGGAATTTTCTGTTTGAGTGACCCTTCAAATTTATATTATTGCACATGTATAATCTAATTTTAAGTACTTGACAGAATTTTTCTGTCTCTTGCTTGTCCATAACTGACGTACACTAGATATAATCTACTAGGCACGCTGTTTTTGTTTGCCAACTGTATTTACCCTGTCCCTATTTTGAAATAGAAAGGTTCCTCCCTCTTTGTTTTTCATATCCACTCCCACATGCACAGATTCAACAGCGAAGACTGGGGGTATTTTGGACACTATTGTGGAAGCTTGAGTTTGGATAAGAGAAATCACAGAAAATCCCTGTCAACCTGGAACTCTACTCATCATTGAAATCGGGAGTTTTCTCCTGATTTTTGTTTTCATTGGCTTTTCCTTGTTTTATGATATAACTCATGTTGATAACTGTGCATAGATTGGATGTAAAATCTTCTTATTTTCTCAGTTCTTGTCCTCTTTAGGTAAGTCTACCAAAGTGGCATTCAACAGTTTTGGATTAGACTGTCCTTTGGGGTGAGGTAGTAGGTTGTATAGTTTTAGGGGCACCCCCTGTCTGTCAGATAACTATACAATCTACTGTCTTTCCTGAAGTGGCTGTGATATCGGCATCAGCAGACACCACTTCCATAGGGCTCCACTCTATTTGCTGTTTGTGTGTATTGCCATGTACTGTATTCTGAACACTGTCTCGCACCATACATTAGAAATATTCTTGAAGTAGACTCTTCCTATAATGGGCTTCTGATCACCCTCTATGTCCCTGTGAACTATGCATGTTAAATTTACAACTTGTGCTTTCTTGACAATTCATCAAAGTGATACACTATTTCTATAATTCACGCACATTTGAAGCCAGCAAACATGATTTCTTATGGAATCAGCCAACGAGGGGAAGGATGGGCTTCCACAGCGCACCCTACAGGACCTTGTTCGCTGACCAGTGACATTAGTTTGTGACCATTGTCTCTGTTGTGATGTCAATTGCCATTTTAGCCATGATCAAAGCAACCTGGGTGGTGTGTCTTAATTTCTTAAAAATGCAACTGAAAAGAAGATTGCTTAACACGTTGTTTGCATGTTCCTGAACTAATCAATATTAGTATCACTAGACCAACTTTCTGCTTCAGAGCAGAAGCAAACTACTTGGTTGGCATAAGGAAGTTGTAAACCTTGTAAATGGGTTGAACTGTGTCTTTATGTTCCTCATTTTTCACCTCTTTATTGATGTAGGTAATTGATAGAGTCCATTCCACAATAGTAAATGTGATGTAGCACGTGAGCAGATACTCGAGCCCCCACTACCCTTTTCTGTGAACTCGGGAGTTTATGATCCTCTCTGCCTACAAAATCTTGAAAGGGGAGTCAAGATCTCCTTTCCCTTCCTATTCAGCATACTCATATTTCTTTCCCCCTCCCCACCACCACCATATGCAGCATGTATACTAAAAGTGCTTTCAAAGGAATGCTTTTGAATCTTGCTAGAAATGATAGCTTTGTATCATTGGCCAAAATAACTGTAACTGTAATCAAACAAACATCCACATTTAGGTTATCAATTTGTGCACCTCGGAACTAGCTAAATCTCTAAGCCTGATTCCAAGAGCTAAAGGCAGATGGCATATAGTCTTTCTATGAGAGATCTCAACTAAGCAGTAAATATGGCATTAAGAGCCCAACACAGTTTTCTTCTAAAGAGGTAACAGCCCCCCACTTGTCCACAAACACTGAAAAGGATGGCTAGTAGATGGAGATTTTCCCACATGTGTATGCACTTTTCAACAATTTTCATTCAATTGACGCCCAGGCCAGAGTTCTTCCTTCAACCTAGGAAGTGACGGACGCTTTCGAGGGAGTCTCTTTTTCATGGCTGCTGATATTACTTGTAGAGGCCCCAAGCTCGATTTCAAAGGCTGTCTAGGCTTCAACAAGGCTAAACAAGCTCCGTAGAAAAGACAAAGTCTCCGGGCTAGCACCCATTTAGGAGGACTACAGGATTTTGACTTCAGGTGGGGATACTATTTCCTGTAATTCCAACATCGTACAGCTAGTACAGAAACCCAGATTAACAGTCACATCCCTGAGTCCCAGTTCCAAGATCTGATTATCTGATGTACTTTAACAGACGCAGTCTACAGTCAACCGCTACCATGTTGACTTTGTGAGAACGTGAGAGCTAATCTGATAAACAGTTATACTGCTTTTGATGAAGGCTGACGCTGGTCAATGAGAATACACATAATATTGGCAGTGTTTCTGTAATTATTAACGCACATGTAAAAACACAGGTACCCACCAAGACATTATATTTTTATAAATTGTGAATGCCAAAGGTAAATAAATGTCAGAAGCCAGATTTTTATGTATGAATATTTTTTGTTGATGATTGTCAACTGAACTTACTTTGCAGGCATTTCATTACCCTAGACTGGTGTTGCACTGTTCCTGGAAAGCATTGTTTTGTCTTGTGCATGCTTCGGAGTATCAGATTGTCCCATGACCCAGACATTTGCTGCAACAGGCTGCTATCGGCGTTGTGTGCTCTGCATTGCATGCCAAAGTGCAATACCTGTATAGTTGTTTCTGAATACACAATGAATTTCCTTTTTTCTTTCACCTTGCCTTCATTTAATTACATTCGAAAATCTCTCAGCAAAAAAATATTTTTTCAGCTTTTCCCCAAGTCTCTTTTTATGTAAAACTAATAGAAGTAATACGATAAAGTCCACACAAATGAATGCCACTACTAGCAAAATAAATATTGCCAACTGCTGTAATCTCTACAAAATTAACAGTTGTGCATTGTTGTACATTTATGATAAAACTGACATTTGATTTGACAGGAACACAACTAATTTAAGCTTTATATTTGTTTATATGTTTTGCTTGTAGTGGCACTTTATGTAAGAAAGATCTAAAGGAGCTATTGCGGTTTTGCTTCAAACTAGCGCTTCCAGACGGTAGTTTATTGTAGGACCATATAGTACTGAATTCTCTGACCTAAGAATTTAGTTGGTAAAGTTAGTAAGATGTGGGGTAAGTTTGACTCAAAGCAGTATTTTAAGTGATAACCAGCAAGAAAGACATACATACAGTATTCAAATATGGCGTCAGCCAAATGCCAGAAGTAGCTGTTATCACGCACCTCATCACAGAACACATCAAGTAATCTGAGCTACTAAAACTGACAAAGTACTGTATTTATAAATGAATAGCAACACTTAAGGAACTTCTAGGGGAGCCAGGCCCAACTGACAACAAATCAATCAATTTCAGCATCTGAAACAACTGGAACAATTCGTAGAAATTAATATCTACTTTTAGTCGGCTGTTCTCATTGGGCTCCCACATGGTGACAAAAGAGCAATTCACTCCAGCTTCTAAAAAAGTTCTGTTTACTTTTTGGTAGCTACATTGAGAAAACTACCGTCTGCCCTTACAACAAACCACTACATTTTTAGCTTCCTAAACTGACACGACACTTGCTGACGAATTACTCTTCCTGCCGGAGAATCAGATGGTAAAAGCACCCCAGGGAAATACTCTTACAGTACCCTCACAATGTTATCCTAGATAGTTTTACCAGCACATTTAATGTTTGCCAGTTTGGAATAGAAACAATAGGTAGTTTTTAGAAAACAGTAAAATGGATTGAGACTCTCGTTTTAGGTCATCCCTAAGTCAACGCATGCGCTGTTGCCTGTGAGAACTTTTGTTTTCTATACAGTGTTCTTAGAGCCTGACCATTAGTTGCAATTGTTTGGCTGCATTGTCACTCTCATTTCCGTACTTCTTATTGGTTGACTGCTTTAGGCTTCCATCCTCTTTGTGTGTTCGACCCTCACCTGGAGCATGGACCCATTACTTGTGTCCTTCCACTGATCACTTTTTACGCACTGCTTTTTTCTTTGTGTTTAGGCGCCGTATTTTGCAGCTGGCTCCCTGGTGTACTTCTATCCCCTCTGTGAGCTTCTGCAGAAGACCGAGCCGGGGAAAGTGCCATTTGGCTGTTACCCTCGTGCCCTCAGTTGCCTCTGATCATGATAGATATGCAGGGGGGAAAGTGAATACATTATTCATATGCTCTTGTCTGTCTTTCAGAACACTCTCCTTTAAGGGCGTTTTTATTTTATTCAGCAATGTTGTGTTTCTTTTGTAGGAAACTTAACATGAATGCAAATATGTTTAAAAAAAACTTGTAAAAAGTGCCATTCTTTAATCTTTCTCCCATTTAAACTGAACCTTAATTGGCAGGGTGCTGGAGGGAATCGGTATAGGCATTTGCTTGCAAAGTCGTGTCTGAAACCTAAAAACAATAGCCACTAACTGATGTTATTGCTTTTACGCTAGCCTTGAAACTTAGTTACAAAAACAATTAGCCATGTGTTGCTATTCTGGAAAGAAGTCATGCACCCAGTCCTCCTGACCCTACTTTAAATGCCCCTGTTCAGAGCTCTCCAGTTACCCAAGACCATATGTGGGTAGCTCTTCCAAATCAGGAATTGTCTTTGAATGCCAGCATATGTTGTTCTGGTTTTATGAATGGACTATATATCGCAGCTTGCAGTGGAAAAACGTGGACTGGATGAGCTACTCAAGCCTGAAACTGGGGGAAATGGAGATGTAGCTGTTGTCTCTAGACTGTGGCATTACTGCAGGACAATACAGTGTGTGATGCCATTGACATGGAATACATCAAGCCAAGGTTGGCATTGTAGCTCTCTGAAACAATGTGTATAGACCACTCTAAGCTGAATTATTTTAAGGTGCATCAAATTTACATTTCTAATGTATATAATTTTCCTTCCTTACACAGGGCAATGGTATTTCAGCCTCCAAGTTATCAGAGAACATAACTAGGGCGGCATACATTACACTGCTATAAATTTTCTGAAAAAATCACTCCATGGTTTAGCATCAGAAAGGGGAGAGGACAACTAGAGGTTTTCAGTTTGTTAACAAGATATCTGCTAGATAACACAACTTGAAAGAAAATACGAAATGTTATAAGGTAGATGAACTGACACCACTTCACGAGTCTCGTTACATTTTTTAAATTCATAGAATTCGTTTTTAAGAAAGACTGGAGATCTTAAGTTTTCACATTCAAAAGTTTTCGTTATAAAGCAGCGTGTCGTAACTAGTGGACGTAATGGTGGCATTAACTAATTACCTAAATCCCGTTTTGCTTATTGTACTTACTAGTCAACAGAAAAAAGCATTACATAAAACAACATTGATTTAAAATTAATCATATTAGATCACATATTATATTCATAAAACAATATAATTACCTTAATACAACATTTACATTAGGAATCTGCAGCAATGATTAAAGACGTTAATGTTTGAGTAATCCATAAGGTGTTTGGGGCAGTCAAGGTTGACAGTATTGAAATACAAGTTTTTTTGTTCATTGTAATGTAGTTTAGTCAATGATCTGTTTTTTAAAACCTAGTGACTTTTATGTCATTCTCACGGCTTCTCTTTCCACTGCATGGGTGTCATCCATCTGTGCCACATAAATTCATTGTTTCCTCCTCACGTGCCAGATCAAATGCTTTAAAATATACATATAATGGACTTTAGCTCCACCCACTAGAAAATATTTCTCTCACCATATACTACTTTTGTTTCGTGTATCATTTCACCTCCTATCGAGTGCTTGGATGGCAAAGCATGATGGACTCTTTTACATCTCCTAGACACATTCTATACAGAAGCAGTTGGGCTTGTTATTTTTGTTTTTTTCAGTGCAGCAGTCTTTTCAGATCTTACCTAGGACAGCACACGCGCTGTTTGGTTGAGGCCTCTTGTTTTCTAACAGTGAGCTTCGAGACCACTCCTTGCTTACCATTTGTTAACTTCATTATCACGCTCATTTGCTTGCATCTTGCCCACTGGCAATAAAAAAAAATGCTATCTTGCTTCCAGCGCTGACAGGGGACATAGCACTTTTTTATTATTTTCTTTTTACGTTCAGCCGTGCCACACAGCAGCCATGCTACTGTACAATATGCTTAAAAACACTTGCTCTTTTGTAGGCAAGACCCGTTGGATTTGCCAGTGTTTGTTTAAACTACGTTCCCTCCCAAATATGCATATAGAAGCAAATTGCTGGGTCCAAGGACATTCCCCTAGGCTATTTGTGCCTGATATAATTGGACGCAGAAAGTGTATGCCCCCGATGTCACAGTTTGTAAATGAAGACTTGCCTTTCCCAGCAGTCCTTGTGTGTGACCACCGTATTCGATCTCTTGGGAACCCTGGCAGGTTCCTCGCCTCTTTTGTTTGGTACCATGGCGATGCCTTTTCTCTGCAGCGTAGAATTAAACTTAAACCCAGCAAAGGCAAGAGTGTACCTCAGCGTAGAGCATCTTGCATGGCTGAGGGATTAGACCCAACAAGAAGGCACCAGACCGAGCGCTGAAGGACACCCAGAAGGTCTGCAGGCCCTTCAGGACAAGGAATGCATTTCCTTATAGATAATGAATACACGAAGGTTCCTCTTATTTTCAATGTCACTTCATTAAAGCAAACGTCCAAAGGCTTTTGTTATTTAGTGCCAGTCCCCTTCAGCCTGGATGACTTGACATCTGTTCTCCTTCACCTGCTCACTCTGTGTGCTGCATTGTCTGCTGAGCCATTCCTATCGAAGTTATCCTTTCCAACCAGAGAACACTGGTGCAATTTATTTGAATTAGTCTGCAAGAAAGAAGAGGTTTTGTCTGAAAAGGCGTCATCCCAATTAAATGATAATATATGCCATTGTTTTACCCAGGAAAGGCAGCTGCTTGGGATTGAATGGCAGCATTGTGTACCAGGGGCCATATCTTAATTGAAATTAATCGAGCACCAGTGAAGCGCAGGCCTTTTTTAAAGCACTCGTTTTCGTACCGTACAGCACCAGTACACGAGGAGACCAGATAAATAAAAAATATAAAGTAGACTAGAATCCCTTATTCAGGTCCTTATTTAAATAAAAAAAAGAACTTTAATAATTTCCTCTAAGAGAGATCTCTGGGTGAGTTTCGCATTAAATCGCTTATGAAATCTTACGATCCAAATCTTTTTTTGACTTGCTATATAGAAATAAATGTTGATATTTCAATGCTATTTGTATTGGTCGCCTGTGATATTTATTTTATTTCTTGGCAAATTCCTCCCTGAGTGCATCAAAATGAGTTGAACATGTCTGGGAGCCAATTAGTATGTTTCATGGGAAAAAATATGCAGTGCTTGAAGAGTTATCGCCAGAGCAATGCACCATCTCAGAATGAAGTCACTCACAAGTGACATTAATGCAGCAAGAGCTGGGCTTGAGATACCCTGCCCCCACGGCCCAACGCCGACATTATTTCTTGTTGAATACTGCCAATACAGATGCTATGAGTCTCCATCTTGCTACTGTCTACAGTCTCCTTGCAACCATGCTTTTCTTTTGTAGTGTTCATCATGACCTCTCCATCTGCAGAAGGTCAGAGATTAAGTCACCACAGCTCAAAAACAAACTTTACAAGTAACGAGCATCCCATGCTTCTTTCTTTCTCTAGTATCCAGAGCATATCCTCTCCCTGTGGACCTCTTTCCAGTGGCAGACTTGGAGTATCCAACAGCACTAGTGCGGAGTTCAGCCACAGATGCTGGCTGCCTTCCAGTGGCCACCAATCAAGGATCCTACTTGCAAAACAGAATAGAAATGCAGGTCCAGGATCTCAGGAAGAAGAGCCACCTCTAAGTCTCACGTGTCCTGGGTTCTACACATATACGCACACACACACGTTCTCTCTCTCTCCAGTCCGCTCCTCCCCTAGACATTCTTGATGGCGGTGAAGCCATGACCACCAGAAATAACTTCCAGAAAGTGCCTCAGGTTTCCTTGCTGTTGGTTTGGCGGATATGGTGTTGCAGCCTCAAGAGCAAGATTTTATCCGAATTGTTCTTCACAGGATATCAACCTATCCAAGTAGAGTGTCTGGTGATGTAATTGCCATGGAAACAAGCATAGGTCGGTCTCTCTTGTCTCGGGTTTACTAGAGGGATTGATGTGTGTAGAAGAAGAAATAAGATCTACCTTGAAAATGTGGTCAATAAAAAATGTATAGGAAAATCCCTACTTCCCAGAGTGATGCTTAAAATAGCAATAGGGAATCACAGTTGCTAGATAAACTTAGCATATTGAATCACAGGTTATTTGTTAAGAGGGGGAGGGGCATGTACACTTTCTGTTAAACTGAATCCATCACTAATAATCATGACACTATGTGAAGAAGTTTGAAAAGGACTGCCTATGTGTGATCTATGACAAGTTACTTTGCTCCCTTTTTTCATTTTCCCTTCATTATGGTCATGTGCATAGAATGTTGAATTAGAAATATGTTTTCTTTAATTTGTCGAGCGATTTGGAAAGCCTGCTAAAGTGACAATAATGGATTTGCTGCTACAAACTGTAATCTTGGTATCCTTCACAAGGACCCAGGGCCTGCTGATGACACAAGGCGCACTGTGTCACACTTCTCTGCTTTAACAGGGTGAGGTAGTAGGTTGTGTGGTTTCAGGGTAGTGATTTTTACCCATTAAGGCGTTAACTATACAACCTACTGCCTTCCTTGTGGAGCAGCATTTCATCGGAAGGATTGAAGTTCTGAAAGTACAACTACAAAGTCATCCACGTCTGCACTGCAGTCTGGCAGAGGCATGGTGCATTCAATAAGTGTGTTAAAAGCGTGTTCTGCTTCAGCATCTTTTTTCGATGTGAAAAGACGGATATGATGTAAACAACTGAAAATAAATTAAATTGACCTATTCAAACAACACATTTTGAATATCCTGTTATTTCTTTGTTCATCGTGTTAAGTATTCAAATATTTCAGGAGCTATTAAGTTTTGTTTGACTAATGAGGATTATTGTGCTAAGAAGGTTCAGTAATTTCACTTTCGATCACGTTTTAAACCATCTTTGCATAATAATTCCCTGTGGTCCAATAACAGATGTGAGTTCTCAACTTTGGTTAGCACTTTGTTATAATACTACATCAGGCATGTAGCTTTAATAGACTTAAACAGGCACATATTTTTACTTTTGTGTTTTCTTTCTCTGGAGCTAGTGATATTGAGGGTTCTCTAGAGAACAACAACGTTACTGAAAGATATCTCATCCAAGACATATCAACAAACTATTACAGCACTCATAGTTAGTTTTTTTCTAGTCAATAAACATTGGGGATCACATTAATAATGCCTCATGCGGTTAGTCGAGGCCGTTCTGGATTCAATCACCATTGTTTTTAAAACAAGTGTCCGTTGTAGTAAAGTGTGCAGTAGGGTTCTACTTTTTTATTCGCGTTGACTCTCATTACTTGGAGCAGCTGGTGACTCCAGTCTGAAAGCCCTATGAGATCGCTGTTTATCCCTACGCAGATTATACCCAGCTTTTCCACATGATGACACCTGTGCATGCAGAAGAAGCATTGGCAAAGCAAACAGGTCTTGCCTAAGCAAGAGCTATTGGCTTCAGCAATGTGTTTTAGCCATGTTGTACACCAATGTGGCTGTTGTTCAGTGTTGCTAACATTTTCTGGTGTGGGGTGGATTGGAGTGGAGTAGATGGAATATGGTAGATTGGAATGGAGTTGCGTGGGGTAGACTGGAGTGGGAAAGTCGAGTAGATTGGATTGGGGTACCCTGGGGTGGACTGGTGTGAAGTGTGGTAGATTGGAGCTGATTATGGTAGACTAGAGTGGGGTACAGATGAGTGGGGTAGAAGACTAGATTGGAGTGGAGTAGGGTGGACTGGGATAGAGTGGATTTGAGTGGGTGGATTGGGGTAGAATGGAGTGGAGTAGGGTTGGGTTGATTAGAATGGAGTGAGGTATATTGGGGTGGATAGGAGTGTGGCAGATTTGAGTGGGGTGAAATGAGGTGGAAAAGAGTGGGGCACAGTGGTGGGTTGGCGTAGATTGGAGTAGAGTGGGCTGGGGTAGATTAGAGTAGAGAGGAGTTGATTGCAAGTGGAGTGGGGTAGTTTGTGGGGTAGAGTGGAGCGGGATAGATTGATGTGAAGTGGGGTAGATTGGAGTGCCGTGAAATAGATTGGGGTAGAGTGAAATTCCATGGATTGGAGTTTGATAGATTGGTATGAATTGGGGTAGATCGGAGTGGGGAGAAGTGGGTTAGATTAGAGTGGGGTATATTGGGTTGGAGTGGGATGGGTCAGTGTGGAGTGATAGATTAGAGTGGAGTAGGTTAAGGTGAAGTGGGGTATATTGGGTTGGAGTGGGGTAGATCAGGTTAAGTGGAGTAGATTGGGTGGATTGAAATGCAATAGATTAGAGTGGGTTAGATTATTATTTACGTGTTTGTAAAGCGCAACACTTATTCTGTGGAGATATCAGGTAGCTAGAGAGGTGCCCAATCCATCCACTAAGAGAACTCCACTGAGCTAGAACCAATAAGGAGAGGCATTATCGCGGAAACAGCTAGGTTTTTGATTTCTTTCTGAACCTAGCATGATCATCAAATTTATTTATTTTAAACATATTGTATTGAGTTTTTTCAGAGGTAAATCATACATCATCATGTCAAATAATCAACACATATTATCCTACTCACAATGTATCAGCGTACCATATTTGCTTCTCACAGTTACAATGCAACAATGTTGCAAAATATAATAATTTCTCGTAACTCTGCCACTCATTTCGGGTCTGTCATGTATTTAGGTTGTACCTGTACACACAGTCTTTATGACTTATTACTTATAAAACATCGCCCAACTCCCCCCCCACCCTTTAGTTCCCGGTCTCAGACTGTCTGTAATGAATTTACTTGAAACCATCCCCGGTAACACATATTCGTGATTACGGCATACATATTTACACAACTCCTCTTGATCTACAGTTTGTTTGGGGGGTGGGGCACCCTTCATTGTGGTATCATACAACGTTTTAACTTTCTTAAGCTGTATCCAGCGATCTCATCTCTTCTAACATAACCTCCCAATCCATCGCTATTGGCATGTTTCACAGCCCTCTTATTTCTTCCCTGCGCAACTCTGCACCTTCTGCACAGCTCCTTCGCAACATTTCTGTGTACCAGCTGTGTATGTCTGGGGGTTTACATGACTTCCATCTCATAGTGATGGTTCTAATAGCTAGTATTAATGCACGGTCTATGAACCTGTATTATACTTTGTTGTTGGACAGCTGAACATGGAGACCTAAAATGCATTCCTCCACCGTATTGTTGATTACATGATGTGCGGACGTCCAAGTTATTCTTCTGATGGTGTCCCAGTATCCCCTCACCTTCGGGCATTCCCACAACATATGCAGTAGGCCCGCCCCTTCTGACATGCATCTCGGGCATTAGTGTTATGTCTCGGGGAACATTTTGTCCAATCCTACTCTGTGTCCGGTACGTGCGGTGTAGGACCATTGTCTGTATAAATTTGAATTTGGCATTTCTCCAGGCTTTTCTGGGGTGCTCAAGCACTGCCCACCATTCCGTGTCTGTCAGGTCTTTACCTATGTCCTCTGCTCACACTGCCCTCAGCGCATCCGAGGAGGCTCGCGTGTGGGCGCTAATGCCAGCTTATAACCATCTTATTAACGCCCCCTGCCCATGTAGTGCACCATTTTAACCAGTTCATTATAGGAAGGTACTCTCCTCTGTGGAGCCCAATGTGTTTTGATGTATCGGATCAGTGCGGCGTGTGTTAGATACAGTAGTGCTGGGGCTCCCGTTTCATTTATAAAGGTATCATGGTCAAGCAGTGTCTCGTCACCAAATAAATCCCCACTGTGCTAATACCTACTTCCGTCCAAGGGGCTAGTATGCAATTTGTGAGCCTGCCGCTCGCCAGCGGGATACCTAATAGTGGTATGTTGCCCGTGTATGCAGAAGGTGTATTTATGTACTGTATCACCGCTTTCCAACATTTGAGCGCTGAAGAACCGGGTTTTAGAACCCAGCGGCGCCAGGGATAATGCCCGATGTCTTCGGATTCCCCTGCCTTGGCAAACAGAGACACGGGACACTTCTTGATGACATCAAAGACCAAAGTTTATTGGCTGCAACCAGGAACAGAGATCTACGAAGCACAACACGGGTGGTTCGCTAGAGACTGCACAAATTCATAGAGCGGAGCATCGTCTTTTATGCCAAAAATCACATTCCTGGCTAGCATCAATTACATACAAACTAACGAATGAGATGATGACACTTCAAACATATCGCATGACGACAATCCCACTTTCCGTTGTCCAGCCCACCAGAAATGACCAAGCAAATTCCAACTTTCCTGTTCGATCAGGCCGGACAAACCCATCATAAAGACCTCAACCCAAATCAGTAATTAAGCCATAAAGGAAGGAACAGAAGCAGATGAGAAGCAAGATGGAAGGGTGAGTGCATGTACCATAAACTCAGCAATGTCCTGCTCTTTGATCTTTATCTGAGCAGCTGCTTAACAAGGAACTGGCTCAGCGAGGTCAGCCTCCGGCAAGGAAGTCAGTTCGGCCAGTTCACACAGAAGTCAGTTAAGGTGTACGTGTCCCAAGGACTCGTTTGGCCATAGTCATCGGCCTATGTGAGGGCAACCACACAAAATGGCTGCCGCACACAAAATGGAACCCGAGGGTTCAAACGAAATCCCTGAATACGTAGTGTTCTCATTGATCGGTTATGACGAAAACACTCGTACATACCGCACTCGTCATTTGTGGTCCGCTGATACCAAAATCGTCTATATCCGACTACCTTCATTGAACGGGTTCGGAACCTCCGAACCACAGACACCTCAAACCACAAAACCACAGTGCTGTATTTAATAAAGGTGGGTGATAACTCGGGGTTCTATTACCAGGCAACAACAAGGAGTGTAACGTCCCATTGTCAATGTCCGTGTAATCTAATTCCTGCAAATTACGTCCTGCCATCCAATATGACAACCATTACAGTTGGCAGGCGTAATATTAGGCCCGGAAGTCCGGTACCCCCTGACCTCCCGCATGAGTACCAACTTGCAGTTTATTCACACTAATACACCTTCTCCCCTTTCCCCATATAAGGTCCGTGACCAGAGTATTTAGTAATTTAAAAGTGGCATGCGGTACTATCAGTGGTAAATTTGTAAAGTAGTACAGTAATCTTGGCAAGACGACCATATTTGTTATTGCTGCTCTTCCCATGATAGACAACGGCAGTGCAGTCAAAAAAAGGACACTAGAACGTAAAGCCCCGATTGCTCTGTTTAAGTTGCCATCTAGCATATCTTAGTGCGTCCTGTATATTTGAATACCCAGAAATCCTGAACGTGAATGGCGCTACTTGAATTCTGGTATCTCCGAATTCTGTGTCTGTGATATCCACATGGTCGATGAAAAAGAACACATGTGTTTTTGTGGTGTTCAAAGCCAGGCCCGGTAAGAATTCAAAGTGTCGGTATGTCTCATATATTGGGGCTAGGGTCCGACGGAGATCGTGTATATACATAAGAATATCATCGGCATAGGCGGAGAGTAAGTGGGTCGTGTTCCCTATCGGTATCCCCCAGTCTAGGAAATCTTGTCTTAGTTTTATGGCTAACGGTTCCAGTACCAAAATAAAAATGAGAGGCGATAGAGGGCATCCCTGTCTGGTCCCCTTATGTATGGTATATTCTTTCGAAATGTGATCCCCCGTTCTAGTGAGTGCTGTTGGGGTGTTATACAACAAGCGCAGCCAGGATATGTATCCATCTGGTATTCCAAATTTTGATAGCGCCTGAAACATGTATTCATGCTTGCCGTAGATCTAACGATACGCAGCCTGCAAGAGGGTATTGGTTTGGAGCTTCTGTCCTCGGGTAATGTAGTTTCCTAATGTTTAGTGAGTTGCTGAATGCCAGCAGAAAACCGGTTTGATCTATATGAACCAGTTTTGATAAGTGTGACAGTAATCTATTAGCCAGCACTTTACTCAATATTTTATATTCTGTGCGTAACAGTGATAGCGGGCGGTAATTAGCCATGTTGGTATGGTCTCTCCCCGGCTTGGCCAGGGATATAACAAGTGCTTGCGCCGTGGTGAGGGGTAGGGCACCCTTGTCCCATATTGTTTTGAATAGCTCCGCTAGTTGGGTCACTAGGGCTTCCGCATATGTGGCGTAGAACTCAACAGCAAGCCCATCAATTCCGGGGGGTTTGTTACGCGGTAGCCCTTTTATAGCAAGGTGAATCTCATGTTGTGTGACATGTCCCGTGAGTTCCTTCTGTGCAGATGTCGGTAGTACTGGGAATGTTATGGTGGACAGGAAAGCTTCAGTTTGTTCCCTTGTGGCATAATCTGTTGCCCTGTATAGTATATATACTATATATAGCGCCTCTGGTACCTTTTTTAGAAAAAAAACCCTAGAACCAGGGAAGCAAGCAGTCCCTCTGCGCCATAGTGTGAAACATTAATTCACGACGCAAGGACACGACTGAAGCGCCTCTGGTCTTTTAATAAATAAATGAAAACGTACCACAATGCCTAAATAATAGACAACAGCTAAAGTCAACGCCTTCAAGTTCCAATACCAGGAGTCTATTGCTTATGACTTTTTTTAACCAAAGAGGGGAATATACAAAGCCCAAATCTTTACTAAAACACTCTCCGGTGTGATTAATAACGAAAATCGGACCACATTCAAAAGAGAATCTCAAGGGAGATCATATTGACCCACTCACTACGACAGATAAATGTTGTCTTGACAAAGGGGGATCATATTGACCCACTCACTACGACAGATAAAGGTTGTCTTGACAAAGATGGATAAAAACGTGGAAACCCACCGAAACACGTCGAGGCACCATAACAGTATAATTCATGACTCCTACACCTTTGTTGATATGCTATTCTGTGGTGTGCACAACATAGGTGTTGGACACAGAGTTGGAATATACATTTAGTACTGTACAAGCTCCATGTCTCACTGTGTTCTGTCTTTTTTTCAATCTTGCTGGTCAATATTGAATGTCAAACAGTTTTATTGTTTTTTTAAATTTTGCTACAGTGGTTCTTGTATGTCCACTTTTTTAACAATTGTATTTTCAATAAATTGTTAAGAATTCTTTTTACATTAGTGAATCTTTTTATTGTTTTTTTGACCTTCGTGCCTTGTTTATCTAGTTCTGTTCAAGGGAATTCTTTCTTTGTTCATTGCTCTCCCACTGTCACAGTGATTGCTTTCCCCCTTATTACTGTTTAAAGGCATCCCATTCCACCAGTCTGCTCGTGGCCGTATTATTGTTTTCTGCAAAATAACAATTTATAGTGCCAGAGAGATAATTGCGAAACACTGGGTCCTCAAACATCTGTGGCCAGAGCCGCCATGTAGGGACAAGGGTGGGTACTCTACCCCATGTGATAACTATCTCTAGTGGGTTGTGATCTGAGAAATCTTTGGGCAGTTACGTTGACTGAAGCACTTGCATAGCTATTCTATTTGAGAAGAATATTCTGTCCAGCCTAGTGTGTAGATCGTGTACTGCGGAATAGTAGGAGTATTTCCTGTGTGTGGGGTGTCTCATCCGCCATACATCACACAGTCCCCAACCCTCAGTCCATCTTCCTAATGCCTCTGCTTATTTGAACACCCCAGTGCCGTGCAAGGGTGGGTGCGATCTATCCAGGGATACGTCCATTACTGTGTTGCAGTCTCCTCCCACTATTCACGGGTGTGCTTCGCCCCCTGCCAGCTCCCCGCTCACTACATCCCTGTATTTATCTTGATCGAAGTTGGGTGTGTATATTGCACCCAGCACTACCAATTGGCCGTCTAGTATCCCTTTCACAAATACATATCTGCCTAGTTTGTCAATTCTCTGGCCTTGTGCCACAAAAGGCCCTCCGTGTCGTATCCAAATTGTGGCTCCCCTCTCATAGTTACAGTAAAGGGTTGAAACTATTTGACCCCTCCATTTCTTTTGGAGTTTCACAACCTCACTTTCAACCATATGCGACTCCTGTAGGTACACTATCTGCGTCTACGGCGTTGCAGGTGTGCATGTATCCTGTGGCGCTTTTGTATTGTGCCCACAGTGAATTTACCCAATGTATGCATCGCAACATGGTCTGTATCAGATAATTGAACATTATGGTAGCCAGGTAGGCTATCAAGTCTATAATACTTTGCAAGTTGAGACCCTCCGTCCCTCCAACATTCCCAATACTCGGTCTGGTCGTCGAACTGTACCGGACCATGAAACATAACTTAACCAATAAAAACATAATGGTCATTAAAGGAACCTTCCCCATGTGGGGACCACGCTAGCGCTTCGTAAGGGGTTGATTCGTTCTTCTAGCAGTACTCTGAAGCTTCTGCTGCACCCTGGGCCATAGTACTATTATGCCTTCCACTATGCGTCTGCTAGCACCACAAGTTTGACAATCAGTAATACATATTACAGTTACGAGAGAAATGTATACTTGCACAAGTCCAGTTAACCAAACAATTGGTTAATCAGCTGCGGGTTGGCTGAAGGGAACAGGGCCACACTGCCCTCGGAGACTGATTCACGTGGCATGTCTTCTGTGGAGGATTTAGTGTACGGCCGCGGGGTGTTCGTGAAGGTGGCCGTAGCAATAATCGCTTGGGATTTGTTCTGCCGTATCTGTTGCCAAGTAACGTATATGCGCGCCGGAGTGCGGAGCAGCCGTCCATCTTTGCGACCTGCAGCAGTGCCGATAGAAAGCCGGCTCCTATCCTTGTTTTGTGTGCGAGTCTCCGCAGCGTTAGTCAGTTCCATTACCTCCAACCAGTCTTCGTCGTCCCCAGGACTCTCAAAGAAATAAGACCTCTGTTTGTGCATTATTTTTAGGCGTGCCGGAAAGAGTAGAGCATATTTCAGGCCCAGATCTCTGAGTCTGTTTGACCGCCATAAAGGAGGACCGCTGCACCAGAATTGTGTAATCCGGGTACAGTGAAATTTGCGCATTCTCAACGTTTATTGGGGCTGATTCCCTGGCTTTTTGTAAGAGAGTGTCTCCGTCACGGTGTTAAAAAGGGTTCCAAAGACAACCGGTAACCAAAGACCCTTTTATGTTGCCCGGCGGTATCGCCTCTATGACCCACCAATATTAATCAATGAAGAAGCAGGCGCTGGAGACTGGAAGGCGGGAAACGAGGATTTTATTCTCTCCGGAGGAGAACACATCAATTCAGACAGCAAGTATCGTCACGAGGTGCTCTAACCACATCTCTGAGGCCGGGCCTCTTATACTAGAGTTTACGACCTTTATTGCACATAACACATTCTCGTAATATTTTAATACTTGAAAGAACATCCTCGGAATCTCCCCTCCAGACCCGTTCCCACATACATTTACAGTTGGATTCCCCACCCCGGTCACAACAGGTGATGGTGGTCGCACAGCAGGGCATTCCGCCGATTCACGGAATGCGTGGGGTTGATCGGATCTCATGGGGTGGGGGCTTTGATCGGTTCGGGGGTCTTTTGATGGGGAGGGGAAGCTTCCTACTGTACGGGGTAATAAACAGTATCCGCAGGGTCAGGTGGCAGCCTGGGAACGAGGAAGACAAACGGGGACACAGGAAAAGGGGGTTTGCATCAAAAGGGTTTGAGGCCATGAAAGGAATGAAGGGAGGTGTCGCGCTGGGAACAGGATGGGATTCAGTGGTGGAGCTGCGCTGAAGAGGGGTTTATGACCCAAAGCATGAGAGAGCGGGGGGGTTGTCAGCGTGCGGGGGAATGCTTGCGAGGTTAAGAGAGAGAGAGACGCGCTGGCTATTAGTGAGGGGCAGGGAGGCCATGGTGCTCAAAATGGCTGCCGTTTACGCGCACGAATGGGCCTGGAAAGGGGCAAGATGGCGCCGATAATGTTCACCAAGTTTGTATTTATTTTTCACAGTCCTCCCTTTAACATTTCCAAGACATCTTGCTGGCCTATTTCCTATCTACCCCTATATGCAGTGATCATAAGTAAGGGAGAGGGGGCTTGGGTGAAAGAACTGTACGTAAACATCACATTATAAACATCATATTGAAAAATCTCATCAGTCAGTAGGCGGGTTCATTGTTAAGTTGGTTGCAGGAAAAAGTCATCGTAATGCAATATCAGACTAGAATCACGTAGCGAGGGTGTTGGGTACAGATCATAGAATAAGAACTGGTAAATTATCATATAAATAAGTCCTTTTTGTATACGGTGGGTGCATAGTCAGTCCAATGGTGATTTGGGAGAGAAAGGAGATACAGTAAAAATATCAGAGTTCTTCGTTGTCCTTTTGTCGTCTTCTGTCGGCACTGTTTGAACACCTGGATTACCTATCAACAGAAATGTTCATGTGGATCGAGCCGTTGGGGGTAATTGTGAGATCAGTTCGTTTCTTGAGTCTCTGTGGTGGGCATTTCCTGTTGCTTCCATCATCTTCCAAGGTGCTTGGTAGCGGGCAGAACCACAGACTTTGTTTATCTTTTCTTCGGGGGCGACCCTTGGTGGAGTTCTAGGTCACCGTTCTGGGATTTAACACAGTTCGTGGTCTACTTAGTCGGAGCTCCCTCCCTTTTGACGTAGGGAGTACTCTTCTCTGGGTAGCTCAGTAGGATTTGGAGGAACTTGGGAGTTCGGGTGGAAAGGTGCGGGTGTGAACAGTCCTTATGGTAGGTCGGAGGAAGAGGGGATGGAGCAAGGCCAAGTCGGGAACAGATCAGGGGGGGGGGCGGAGAGTTTTGCGTCAGGCGAGTCCGAGACCATGTTCAGAGAGCGGGGGCTTTTTGGCACACGTTGATCATAGAGCAGGGGCTTCAGGTCAGCCCTTTCCTTAGCTTTGTTTGAAACAGTGCCCCGTCCTGCGACTCCTTACTGCCGTGGTCTCGCCTTGGCCTCCGTTGCTGACGTTCCACAATCCGCAGTCAGGCCGCGTGCTCCCACATCCGGTCTCTTTCTCCTCCGACAGCGATATCCTTAAATGAGTGTTGAAAAGACAGTCTTTAGAGATTTTGCAGAAAGAGGTAATTACATGAATCTACTTTCTTTCCCAACACCAAGCGACTAGCGTAAGCACTCGCTACATTTGAGATTTTTGCGGCTTACGTATAAACAATTGATGATGGGTTTGCTGGATTCCTTGCAACTTCCTTTTGTTGGCTAATTCTTTGACGCTTTGATGATTATTACGTTCATTTGTCATATGTCTATTATAGTAGATGTCAGTTCTTCTGGCAGAGACCCATTTCTCTAGTACGAGTCTTGCAAGGCTAGGCTAGTCTTCAGGGCCTTGTATTTTACAAAAAGTGCAACGTGCTATTCACCATAGTCTGATAAGCATCCTTCTGAGGGATGAACATAGGCTAAACGAGTCTGCATTACATAAAAACATCTTATTTTCAACCATGCCTACTGCAACAAGTTCTTTCGTTTTTCAATCTAATTTTCAACTTTGCACACATCCTTCTAACTTTCTATATAAATCCTCGCAACCTGGTTACTACAAAAACTCGGGAGGGGTGGTTTGCAATAATTATTAAACTTATCCTCGGGGAAGGAGGGATCTGATGGATACCAAACTGGGGGCATTTTGGGTAGATGGGGGTGTCTCGATCATTTCTTACAGCTTGGGGTACGGAGACAATTTTCAATGGGGATGGTCGCATCACCACAGACACATTTTTATCATAGGAGCCACTGACAAAGAGTTCCCTGAGAGTGGGTCAAATTTAGGGAACCTTAGTCGTCTTACCTGTCCCTTTCCTATCGGCCAATTTAAATTTCATCCATATTTTAGTAGAAAAGGAGAGGTAGTAACGTGGTACCAATACAATTTTATTTAGGACAGATTTGCACAAATACTTGTGGTATTTGGGGCCAATCAGGAGGTGCACCAGGTTCGCCAATTAGGTGCCAGTTGCTAGGAAGAGGGAAAGTGTGGAGGGGTGGAAGAGTGAGTGAGAGAAAGAGAGAGAGAGAGAGAGAGAGAGAGAGAGAGAGAGAGAGACAATAGGCCGAACAGTACACGTGTGACATAGAGAATGACCGTGTATTGTTTGGGCTATTCAGTGCGTTACCCAACGTTAGACGTTTCGGGTCTGTGTTAGGAGGTGGGAAGCATGCGGTTTTGGGACAGAAAAGCGTTAGATTTGGTAAAAAGGTCGTGAGAGCGTCCTTGTTGTGCCATTTTGTAGCGCTAGTCCGTCTTCATGCATCGGGCGTGACGTGGTTCCAGATCCCTTATGATACTCTAATCGGGATTCTAATGTAACCTGCAGAGGGAAAAAGGGGGAGAAAAAAAAGGGGGGGGTAGGGGGACAACATTCGAACACATCAAATGTAAGGGCACGAAAATCCTTTACTTACCACATAATCGTACTTGTCTCTTCGGGATATAATCCCTTAGGGTTCTGGTTTCTTAAAGTCATGGGGGCAGGCAATGTGATAGGTGGTTCATGGGGAGGTTCGAGGATGGCGTTAAGGATCGTGTGTAGTAAAAACGCTAAAAAGAGGAATCAGAGGTGCCTAGCGCGAGGTACCCGGTTTCGTAGATGTATCCGGTCATCGGGGTCCCAAAATCATTCCCAAAGCTGTGATGTTCTTAAGGCATACCAGTTCTTTGTTCAACCCTGTACCTTAGTACCTTCGACCACCATATCCTTATAGCAATTTATCAATCACACCTTTTTACTTTACCCATTCTCTGAAGTCGAGGTCCTTCTTCATAAGCAGCGTATCATACCTTCGTTTTGACCATCAACCCAGGGCCGAACAACCATTTCTCGGATAACCTTAAAAAGAGAGCAGAACAGTTGCGCACAGAAAAACCCTCCCACCGATACCCGTATTTACAAAAGTACGCGGAGCCTATCCATAGCTTCTAAGACTTTTATTTGTAGAGTTATTCAGTACGTAAAAGGTGAGAGCGCAATTCATATTTTGGCCTGACATGTCGTCGATGGAAGCACATACAGTAGGGGGTTATTTTGTAGTACAAGAACATGTAAAAAGGTCTAATTAATTATTTGTAAGTAACCAAAAACATTTCATTGCGTGACGAAGGAATCAGGGGCATTTCAGTTCATAGATGGAAACACAGTCAAGCTCATCGTAATCACATTTCCTAAATGCAAACCGCGGGCGTGCATCATGAGCGACGTTATGTATCAGTTACAACAAATATCGAAAATAAATTGTTCATTGAAATCAACATTTTATGGAACCCTTCTTAAATGTTCGCCAAGTGAACCCTCCTCCCTTTAACATCGAGTGCGCAATGGTTCGTATATATATATATGTATATCTTAGTACATCAAGTTTCATTAGTTAAGGAACACCACGAGGCATTCATTAGTTTCCATTGGTACCAGCGCCATTTTGGGCGAGGTCGGTTTAGTCCGGAAGTAGCATCAGGGGCAAAATATCCCCGACAATTGGCGGTTGGACCAGAGTCCCTTTCGGTAGTCCAAAAGAAAACTGTGCTAACAAAGGGGCTGGTGGTGTGGACCGTCAATCAAGAGAGGGAGGGGGTAAAGTCTCTCTTACCGGGTCATGTTGATGTTCAGCCGGAACTTGCTCGAGTTCGTTAGCCCATAATGTTCCTGGGTGGTTCAGACGGAAGCTGATGCAGACACGAGAGCACCGCCATCTTGTTGCTGTGCCGTGGTTATTTCATTTGAGATCAATGCAGCTGTTCCTCACCGGAAGCCTGAAGGGGCCGAGGGCTCTTGGGACTTTGGTAGAATCTTCAAAGTCGAGGGGATGTTTTGTCGGTGGTGGGGGCTTGCGCCCAGGTGGGCAAGCGCCCGAGTTGCAATTTCGGACAAAGTTACTCCAGCGGCCTAGACCCGCCTTTCAAGGGCCCAGACGCCATTTTGAGGCCCTGCGGCAACCTTTGCCGTATCCATCAGGAGTGGAGGAACTTCTTGTGATGGCGAAAAACAGAGCATCATGCGGTTGGAGCAGGACATTTTGGTTCGGGGCGCCAGAGTGCAGCAGTGGAGCCTTCATCTGGGGAGGTGAGGGAGGCTCACCGTGCCGTCTTCCTCTCCCGGTGCATCCTACGCCGTCTCTTGGAATCAGGGGCGCACATGATGACCACCCTACACCCCTGATTCCGACTCTTGGGGGACCACTGTACATCCGGTACTCCGTAAATATGCCCGTCGGACATTGTATGTCCTGTACTACGCAAGTATACCAGCCGGGTCTTGTATGTCCTGTACTGAGAAAATATACGAGTCGGGCATTGTATGTCCTGTGCTACGGAAATATACCAGCCGGACATTATATTTCCTGTGCAGCGTAGGTATATGGCCGTCGCCCGGCTGGAGGACATCGGCGTCGGGCCAGGGCAGGGAAGCCTCCTACCTGTGGAGGTGGAAGAGGCTCGTCCGCGTCGCCTCTTCCTCCCTGCCCACCCTGCATCTGTTCGATGGAGGAATTCGTGATGGCCGGACCAGGAGATATGAGGGAGGGGGTCATTTTCATCCGCCCCCTCCCTACTCGCGGCCCGGGGGACGCCATCCCTGGAAGGGCAGTATGGGAAGACCATTTCATTGCCTGCTTGGTGGAGTCTCCAGTACCTTCTCGCCAGCGATCTCTTTTTGGCCCATGGTTTGCTGGCAGGCCCCGCCCCACACGTGCTATGTGTTTCGGATGGGCGGGACCATCGAACTGTTACGTTTCGAGGACTTCCGGAGTGAGCATAACATGTTTTGTATTTTTCCTATTAGTCAAGTTTGCTTTTTAGAGAGTTCTACTAGTTATTCTATTTACTGTTGGTTGTGTGTTTTACCGTAATTAAATCCTAAGTTATATAATAGACGCTTGGCTTTCTTGAATCTTTTCTCTAACGGGGGGTTGTTTACACTGACCTGCAGTTGTGTTTGTTTTTCAGAGTGGGGGAGCAACAGAGAGCAATCAGTCCCAGAATTCTAACATGTCGTTAAAATTGGTCTGACGAAATCTGTGCCACCGAACATAATCGAACGGGGTGGTCCTGTCTGTTCTGTCTGCACTAGTCTGATTGGTTTTTATCTCACGTCTTTTTCCTTTCTGTCGGTCCGTCCTTTCTGTCACCCCTCCATTCTTACCTATGCTTTGCAGAGTCGGGCATTGGGCTTTCCAGTGTCCAAGACATTTACAGAAAGCACATTGGTTTTGTTTTAAATCTGTCCGTCCTGTGCGTAATGTCGGGGGATTACCTTCAGGTCGTTGTGTTCCGGGGTTGGCTTGTCGGCACATCCCCTTACACCGTTCGCTTTTCATGTCTACTCCTCGGGGCTGTGCCATCGCTGGCCCTTCCCTTTGCCTACTAGACGTTTGGAGGTTTGTCCGTCGTGTCCCTTCACCTTTTCTAAATTCGTCGCTTTCCCTTCGTTGTGTGGCTTCTTTGCGCCACATACCGAGACTATCGAGCATAATAGGTGTTGTTTCATTTCTACGAAGGGCTATTTCCACCGTTTCTATTTTGTCAAGATCAAAGGATCCTCTCAGTGGCCACTGTCTTTCTCGATCCTCTTTCGTATATTTATGCCACAGCTCACTGTAGGCTATAGCGATTAATCCATGCTTCATGAACATGTCCTTATTAGGGGTGCCTTCCAGCGGAGCCGGATGGTTCATCTCTAATAATCGGTCCGGGTAAAACAGGCTACTGACCAGTGGGGAGAAGACAGGCATGACGGATCACAATGGGATAATAGTCAGCACTACCTATCTTATCACTGCGCGCAAAGACTAGACAGAATATTTCTATTCTACGTTGTTTGCACGTAGTGAATACCTCATGAACCAATTCTGAGCAATCGATCAACGTTAGGTCAAAAATAAAAAATCAATATGGTCAATGGGGAGAATAAGTAGGCTCGCAAAGGTTCGCGTCACCTACCCTTTCACTATCTGCAAAGAGGGGACCTAATCTTCCCTGTTTTCAGACAGAGAATCTCCAGAAAACAATCTATAACAGTTAATCAATGTTAGGTCAAAAATAAAAAATCAATATGGTCAATGGGGAGAATAAGTAGGCTCGCAAAGGTTCGCGTCACCTACCCTTTCACTATCTGCAAAGAGGGGACCTAATCTTCCCTGTTTGTAGACAGAGAATCTCCAGAAAACGATCTATAACAGTTAATCAATGGGGGGGGGGGGGGGCAATTGTTCAATGGGGAGGGGGAAAATAGGTCCGGCGGGTGCGTACCTATCCTTCGCTGTTTATAAAGGGAGAGCCTGTTGTTTCTCCGTTTGCAGACAGCGAATCTCCAATAAATTAACAAAGAGTAATACTAGTATTTTCACAACAATTATCAATTACTTCCAATTATCTATCACTATCGCAATTTCGTCGTGTTTACACGACCTTACCCGGACCGCATGGACAGTTTCTCGTCTTCCGAATCCAGCGCCCGATCGTCCTCTTCTCTTCGTACTTCTCGTGGCACTCCTGATGGTTCCCAGTCAGGACCGCAGATCACTCGAGAGAGGTCTGTTCGGAACCAGTGAAGTTCGGATGATCGGCTGTCAGACAAGGGTCTATCGGACAGGGTACCTTCCGATCGTTGCAGTCGTTCACTCTGTCGTCAGGACCTCTCCCACTGGATCCACGAGTCGCTGATGGGCCCCACGTTTGGGACGCCAATTGTTAAAAAGGGTTCCAAAGACAACCGGTAACCAAAGACCCTTTTATGTTGCCCGGCGGTATCGCCTCTATGACCCACCAATATTAATCAATGAAGAAGCAGGCGCTGGAGACTGGAAGGCGGGAAACGAGGATTTTATTCTCTCCGGAGGAGAACACATCAATTCAGACAGCAAGTATCGTCACGAGGTGCTCTAACCACATCTCTGAGGCCGGGCCTCTTATACTAGAGTTTACGACCTTTATTGCACATAACACATTCTCGTAATATTTTAATACTTGAAAGAACATCCTCGGAATCTCCCCTCCAGACCCGTTCCCACATACATTTACAGTTGGATTCCCCACCCCGGTCACAACAGGTGATGGTGGTCGCACAGCAGGGCATTCCGCCGATTCACGGAATGCGTGGGGTTGATCGGATCTCATGGGGTGGGGGCTTTGATCGGTTCGGGGGTCTTTTGATGGGGAGGGGAAGCTTCCTACTGTACGGGGTAATAAACAGTATCCGCAGGGTCAGGTGGCAGCCTGGGAACGAGGAAGACAAACGGGGACACAGGAAAAGGGGGTTTGCATCAAAAGGGTTTGAGGCCATGAAAGGAATGAAGGGAGGTGTCGCGCTGGGAACAGGATGGGATTCAGTGGTGGAGCTGCGCTGAAGAGGGGTTTATGACCCAAAGCATGAGAGAGCGGGGGGGTTGTCAGCGTGCGGGGGAATGCTTGCGAGGTTAAGAGAGAGAGAGACGCGCTGGCTATTAGTGAGGGGCAGGGAGGCCATGGTGCTCAAAATGGCTGCCGTTTACGCGCACGAATGGGCCTGGAAAGGGGCAAGATGGCGCCGATAATGTTCACCAAGTTTGTATTTATTTTTCACAACGGAAGTTCAGCAGCTTGATGAGAAGTGGCCCCGGTGGAGCCCCCAGTCTCGGCCGCCCCGCCGGTATTCTATGCGTGCGCTTGATACATTATTGCTCAGAGAGGCACTCCGCCGTATCGTGATCTCGAAGCCATTGCTCCATGTATTGCAGTGCATCGTTTCCTTCACTTTTTTTCTGGCATTCCTATCACGCGGATGTTGTTTCTTCTAACCGTCTTCCGCATCCTCCACGCGGTCAAGTAAGGTGGCCACCTGGGTCTGCAGTTGCTTCACATCATTTTCGATCTGTTTCGGCACCACTTTGGCCAACGGCGTCGTATTTTCCTTCACCTTTTCCGACGTCTTGGCATGATCCGCCCGGATGGAGTAAGGCCAGTAGTCATGGTCCCAAACTGGAGCTCGATCGCTTTTCTAGAATCACGCACTTCTTGCAGGATAAGGTCCAATTTATCCACTGGCACAGCGACAGCCGTAGATGGGACACAACCAGAGGCAAGTGTGCTGTCCACATGGTCCGCTCCGTCTGGCACAGGGTCTGTGCGGCGCTGGTCCTGTTGCTTTGCCCAGTTGCGCCCCATTGCCTTTGGTTAATGAAATGCTAGGCAGTGAGGTCAGTGTACTCCAAGGCAGTTAGTCCCCAGTGAGTCTAGTCATATTGCTGCAGAGATCTCAGGCCCTTTCACAGTGTGACCAATGTATACCCCGCACTGTCAGTTCTATGTCATTCAGAAGCGGATTGCCTCAGGCGGATCAGGGGAACACCATCAGCGCTGTGTCCCAGCTCGTCGGGCATACCACGCGTCCCACTTTCGCCAGTGCCTCAGGGTCAAGACCGTATGCTGACTAGGATATTCTCAGGGTAACTGCCATGAGACCCAGGGATGTCACAACCCAGGGATGTCACAGTACTGTACCCAGTCTCCACAGGTTTTCTTGTCACAGGCACCCCACCCATGGAGGCCCAGGGCCAGCCAGACAAGCCACTCCCTCGACCTCAGCTCTGTTCACGTGGAGCCTGCGCCGCACAATGAATCCCAGGAATCTCGTTTCTTTAATATGTCCGGGGGTCCAGAGATGGGCGCCAACGCTACACACTGTGGGGTCCGTCCGGGTCTGCCTGCAGCACCGGAGACCACCGCAGCCACAGCCTACGGCGTCACGATCCAGGGAGCAGCAGTGGGTACAGGGCGGCGCTTTGTCAGTGCAGCAGGGGACTCAGCTCTAGCGATGAAGTGCGGGCTCGCCACAGACTAGGGTGTAACCTCCGCCCCGGATGTCGCAAGGGCGCCAATGCCGGATATCTCCACAGGGGTCAGGCACGGGTGCAGCATCCAGGGGCACTCTGCAGCTGCCGCCCCCCACACTTCAAACAGAGGGTTGGAAGTAGGCACCACCCACATCTGCGCTTCAGCCTGGTGTCCTGTTGCAGCAGCGAGGGGAGGCGGGAGAGGAAGGCCGCACCGCAGCCCCGGCCTAGCATGTTTCTAATATCCGCCTCGCAGGCCCGTCTCTCCCCCTTCGTGGTATTCACCGGCCAACTCTCGTCCCAACCCCGCTCCTCTTCGGCGATTATTCACCAGCAATCACACAGCGGCAGCGCCTCTCCGCCACTGGTCTGCATCGGCCGGCAGCGATCTCTCGGCCCTCAGCCGTGGATTTAAGATGGCGCCTCTCTATGTGTACGACGCCAGGCCGACACCTCGGAGGTCCAGATCTCAGAGATTTTTCTTATCTCTGGCGGCGGAGACCGGTCCCGCTATCACTGCGGTGGCTAGGAAGTCCGTTGTAGACTTTTTTTGTGTTGGTTTGGCGGATCTTTATCAGGATGTTTGAGACCCAAGTCGGGAGCTCGTCTAAAAGACGACCGCCATGTTCAGCGTGTAGCCACGCCCCCCTAGCATGATCATCAATGAGGTAAATATTCAGCGGTGAAGAGTTCCACTGGACAGCAGCCAAATAATAAAATAATCAGCCACGTGTTCTAATTTTCCTAATGAGTTTAGTTTTAGCAAGAGCTAAATTACGGGATCTCAAATCCCGAGTGGACCTATAAAATTGGCCTGTAAGATCCCAGATCCGTTATATTGCGGGCTTTATGAGCATAGGATAAAAGTTTTAAATTGGCTCTGTCCCATATTGGAGTTGGGTAGATTAGGATGAAGTGGGGTGGAATGGGTGGATTGGAGTGTTGTAGATTGGAATGGAGTGGGGTAGATTGAAGTGGAGTTTGGTAAATTAGGTTGAAGTGGGGTAGATTGGGGTGGAGTGAGGTAGATTGGGGTGGAGTGGGGTAGATTGTGTGGATGTAAATCGGAGTGGGGTAGATTAGAGTTCGGTGGGGAAGATTCGACAGGAATAGAGTGGGGCAGATGGGAGTAGAGTGGGGCAGATGGGGGTAGAGTTGAGTGGGCTAGATTAGGGTTGGAGTGAGGAATATTGGAATGGGATAGCTTATGATAGATTGAAGTGCAGTGAAATAGATCAGAATGTAGTTGGATAGATTGGTCTGTGTTGATTATAGAGTGGGATGGAGTAGGGTAGGTTAGAGTGGGGTGGGTTTAGGTAGAGGGATTTGAGTAGAGTGGGTTAGATTGAGGTAGAGTGGGGTAGTTCAGGGCAGAAGAGTAGAGGGGGCAGATAGTGGTAGATTGGAGTACAGTGGGGTAGACTAGATTGGAGTGGGGTATATTGGGGGAGATTTGTGTGAAGGGGTAGAGTGGAGTAAAGTGGGATAGGTTGTGGTGGGGTAACCTTGAGTGGAATGGGGTTAGAATTGAGTGTGGAGTGGGGTAGAATGGAGTAGATAGGGTGGAGTGTATTGGGATAGAATGGATTGGGGTAGAATGGATTGGGGTAGATCTTGAGTGAAGTTGAGTAGGATGGAGTGGAGGGGCATCGAGTAGAGTGGTATGTCGTCCAGTGTCTTAGTGTGAATGGGCCTAGAGCAGAGTGGCATGACATAGAGTGGCACATTGTAAAGTGGAGTGTCATGGCATAGTGTTGTGGAGTGGAGAAAGCATGGTGTAGTGGCACACTGCCACTACCAACAACACGTTTTCTTAACTGAAACACCATTACATTTGCACAGACATACAGTTTTACTGTGCGTAAACCATAATGTGTGGAAATTTAATCAGCTAGTGTGTTTTGATGTGTTTTGACTGTACTCAAACATTTCTTTACACCTCACTTCTTAATTACAAAAAAATAAACTTAATTCATATTTTGGTAATTCTGATATATTCTGAAATATCAGCAGGGTTAGCGTTTTGTGTGCTAGATGAAAGACTTTTGTTTCACAGTAAGAATGTCACATACATTTTCTCACTTTGAAGTCGGAGAAAGAAAAGTAAACGCCAAGCTCTCTCGGAAGACAGAGCCTGGCATTTAACCTATATTTAAATGCACAGCAAATGTGCCAAGATAAGAACAAGATTTAAAGGCCTATTACAGAAAACGAGACCCCAGAAGGATACAGTAAACAAGCAATGCTCCAACGGACAGACAAACTCAAGCTGGACTGTCTAAAACGAATAAACCCAGCAAATAGAAAGCAGGCAAATGTGAGTTACAAAGGCATTCCTAGGGGAGCTTTCAGAATAACCACAAAAAGTTCTTAGGAAACCTTGCTTCAACCTAAAAAGGCTGAAAACATTCCTCGCCAGCATAGCAACCCTGCTGGCAAGTTTTGCTTCTGACCAAGGCTGCATGTGTCCACCGAAACCCCTTACTGTGGGGTTTAACAAATTGCCTTTTGAGCAAGGGAGCATTGTTCTTGACTGGTACACAGCTTGTTTAAAAATCGGAGCGAGCGGACCCTGTTTCCAACCCACTTTGGAAAAGGCAGCTATATTTACAAGGACATACGTACATTTATATGTCGGCGGTGACAGCCTTTTGCAACATTGTAGCGTTAAGAAAGAAGCCAATAGATACAACACGCATTATTTCCTGAACCTGTTTCAGCGCGAAACTTTGTTGCAATCCTGCTAACTTTTAGGCTACCCTCAGAACCGGCAGCGGTGACAGCTTTTGGCAACATTGTAGCGTTAGGAAAGAAGCTAATGGCTATAACGTGCAGCAGAACTCACCCGGGGAGATGCTCAGGTCCAAAGCGGCAATAACGGGGATCATAGAATGGGGAACAAGCCCACCCCCACACACACACGCTGTAATGGTACACACACCAGCATGACACATGGGAGACTGGGATGCACAGGCAAACCAGAGGGTCTACTAAGTTAGGACCTTAATAAAGGGCACATCCATGGCAGGCACTCAGGGTAAAAAAGCGGCAAAAAGTGTTAACTTATTATTTAAACGCAGAAATGGCAGCAAATGTTTTTAATTTGCCTTTTCAACAGCTGTGAAATGTAACATGCTAATTGATGAAAAGGCTGTTATCACTATTACTTTGAACACTTGTTTAGGTGATTTAGGAATTTTTAAATTCTGTTGTGTACAAAACTTTTCTGCAATGAATACTCGGTAATAAGGATGGAGAAAAGACTCTGTAACATCCCAGATTTACCATCATGTAACCATGGTAATACCTGGTCTAAACCTGTGTGCTAATTGTTAGACACGCCCATATCTCCACAGTATATATGTATGAGCTCATTTTGAATGCAGATGTAGTTAACAAGGCGGCAACGCCGAAACGCGTCTAAGCAGACAGTGAGTAAATAAATCGAGTTTGGATTGAGATTCATGGTGTCAGCACCTTCTTCGTATCGGATGAGTTTGGCAAGATTGGATATATGGGGTGGAAGTCCTTAAACCCCAACGCTGACCCTCCTCGATCTGGTTGCTCTGTGTTAAAAAGGACACCGGCTGGTATCTCTTCGAAAAAAGACACACAGAGCCCCCCGGAACCTGCAAGAGCCTTGATACCCGAGTAACCTGCGAAAACAGTGAAAGGCCGTCGGTCTGGAGATCCGAGACGGCTGGAGAGTAGTCAAGGATTTCCAGGTAAGACGACTGAAAGCTGGGAGTAACGGGAAAGCGGGAAAGAAAAGTGTTTGGTTCATGGGAGAGGTAGTCCCGGTGTGTGAGTCAAGATACACGCGGGCAGTGAATCTGTGCAAACTAAAGATACAGAACTTAACACAAAACTCATTATGTCTGCCGAATGGGAAAGGGAGAGAGAGGAAGCTGCTGTGGATGTGTTCACAGACACTGACAAAGGCATCAGCGGCAAAAAAACGACCAGTGCTCAAGCACAACCTACTATCTTGGATGAGACACGGAAACTACTCATTGAATTGGAAAAATTGCGCAAAAAAGAAACTGCCAAATGGTGGGAAGTCAAATCATTGACAAGATATTTGGAGGTGGGTAGAATCCCAAGAGGACTCAGAATTTTAGTAGCTCCCACGTATGAGGATCCAGACCCTGAAATGCTACAGATGTGGGCAGACAATAGCGCCAAATCGTCAGAAAATATGCTGAAAATCCTGATCCAATTTGCAAACAGCGACAGACAAAAAATGATAGTCCGCATTAATGAAATAATGCAACTCCTGGAGCAGAAACCAAATCAGGAGGACATCACCAAAAGTCTGAATGAGATCAAAGACAAAGTGACCAAACAAGAAACAGAAATAAAAGAACGTAAAGCGATCAAATTCCAGCGAGACCGCAATGACTATCTAAGCGGAAGAATTTATACCTTTGCAAAAAAATACGATCAAATAAGGAGACAACCACCCCCCAAGCCACAACAAAGTGGGGCAAACGTAACAGCGGAACCAAGTGAGAATGAATTCAGTTCGGAATATGAAACGGATGGAGAAGCCGGCACAGGCCCACCGCCAACTCCAGCACAAGAATTGACTTTTTTAAGACTACAACGCCTCAGAACTCTGAGGCCACGGTTCCCTCCAAAACAGGATCTGGGTGCAGACACAGGAAAAACGAACAACAAAAAACAAGCGCAACAACAAAAAGCAGGAGAAGGAAAAACAGACGGTGGAGAAAAACCAAGTCAAAAACAGAACAAAACACAAAACAGACGCTACAGACGCCGTTAATGGAAGCACAAAATAAAAAAGATAACACAGTCATCAATTTGACAGACATGGAACTGAATACACAAGAACTTGAAATTTTATCCCTGGGGTTATCGTATTGCTCCAATACTAACTTTGACTATGCCCAAACCCGAATTGATTTGTTTCAATATGTCCGCAAATTAAAATTGCAAAAGCATTTCATCAACGCCAAAAAACGCCCAATTGCAAAAACACACGGGGATGATCAGGCACAGCAACTATCAGTAGCTAACATGGATGTTCTACGAGATCTAATAGACTTAGAACAAGAAAATACAGGCGACGGAATAACTCCCAGTGGGGCAGCCTCCGCATCAGAAATTAATATCTATGCTTCAATCAAAACAAACTTTAAACCCAAATCCCAATTCATGCCAATAATGGGCAAAGACAATTTAGACCTATTTTCTGACAACGTAATCAAAGAACTAAAAGACCTGTCTCTGCAAAGCACAAAAGAATATTGGAAAGAGAATCAAGATCACAGAAGGAAATATAACAACTTAATGACAAAAATAAAAGCCAGGTCTGATATAGTAGTTAGATGGTCAGATAAGGGGGGTAACGTGGTACTTTGGCCCCTCCAAATGTATAATCAAGAAGCTCAGACCCAACTACAAGATAAGGACTGCTATATAAGGGTCAGCCCCACCCACAATGTTGGTATCCAAGAAAAGTTCCATAATGAATTATATAAATGGAAGGGAATGGGTCTCATTAGCAAAGATGAGTTCAAGAACTTGAAGAATGACTACCCGATCACGCCTCAACTGTACTTGATACCCAAGGTCCACAAAAATGAGGAAATACCCCCTGGTAGGCCGATTATATCAGCGATTGGCAGTTTATTTGAGAAAACAAGTATTTTTATTGACTCTTTCCTTCAACCAGAAGTCAAGAAACTCCCTGCCTACATCAGAGACACCAGTGATTTCTTGGCAAAAATCTTTGACATTGATTGGCATAATAACTACAGGTTCATGACACTAGATGTCCAATCACTCTACACAAGTATCAGACACCGAGATGGCCTCAATGCCATGAAACACTACCTTGGTAACAGACCCATTGAACTATACCACCACACACAAATGTTACTAGAAATGGCTGAGTGGTGTTTGACAAATAATGTATTTATCTTTGACAGGCTCCATTATAAACAGCTCCAGGGCTCAGCCATGGGTACTTGCTTCTCCCCCAGCTATGCGAATCTGCATATGGGCTGGTGGGAGGAGCAGGTTCTGAGAGTACAATATAAAGATATCATGAAAGATAATGCGGTGATGTACAAAAGGTTCATAGACGATATTTTTATCTTATGGCAGGGTAGTGCCGAAGAAGCAGAAAAATTTGTGTTGGCTTTAAATGAAAATGCTCTGAACCTAAAGTTTACATGTGATACCAATGATGCCATTATCCAATTCCTTGATTTAGAACTTTTTGTACAGGACAACAAAATACAGACACGCACATACAGAAAGCCTACCGCAGGGAAAGCCCTTCTGCACTCACAC
Source organism: Lissotriton vulgaris (assembly GCF_964263255.1). Taxonomy (NCBI): domain Eukaryota; kingdom Metazoa; phylum Chordata; class Amphibia; order Caudata; family Salamandridae; genus Lissotriton; species Lissotriton vulgaris. The sequence goes on along the minus strand of NC_141686.1, from coordinate 24,845,746 downwards.
AGTTTCCACCCTACACCACTGAAACAATCCATTCCCTATGCTGAGTGCCTTAGAATGACACGTAATTGTAGCATGGAAGAAGGGCTGGCCAATGCCAAACAAGAGTTGTTTGGAAGACTCAGGGATAGAGGGTATACCAGCAGCAGTTGCAAGAGAGCTGATGACAAATGTAAAGGAAAGAATAGGAAAGATCTCATCTTCCCTAAAATCATCAACAAAAACACAACATCTTCCAATAGTAATGACCCTCCAAGATTAATAACGGGTTACAATAGATACCATAGTAACCTACGAAAGATCCTGAGGAGGCATTGGCCCTTAGTCCGGGGAGACCCAAGCATAGGAGAATTGGTGGGCACTAGTCCCTTAATCACATTTAAAAAGGCTAAATCCATGAGAGATGAGTTGGTCTGCAATGCGCCTACCCTTAGAAAGACCAAAAACTGGCTAGATTCCCAGAGGGGCTTTAAAAAGTGTTTAAAATGTAAAGCCTGCACCTATGGTGTGAACACTACGAAAGTGCAAGTCCCCTTCAGGATTAAACCTTATGTTTTGAGGGATGCATTTACGTGCAAGACTGACTTTGCAGTTTATGTACTAGCATGTTCATGCGGTAAAAGATATGTAGGTTCCACCATTCATCCAGCCCACGTACGGATCTTGCAACATTTACGTGCAATCTCCAACAATGATCCTACGTACCCCGTAGCGAGACACATCCATGAAACCCACAATGGTAATGCTAAAAACATTCAATATTTTGTAATCGATAGCATTCCCAAAAATGTCAGGGGTGGCAATCGCCCTTTGGCACTGCGCCGCCTGGAGTCCAGGTATATCATACTCCTGAACTCAAAGATCCCATTCGGCCTGAATGCGGACGAAGCCTTAAGTGTCCACCTATAATAAGGTAATCAGAATACACCCTTAGCGCTTCCTTTTCCCCCCAGTACCATTCGATGAACATCTGCAGTTCAACTACCACACCTTTCACGGGGTACTTATGGGCACACAAGAGCACCTTTCAGACACAGTTTTAGGTCTGAACACAAGGCACAATTTGTAGTTTTTTCCTTTTATTTAATTTAATTGTACACTTTAGTGCACATTTACGAAACACTTTGCCCTGGTTACCCTACAATTACCAGCTCTACTTAGAGTATGACCATGCTCATGCCTATGCCCTTGTTGTTTGTTGTGACTTTACAGTATAATTTTACACAAAAATGAATGAGCAAGCTGCTAAGCCCACTAGGGCAGTATTTCATAAGATAAACTTTGGAGTGAGTGCATGCGCGAGGGTCCATGTCAGGGATTCAGATACAATGTTGCGCTAATAATGAAGGCACAAATACACGAAATATCCACTTTGTTAGCAGATGGTGATAACAGTCATGAAACACGCGCGCATTATGTCCAGAAACCGTTTCAGCGCGAGACATTGTTTCAAACCAGCTAACTTCTGAGCTACCCTCAGAGCCGACGGCGGTGACAGCCTTTTGCAACATTGTAGCGTTAAGAAAGAAGCCAATAGATACAACACGCATTATTTCCTGAACCTGTTTCAGCGCGAAACTTTGTTGCAATCCTGCTAACTTTTAGGCTACCCTCAGAACCGGCAGCGGTGACAGCTTTTGGCAACATTGTAGCGTTAGGAAAGAAGCTAATGGCTATAACGTGCAGCAGAACTCACCCGGGGAGATGCTCAGGTCCAAAGCGGCAATAACGGGGATCATAGAATGGGGAACAAGCCCACCCCCACACACACACGCTGTAATGGTACACACACCAGCATGACACATGGGAGACTGGGATGCACAGGCAAACCAGAGGGTCTACTAAGTTAGGACCTTAATAAAGGGCACATCCATGGCAGGCACTCAGGGTAAAAAAGCGGCAAAAAGTGTTAACTTATTATTTAAACGCAGAAATGGCAGCAAATGTTTTTAATTTGCCTTTTCAACAGCTGTGAAATGTAACATGCTAATTGATGAAAAGGCTGTTATCACTATTACTTTGAACACTTGTTTAGGTGATTTAGGAATTTTTAAATTCTGTTGTGTACAAAACTTTTCTGCAATGAATACTCGGTAATAAGGATGGAGAAAAGACTCTGTAACATCCCAGATTTACCATCATGTAACCATGGTAATACCTGGTCTAAACCTGTGTGCTAATTGTTAGACACGCCCATATCTCCACAGTATATATGTATGAGCTCATTTTGAATGCAGATGTAGTGAACAAGGCGGCAACGCCGAAACGCGTCTAAGCAGACAGTGAGTAAATAAATCGAGTTTGGATTGAGATTCATGGTGTCAGCGCCTTCTTCGTATCGGATGAGTTTGGCAAGATTGGATATATATATATATATATATATATATATATATATATATATATATATATATAACCTGCTGGCTGTTGCCAGTAGGTAGGACTAAGTTTCTACAGGAAAAGCTTTTTTTGACTTGGCTATAACTTTGGTGCCGTTTGACGAATCTTCGCAATTTGTTTTAAAAAGTGCCGGTGATTGTAGTTGTGCATGGAAAGTTTTGGGGTGATCCATCAAGTGGGGGCTGAGAAAAATGGAGGATCAGAAAAGTGCATTTCCCATGTTAATACCCATAGAGCTTTTCAAAACGACTACAGTTTGAACCTCAGGATGGAGTTACACCAAATTTGGCAGAATCGTAGCTCTTGGTCAAGAAAGCACGCTTTTTTGTTATTTAGTAATTTTCAAGCTATTAAAGGAAATCCAAATTTGTCTATCTAGGGTCAGAAAGCCATCGCAAATAATGTCACTCTTGTGCATAGATCTGATTGGTTGCCAACAGTTCAACCAGGAAGTATTGGCAGCCATTTTGAGACCTTACTTCAGCAGAGTCCTCCCAAAAACCTAACAAAATAAGGAAAAGTGTGCAGGGTAGGAAAACCGCAACCCTTGCTCTGGTGCTGGGGTATCCGAGGGAACCTGCTAGAGCACAAAAGCATTTTTAGAAAGATAGGCACAAAATTGTGAATATTCGTGACAAAAAGAACAAGTGCCGTTTCTCACTTTTGTTAGAAGATTTACCCCTCAGTGGGCCAGGTCCCGGGGGCTTAATTATACGTTGAAAATAACAAAGGGAGGATCATGGGGTCCCCCCCTCCTAGGACTCTTTTTAGCCCCGGGGACCACCACCTCCCCGGAGGTTTATTTAATTAGTAGAGGGGGGGCGCACAGACTGCCCTCCTGGAAGTTAATATGCGCTAGGGACCACCACCTCCCCAGGGCTAAATAAAGGATGCTGAACCAAGCGGATCCCCAACCCTAGGGTCAAATACATATTTTAAATTGGGAGGGGGCCTTAGCGGCCCACCTCCTGGCCCATATAAGGTTCCAGGGACCACCACCTTCCTGGGTCCAGCTTGTGCATACTAAAGAAGAGGGGCCCTTCTGGAGCCATTAATGGCCCTGGGGACTGTCACCCCCAGGGCCGACTCCTGCTATTTCCAGAGGGGCCCACCCTCGGGAGATAGCAGTATGTTTTTGCTTGACTGGAGTTGTGACAAAAATTAACGTCGTTCCCAGCAAGCAGAAGGTGTCAAACGGCTCCCGCTTGGTCGGAGTGGAATTTTCATCTGTTTCCCTGCCCCCTCTTATGCGGGGAGCTGCATATTTAGCATCTCCCTGCATGCAGGAGCAATGCCAGCTCCCACAGGAGGCTGGGAGAGCGAGGGCATTAAGGTCTCACCCCTCCGGTACCCATCAAAGTGGGGCCAGGACACCCAGGCAGACATAGCCGGGGAGATGGGATCGCTCTCCCCATTGTAGTAAAAGGAAAACAGGGGACAGAAAAATTTGCAGAAGCGGGCAAAACAGAGGGTAGAAAAACCAGCACCAAAGGCACATTGTCAGAAAAACTAGCAGAAAAGTCAAAACAGAGGGCAGAAAAATTACCAGGAAAAGGCAAAACAGAACACAAAAAAAAGCAGCAAAGGCAAAATAGAGGGCAGAAAAGGCAGTGCAGAAGAGTGCAGAACAATGAGAAGTGAAGGCTAAACTAATGGCAGAAAAATGTCCAGAAGAGTCAAAATCGGGATGAAAAATAAGCAGTAAAGGCAAGACAGAGGGCAGAAAAGCGAGCAGAGAAGGCACAAACAGAGGGCAGATGGAAGACCGGCAGCAAAGGATAGCGAACTGCGGGCATGCTGGACAGGAGATTGTCGAAGGGTGAGTACGCTCAAGGACCTGCTTAATTTTTACAGAAATTAAACCTCAACGGGAAACACATATACAAACATAGCAGGTGCCTCAATTGAAGCTGCACTTCTGTAAAGGACAAGTGATCCTAATCTACTGGGCTTGAAAAAGACAAAGCAAGGGTGTTTTCTCAGCGATTCTACATTGAAAGATGATATGAAATAATTCTTGTAGGAGAATGAATTGTTGATGTAGTGTAGCGCAATGTTTATTGACTGTGACAAGTGGGTTCTTTCTTTTCCTTACCTGGTGAGAGCAGACTCCATGATTCTCCCTTTAAATGACTACGAGCATACACATTTTGAAAATCATCTGAAGCTCAGCCCATTTGACCACGCCTCGTCCACCTTAGTAGTATGCCATAGTCTTCCCGCCTTTTGCCAGAATGATGGGCAGCTTACCAGAAGGCTTTCAATCACTTTTCTCGCTGATTTTGGTGACGCTTCTTGATGCTGAGGAATATCAGGATATCACCACCAAACAAAGAAGCACTTACTTCAAATTGTTAAAAAGGAAAAACCTTTATTTGGTGGAGATTTACCTGTTTATCTCTTGGCGTCTTCTCCATAGGAAGATTCATGTTATCCCAATATAGCTATTATTGGGTTAGCTAAGGAATTTGGATGCTGTTCAGGGTACCTTTTAAATGAAAGTAAGACTCGGATAATATGTACTAACAATATTAGTAGAACTAATCTGGGGTATTCGGAAGACTCTGGAGTCTTGATAAGCTCCGCAACAGATACAATTGTAAAAGATAATTTTAATCTGTTAAAATAAATTGTAGCAGGCTTGAAGAGAATAGAGTCCTTACATCTCTCTGTAATAGGGAGAGTCAATGTACTCAAAATGACTATGCTATCCAAAATATGATATCTCTTTAGTTCTATTCCGTATTTAATTGATGAGGTTTTGATGAAATCTATAGAGACAGCTTTTATGAACTTCATCTGGCAGTATGGTAAGGTGCTCCATGAAATATCTGTCTCTTCCGCAAGATGAGGGAAGGCTGGCTACGCCCAATATCAGCCTTTATCAATGGGCATGTCTGGTAAGCCAGATGGCAATTCTACTGGATCCCGCCACAAATTTGTCTGACACCTCATATGGAGGTCAAGAACCCCCATCTATTTTTTTTTTGCTGCTGGGTAGAGAAGCCCTGGGACTTCTGTTGCGGAAAAATGATAGGTGCTATTATAAGAAAATGTGATACAAAGTCCTGGATAGCGTCTGGGAGGTATGGAAGTTAGTCCAAAAAGCAATGGTAATTACTAAAATTAATTATTATACACCCCTATGGAACTCTACTGTCTTCCCTCAATTTAGGAATGATAGCATGGGGAGATTGTGGGAGCAACAAGGAATTAAAAAAATATGCAATATTTTTGAAGGGGATAGTTTGTTGAGTTTTGAAAAGATCCAGCAGAAATTTGGAATTCCGGCTAACCAAGGTTTCAAATTTTTACAAATCAATATAACTGTGATGGGCACTGCTCCCAATAAGCCGCGCGGCTGAGCGCCCGCGCACTACTGTACCACTGAGCGCGCAGTGCAATGTGTGGAGCGCGCACACACAGCACATCCCACGAGAGTATTCGTGCCGCCGCTTTTAAAAAGCGAGCGGCGCGAAATACGGGGATTTCCTGATTGCGCAGTAGGGCGAAAGTGACCACCTTGAAGTGAACACTCGGGAGCGGCAGGTAAGTTTTAAATGAGGGCACTTGCTGTCTTTAGTTTCTTTCCCCAGTAGCGAGACCTGCAGTGTGTTCTTTTCGATGGACGTGAATCGCATGCATTGTTTGCATACTTAATGCATTGTTTATTAGTAAAGCAAGGCTGCGGGGGAGATGGCCTGCTTTTATTTAAGAATTTATGTTAATTGTAGCCCCTTTACAAACTGGGATTAACATGAATACTCTTAAACAAAAGCGCACCATCTCCCCCGCAGCCTCGCTTTACTAACGCAACAATACAGCAAGTCTGCGGCGGCTGGTGAATGTATTAAGTACTAGTGGGGTGAAAACATGCATAATAAATTGCTCTGAGTGAGCAATCGACTTGAACCAGTATTTCTCTCCCATTTGGGATTAGTGAGGCGTCTGGCATTCACCTGCACAGTAGCGCCAGTGGCAAAATGCATTACACGCCTGGCTTTAAAAGGGCCTCAACTGCTCTGAATTTTTGTCTCTCGCTGATGCTTTTCCTTTGCAGCGAGAAGTCAGTACTGGTTTCTGTGGCAGGGTGAGACCCCGCGATGCCAGACTCTGGATTCCAGGTATAGAAGCGACGAGAAAACACTACTCAGCGAGGTATGCTAAGAGCCATGCCACGAGAGTCAGTGTGTACAGAGGCATTAAGTGTACCATATACAGCAGCGAGAGAGTGCAGCGTCTGACCCGTCACTGGAAGGGGAATATGTTAAGTTATCAGCATGAAAGGAAAGGCAAAACTGTCATAGTAAAGCCAGTATTACAGAGCACCACACAGAGAGGGAGTTAAATCACAAATACAACATGTGACACCAGGGTCCGATTAACAGACAATTTACAGAAGCTTCATCTGGAGATAACAGCACTTCTTTACAGCGTAAACGTTTCCCGAACATATTGAAGCGCTTTACATGGGCACAAGTTAAATTACACAGAGTTTCAGACACTGGTGGATTGAGTGATTTGCCCAGAATTTTAGGCTCTTGAGGCCCCGGAAGTGTCTGTGTATGGTATGGATAAACAGCAGGCTGCACACCGGTCCATGCTGAGTCTGGGAACTGAGCCCACACAGCGATTTGCACCTCAGCGCAAGTCCCTCCCGCCTCAACTGGCTTTTAATCTGTCTGCTGTCTTTGAATAGTGTGTTCTGTGCGACGCACCTAACTTCCCCCTAGAAATAGAATGTTTACATGAGACTGAACGCCGAGACTGCCTTAGTTAGCCGATTACTTTTTGTTTTCTTTACTGATGAAGTGATGATACCCGTTCGTGTTTTCATGTGTCACTAGGATGGGTGTGATATTGAAAACCAGCACCGCCTCACAAGTGAAAGGCTTTAAGGCTATACAGATTCCACTTGGTACGTGCAGAGTCCTCAAATAATTGGCACCATCCAGACCGCTAAATGTCCGGATTTACGAGGAGCATGTACACACAGGGACGAGTAAAGACTCTCGCCAATGGTGCCTGTTTGACTTTGTGCTTCCTTCTGTGTATTGGGTGGCTCGCAATACTCGCAGGGGGTGGGGGGTGGTGGGGGTGGTGGTGGTGTTTAGAATAAAAGAAAAAGAAAATGTACCTGTCCGTGCCGCCTCAGCTCCTTGGCAGGGGTCCAGCTCTTTTCTTATTGCAACTCTTTTTCTTATAACACAGTAATTTTCATTGGCTGGATCATTTGCAGTCCTGGTTTGTGGAAATGTTCTACGTGGCCCATTTACTGGTCTGGCCAGTTCTGTCGTTCTTGCTTTCATTCCACCATGGGAAAGACATGGTACTTCCAGTAACACAGCTTTACGATGGGCTCTGGGAATTTCTTTCCCTTGACAATCTACCTTCCAGGCCTGCATAGCATTTAAGCCACAATACTATAAGTCTTAATCAACAACTGCATTAATAATAAACAGTGTCAAAAATACAGAGCCGTCTGCTGTATACCGAGGAAGTGAAAGAACAATTCCTCACAAGAGCACCAAGGCTAGACAAGCGGGTCAGCAATGCACCAAAACTCTCTGTATCATTAGAGTCTCTCTCAGCTACTGGTTCTCTGTGTTTTGAAGGGGGCGGGGGGGGGCATTTGTTTTATTTAAAACTTTTTTCCCCAAACAGTTTTCTCCTGTGCAGTCAATACCCAAGCTCTGTAATTGGCTGCAGAAGTGCCATTGAGGTGACTTTCAAGCTTGTCTCTTACAAATATGCTCTTTACTCACCCACTCTGATGGTAGTCTTTTTTGCATAAAAGGATTGCATCTTCTGAAGATGCTTTAATCCATTAACTAAACCCTGAGGTGTAACATGATTTGCTTTAAGGTAGCCTAACTGAGTGTTCAGTGCTAACCATGCACCCTTCCCAGCCACTTTCACTGCTGTTGGTATTCGCTACCCCAGCAAGTTTTTTTCTTCCCCGCCCCCTTGCACCAAGGTTTTTCCATTTCTGCCACCTCCTGATCTGTGACTGCACTACTCCCCTACCCACTTGTAGCAATGTTGCCTGTTCTGTCACTGAATTTCGTCCCTGCCTACCTGCAGCAATGTGTCGTTTTCCTGCCTGCTTTCATTTTTTAGCTGAAAGTCTTGCGCGGTCTGGTTTGCTAAAGACATTTTGGAGACATTCAGAAAGCTGATCTAGGAATGCATTCTGCCCTTTGCTTACCATTGGCTTAGGGGTTTGTAACTCACATTTTCATGCTTTTTATTAGCTGACTTTATTTGCTTTAGGCTGTTCAGCTTGAGTTTGTCCCTCCTGTCGCCCAAACTTTGATTACTGTATTATTCCGCAAACTCACTGTCAATAAACAGGCCTTTACATCTTGGTCTTATCTTGTCACATTTGCTGTGCATTCAAAGACAGAGGTCGAAAGTCAAGCTCTCTCTTCAGAGTGGACTTGGTTTTTACTTTTTTTTCTCTAACTTTAAAGTGAGTGAATGTATGGACAATCCTGCTGAATGAAGCAATTTCTTTTGTTATTCTAAAGTGTGCTGGAAACAAATATTTGATTATCATAAAATCACATCAATACACTAGGTGAAGACTTATGCACACATTATTGTTTGAGTTTTACCCTATTTTGATATACATGTAATGCTCATTTAAATTGAAAATGTGTTGTCTGTAATGGTAGTTCGCTACCACACCATGCATACTCCACTTTATACCACTCCACTTCGCTCTATGCCCTTCCACTCTGACACGCCACTCCATTCAACGCCACTCCACTGTACAACATGCTACTCCACTCCAAGGCACTCCACAACATGCCATGACACTCCACTCCCCTCCACACCACTTACCCCACACTACTCTACCCCACGCCACCACAATCTATTACACTCAAATTCACCCAATCTACCCCGCTCCTCCCCAATCGACCAGTTGGATTCTTGTGCTTTTCTAAACCTGAAATGTACTTGCCTGTATAACCAATTCATGTAATGGCGTGTTTATCCAATTTGCAAACTGGCCTTAAGACCCTTAACGTGGAGCTCTATGTGAAAATGTACCATCTTTTCACTTTTTTAAGTAAACGTTTGGAGTGACATTTGTTGCTGCACACGCGTGCGGTCTGGTTCCTGGTGCACATAGCCATGGTTGTAGCGCACAGAGACCCTCCAATGTCGCACACAGAGAAAAAAAATTAGAGGGAACATTGGTGATGGGTATTAGGCCCCGGATCTCCCCAGTGGCTTGGATTAATATGATGGATTACCTACTAGGTGGTGGAACAAAAATCAAGATGGTTTATGGGTCCCTACTAGCGAACGCTCCAGATGACTTGGAAAAATTTGAAACCTCCCGGGCAGTCAAACTAGGCGACCCGGATGTCGACCTAGATAAAGCATTCCAGTTGGCCGGGAAACTTTTCCGCTCTTCCAATCTGAGACCCCAACAATATAAAACTCTTTTTAACTTATATTTCACAAAATGGCAAAAGGTAGGACGATAAATGCCCAAGATTCCTGGAAGGGCCAGCCAACTTGCTACATATGTTCCATCAATGTGATAAACTAACCCTAATTCGGGGAGAGCTCGAGAAGTTTTGGGAGGGGCTGCTACGTTTTAAGATCAATCTATCCCCTACTCTAATGATATTAGGAACTGATAGCAATCTGGAGCTCGAGGAGGAGGAGGCTCTTGTATTTATATGTGTGGCGGTCCTTCGGTGGTTGTTGGCAGCAGGCTGGAAGGATACAACTGCACCCTCCTTCCAGATGGGAATGGCTAGGCTTTTAGGGAGTCATGATACTGAATCCTCCTTATACATAGGGAGAGGCAGGAAGATGAGAGAACTGGGGATGAGTATCTGGGCCCTTATCAAGGCATGGAGGGACTCCCGTATATGAAGTGAATCTGCCCTAAACCTCTAAGATGATAGTGTTCGGAAGAGGCTCCTTTATAGATATGTATCTTAGATCTGCTATTTATGCCTGTCTTTTGTAATGAAATCTTAGCCTAGTAACAAGGGATGTATATGAAATACCTTTTTAATTGTTTTATAGAAAGCCACTTTTTAGCCCATTTATTGTATGAAAGCTTATTATACATGTGTTAAATCTGTATGTACTGACATGTTTTAATGTGTAATGTATCTAGTGTCGAATGTACCAGGTATTTTAAAATTTAAAAAAAAGGAAGATTAAAGTTATCACAAATTTCTGGATAAAGGCGCACAAGGAACGATGTCAACAAAAAAGGGGACAAGAAGGGCTAGATAAAGGTCCAACGTACGTGCCCTAAGATAAGCCAAGAGACAGAAGGGTACGAAGTTCCTAGGTGGAATATGTGCCACCTTGTGAATACTCTAGGCCGTGAGTAGGTGGGGAATTCCTCCTGTCGGAACTAGGACCCCCAAACACCCAGCAGGCTAGGTGTCATGCTTCATCATATGGGTCTGCTCCTCATCGGGCCTGCGCTGCAATGCTCGATGGGCACCCATAAAGGGGCTCTTTATCGGAGATCTTTTGTTCCTCGCCCGTATAGGTGCCGTGGGTGTGAGGGGCCTAGGTAAGTGTAGATGTGATATGTGAATGTAAAACAGGTAAGGGAACCTCTATATTGGCTTTTATTCAATATAGAACAGGTGCCACAGTATTACTTAACACCTTGCATTGGCTACCTACTCCTAAGAGGATCCTCTTCAAAAGCCTGACACTGGCTTTCAAAGCTCTACATGGCGTAGGCCCCAAGTATATTGGGAAACGCCTTTCTTTTTACCAACCCAGCAGGGCCCTGAGGTCAACGTGTCTGACCAAAATGACGGTTCCTGCCATTAGGGGTGCTAGAATGGGAGGCTGGTCGTTCCGCTACCTGGCCCCCAGGCTTGGAACGAACTACCACTGTCCTTGAGACAGGCTACCAGCCTTCTTGCTTTTAGGAAGGGCTTGAAAACATGGCTTTTTACTAAATAGTTTTTTCCTCTTTTAGTCTCCGTTTCAGCTGTTATGTTGCCCTTCTACCTGCAGATATTCTTCGCCAAAGCGCCGGGAAGCTCCTTGGAGTAGCCGAGCGCTATAGAAGAAATAATTAACATAACATAACATAACATAACATTCTATATGGGTCCCAACCTGGTTAAAATGAATAGTTGGGGGGGAGGGGCAATATTTTGTTATAATGTGACAACAATCTTGCTCAACCCCCAGATGGTCAACATGTTTCTCACCTCAAAGAGTCACAGAGTGATCAGTGGCGATTCTTCAGGACCGAGTGAATAATCAAAAACTATCTACAGTGGGTGGCAAGGTGTAACGCTACCTACCACTTTTATCTACCCATGGGTTAAATAACCCGGATCAAAGGCAGCCAACCTATAGTATAAAAAAAGAGTTTAAATGAACAAGGTGGAGGGAATAATCCCAGCTCAGTTCAATAAATGTGTATGAATCCACAATTGGGTTGAACATATTAAAAACACACAGTGCTCTCATGCAAACCTGACAAGATATGTGTGTATTTATATTCACTGTGTATACATGCATACATTGTAGCTATAGGAAGGTTAGTGGTGAGTGGCAATGAGCTCACCTTTCCAAGGTTTAAGGTACTGCCTCTTCAGATGGCAGCGAAGTAAGAGGACAGTCAAAGTAGTGTCTCTGGGTGAAAATGAAACACAAAATACCAGAACAAGGTAAGCAGACATATGTACATTGTTTTGCTGCTTGTTTAATGGCCCTGAAACATCAGGTAGTCAGGGACAAAAGGTACGGGTCAGGGAGAAATCAGCCTGAATTAATGAACCCAAGCCAGTTACACCATCCAATTAAAATATGCTCAAACCTTGCTGGTATGACTTGTGGAAGCGCTGTGTTCAGTGCTCTGGCCTCGGGATCGCAGTAGCTCACTGTAGTGCCCCAAGACTCACCGAGCAACTCAGACGTCCACAGTGACACGGCCGCGTAATGTGCTATTTCTGTAAAGAGAAAAGCGTCTGCTCAGAACTCAATGGTTATTTATTTATTTATTTATTTAGGCGATTTTTAGAGCGCGCAAATACCCTTGGGTGTCTCGGCGCTGTAGATGCAGAACTCTCATGGGGGGGGGGTAGGGAGGTTTAGGCAGGGAACAACCAGGTTTTTAGTTTCTTTCTGAAATTCAGAAGGGTCGGGGCACACTTGATGTGTAGAGGGAGTGTGTTCCACAAAATGGCTGTTGCCACTGAGAAGCGTTTGTCGCCCCAGTTGGCCCTTCTTGTACGGGGGACCATGAGTAAATGTGCTGAGGATGACCGCAAGGTTCTTGTGTGTTCAAGCGGTCGGAAGGCTCTTCTTAAGAATAGGGGTCCGTGATCATGGATAGCCTTATATGCTATGCATAATGCTTTAAATTTGATACGGCTCCTCACCGGTAGCCAGTGCAGCTGTCGGATGTAGGGGGAGACCGATGCAAACTTAGGGATAGATAGCAGTATCCTGGCGGCTGCATTCTGCACTGTTTGCAGTTTATTGAGGACCTTTTGTTGTGCATTGAGGAACAGTGCGTTGCAGTAGTCAGTTTTGGAGAATACCAAAGTACTGACCAGGGTTTTGCCTGCATGAGGAGGAAGATATGGGATTAATTTTTTTATCCTTTTTAGTGTGTGGAAGGAAGAAGAAACCACTGCATTAGCATGTTGCTGAAATGACAGCTTGTTATCGAAGATAACGCCCAGGTTGCGTACCTTCGTTACAGGTTCTGGGGGTTGTCCCATCTGGTGGGGCCACCATTGTGGGGACCAGGTATGTTGGAGCCTCCCGAATGTCATCACTTCTGTCTTATCAGAATTGAGTTTAAGACAGTTGGATGACATCCAGGAGCTTATTGCCATCATTCCCATTTGGAAGTTGGCTGCCACCGAGATTCCATCGTTGTGTATTGACAGCACCAATTGGGTGTCGTCGGCATAAGTAGTCAGGGAGATTCCGCAGGATTTTATGACCCTCGCCAGGTCCGACACATAGATGTTGAATAGTGTCGGACTAATCGAGGATCCCTGCGGTACTCCACATGGCAGGGAGAAGGTCTGGGATGTAAAATTGCCTAGCTTTACAGTTTGCGGACGGTTTGCCAGAAATGAGGCCAGGAGGTTTTTGGCTTTGTCTGTGATTCCTATGGCCTCGACACGGTCGATCAAGGTGGCATGGTCGACCGTGTCAAAGGCCGCGGATAGATCGAGGAGTATCAGTACTGCAGCTCCTCCGTTATCCATCGTAGCCCTAATCTCATCTGCAGCTTTTAGTAAAGCCGTCTCCGTTCCGTGGCCTTGTCGAAACCCAAATTGGGTGTCATCTAGTAAATTGTTATGGTGAATATAGTGTGACAGCTGGGTGTTCATAATCTTTTCAAAGATTTTTGCAGGGAATGGGAGGCAGGCAATGGGCCTGTAGCTGGCAGGCAGGAGAGGGTCTAGGCTGGGTTTTTTGAGTAGGGGTTTGATTATTGCTTTTTTCCATACTGAGGGATAGACACCTGATGCCAACATTGCATTGCATATGATGGTTAGAGGTGGAGCAATGACTTCCGGGATGAGGTTAAGGATACTTGGAGGGCAAGGGTCCAAAGGTGAACCAGATTTGGTTCGAGCGATCAGGGGAAGGGTGATTTCGCAGGTGGTAGGTTCAAAAGCTGCAAATGTGGGGCCAGTATCGGCAATCGATTGAGGGGGAGAGCGCACTACGTCAGGTGTAAACGTATTAAAAATGGCTCTGACCTTGTCCTCAAAGAATTTTGCCAATGAATCAGAGAGGGCTTGGGATCCCTCTGACTGGGGGGCAGGTGGGCTAGACAGATAAGTTACTACTTGGAATAGTTTCCCTGAGGAGTTTTTAGCCTGATTAATTTGATTTGTGTAATACGTGGTTTTCTCTATTTTAATGATTTTTTTTATAGTTAGAGAGAGCGCTTTTGTAAGTGATCTTATCAGACGTATTAAAGTTACGACGCCACTGCCGTTCGAGGTTTCTGCAGTGCTGGCGCTGGAGTCTGAGTGATTCAGAGAACCAAGGGGCTGAAGGAAGTTTTCTACTCCGATGGGATGATTTGAAAGGTGCTAATTTATCGCAGGCTTCAGTCAGATTGTCCATGTAGGTTAAAGACTGTCCGCCCCTACTCCCAGTACCTCTAATGGTTGCTGGTGCCAGGAACAGGTTCCAACAAGAAGCACATCCTTACCCGCTCAGAGCCTCATGACGGACCTACCCGCTCCGCTGCCCCCTGGAATGTATCTTGTCACAGCCGGTACCTGTTTAAAAACCTGCCATGGGCTGCGCGGAGTAGGTAAAGTGGCCTCAGATGGTAACAAACTACATCACTTGGAAGTGTGAGGGTGATGTCATAGATGGAACCATGGCAGCCATCTTGGACTGTGTTTATAATTACTCTTGGCCACACAAGAGGTTAAGTAGCCATATCTAATGTCAGATTACATCCCGTGAAAATAGGTGTCACTGTCAATTTGGCCAAGACGGTTATACTGCAGTGTATACATCCGCGTACCATAGCGGCAAGGTGGATGTGATAGTGCATGTGGTACCATTATGGGCGGAACCATGTCAACCATCCTGGGGTATATTGATGATAGATGCGGTTCAGCTGGCAAGGGGAATGGGTATGGGCTCGAATATAATTCAATTCAAAAAGGGGGTGGTGATGAACAGAGTGTCTGAATTAAGCAGACCACTCTTACCCAGTCAAGAGATCAGAGCTTGATCCATCACCGTTATTTAGCTCACTGCATCACCCCAGTTCAGAACCTGGCTATATGCAAATTAGTCTGACCCAGTGCCTCATGGGAACAGGGCAGACCAAACTACCAAGCCAATTCTTCACCGGAAAGGAGACAAGCTTCCGGGGACCGGTTTCTGGCATTTCAGCCGTCGTCGGCCCGGCTTGCTTGAATCCTGGTGGTGCAGTGAGCAAGGGTGTTAGACCTGACATCTTTTGGCGTGATTACCCCTATCTTTTTGCCTCCGCCTCCTGTATTTTTGATGCTGTGCTGGATTCGTTTTTGCTGGTTTAGATGCTTTGGACACTCTGCCACTGCTGATCAGTGCCAGAGTGTAAGTGCTCCTATGTAAATTGTTATTCTGATTGGATATACATGTTTGGCATATTTGTATCACCATGAAGTCCCTCGTAAAGTGCACTGGGTGTGCCAGGGCTGGTGATGACAAATGCTACTAGTGGGCCTGCAGCACTGATTGTGCCACCCACAGGAGTAGCTCTAAAATGGTGTCTCGGGCCTGCCACTGCAGCGCCTACGGGCAGTTTAGAACTGCCATGTCCTCCTGGTCCGCGTCCCCGCTGACCAGGCCTAACCCTTCCCTTTTCGTGCACATCAGTCATCCCTATGGAAGGCGCAAGGTACCCCCCTGGGCAGGGTGCAGTGTATGTGAAAGGTAGAGCATGTACTAGTGCAGGTACCATGCTCTGGTAGTGAATTACAGCCATCCTCGTTCTTCACTATTGTAAGGCTATCTTGCTCCATAGGTTAACATGGGGGATGCTGGCTACAGTGGTTATCGGCATTTCTTCCCATAGGAACAAGATAGGACATGAGTATCTAGTATCCCTGAACTCAGAATTTAATAATGCATCTTTTAGGAAAGATGGTTTTTGGATCCTGTGTTTGAGGACAGCGCTTTTAGAAAGTTGCCGTTCTCTTGTCTGACCCTTCTGTGTGCCTGAGACTGTTTGTGTATTGACTGTCTGGTTTGTGAGTGACAGGGGCTGGGGAGTCCCCCCAGAGACTGGATGAGTCAGCACTAGGCTGAGTGGAGCAATTGCTACCTGAGTGGTGGGAGGAGTTAGCACCTGGGCTGAATAGGGCTGTGCCTGCCTGCCACAATGCTGGCTCCACCTCCTGCTGGGCGGCTGAGGACTCTGCCCCTCACTCTGAAAGGAAAGATGCAGCCAGCAAAACAAAGTGCTCAAGATCCACCCAGAACTGGTTCAGACCGGGCTCAGGGCCCACATGCACAGAGAGAACAAAGACTTTAGGGGTATAAGTACAGGACCCCTGACAACAGAAAATTAGATCATCCTGGAAATCAAGAAGGAACCTCTGCCAAGGAGAAAGCTGACTCTGAAGAAGGAAGACTGTCCTGCTGTTGCTCTGCTGGACTGACCTGCTGTTGCTTTGCTGCCAAGGAGAGGGGAAGGACTTTGCTGTGAGCTGTGTCCCCTGTCTTGAAGGAATCTCCAAGGGCCTGAGAAGAGCTGGCTCCCTGTTTTGAAGTCCCAGGAACAAAAGGGCTTCACCCCCAGTCTCCCTGAACTCTGCTGAGAGAGTTCTGTCCTTCCTAGAGTGCTTGATCCAGTTGTGGGGCCTCTAGAAGTTGAACCTGAGCTGGGAAGCTTGAGACTAAGCTGAGAAACTTGTGAAGCTGAAAAGTGTCGCATCGCTCGCTTGCGGAGCGCATCCCCGACAGTGCGAGAAGTTTCCCGCCGCTACGAAGGTCGAGATCGGCGCAGCGCCTGACATCGCTGCCGGAGCCGTCGCACCCTTCGTTTGCGGGACGCACCAGACCGGTGCGGGAGAATCGAACATCGCTGCGAGTGTCGTCGCAGAGCCTGTCGTCGCTGGGTGAGATCGCCGCACCGCTTGCTTGCGGACCGCATCACGTCGCTGCGAGCATCGTCGCAGAACCATCGCATCGAGGAGCTGCGAGAGAGAGGATCACCGCTGGACCGCGCATCGTCGCCCCGGAGATCGTCGCAGCCCCTACGAGATCATCGCATCGTGCCTTTGCGAGAACAGACTTCCCACGGAACCTACGCACCGGAATCTACGCAAGCTGCCTTCCTCCCCATACAGATCGGATTCGTCGCCACACGCCCGCTGCTGCAGCGGGGCTGTCGCATCGCCTCCCCAGGGTCTCAGGAGTGACGCATCGCTTGTTTCCACCGCACCAGCTTCCTGCTTGTGGAACTTTGTTGCATCTAAAAGGTACTGTGAGTAAACGTGACGCAACTGTGAACTTTTCACGCATCTGTGGATCATTTGATCACAACTTAAAGAACTTTGATTACAACCTGAAGAACTCTTTTGAAACCATATCCTTGAATTGTGTATGTTGGATTTTTGCCGTTTTTGGTCTTGTGTAGTTAACAATAAATATCTTTATTTTCCTAAACTGTTGTGGAATCAGTTTGTGGTGTTTTCACTGTGTTACTGTGAGTGTTGGTACAAATACTTTACGCATTGCCTCTGGTTAGCCTAGACTGCTCAGGCCAAACTACCTTGAGGGCGAGCAGGGGTTATCTGAGAGGGTTATCTCCTTGTCCTGACTAGAAGCAAGGGTCCCTATTTGGACGGTGGTACCTACCCCTGCCAACTAGAGACCCCCAGTTCTAACATTGGTGGTCAGGCGGTGGGATTTGAACTTGTATTTGTACTTGACCCACAGTAACTGGTGTACATCACTAGTGAGTGCAGACCATTACGCCACCGCATACTATTGGTTTTTGAGTTTTTGAATTTTATTTTTGAGTAACTCTTCGAAAAGCATCATGTCTCAGAATGGGAAGGCACCCAGTGAGAGGGCAGAAGAAGCAGAATTAGAGTTTTGCATTGAAGATTTGTGTTCATACAAAGTTGAGCAACTGAGGTACTTCTGCCAGCAGTTTGAGTGCCCCATAAAAAGCGCCTACAGAAAGGAGGAGCTACAGAGAATCTTGAGAGCCCATTGGGAGGCACAAGCGGAAGATGATGTGGATGTAGAAAATGGTTTTCAAAGCAAAGATCTGCCAGTGGGCAGAGTAGGCTCAGGAGCTGGCAGCAACCACTCCGGTAGGGGCCTCACCCCAGAAGAGTTACAGGAAAATCAAAGAATAAGAGAATATGACTTGGAAGTCATGAAAATGAAACTGAGGCAATTGGAGTTGGAGAAAGAAAGGGCAGCGGAAGACAAGAGAGAGGCCCGCGCCTTAGAGGAAAAGAAATTGCTTTTGGATCATGAATTGAGAATAAAGGAGCTGGATCTGAAAAATAAGGAGGTGGATGCCAGTTCTAATGGTGGCAGCGCGCAGCCAGTGCATGGGGGTAAAGTATATATTCCCAAAGACCTGGTACAGAATTACCATAGGAGCGAGGATATTTATGCCTGGTTCACTTCGTATGAAATTGCATTGAAGATGAATGATGTGCCTGACAAGTATTGGAGGGCGGGCCTGTGGAAACATTTTGAGGCGTCTGGGAGGAGTGCTCTAGAGCCTTTAGAGTTGACAGGTGCCATGACCTACCCCAATATGAAGGAGGCCTTATGTCTCAGGTATGGCCTTACTCCAGAGCAGTACAGACTGCAGTTTAGAAACTCCAAGAAGAAAGAGTCTGAGACTTGGATGGAGTGTGTGAATGGGTACTCACGTGCACTGGAAGGTTGGATGAAGGGCAGTAAAGTAACTGATTTTAAGTTTTTTTTTGCATTTAATCAGTTGGGAGCACTTGAGTAGTCTTTGTGTTCCAGAGCTGCGCCAGCATCTTTTAGACAGCAAGCTGACAGACCCCATTGAGCTTGCTAAGGAGGCGGACCGCTGGTCCAGTACCAGGGTCCACAAAGGAATTGTGGGTACCACAGCCAAAGGTGGGCAGGGTCCCCAGCAAAAGAGTGGGGGGGACAAGGGTAACCAAAAGGAGTTCTCACAAGGGCCCCAAAGTAGTTCCCCGGAAAAGGATTCCCAAACCCCCAAGCCTAAACAGCAATGGCCCTCTAAGGGTAGGCGGGACAAGAGAAATAACCAGGGTCCCCCTACCTGCTATCACTGCAACGAGGTGGGCCATATTGCTCCGAAATGTCCCAAGAAGAAGCCCGCACCCACTGGTGCTCCCGCCCCAGCGTTAGCTAGTGTAGCTTTGGGTGGGGATTTGGTTTCTAGTGATTGGGGAGAGCTAGCAGTTATGACCCTTGTCTCGCTAGGAGACCGAGAGATGGTCCCGGAAACCTTACTGCCCTCTAACACTAAGAAATATGGGCAGAAGGTGACCATCAATGGGAGGGAGGTCGAGGCTCTGCGAGACACCGGAGCCAGTGTGACATCCGTGAGGTGTCAGTGGGTGTCTGACGAGCAAATCATCCCTGGCGTACTCCGCCCTGTAGTGGCCGCTGACAGCTCAGTGCGCCTCTGCAAGATAGCGAAGGTTTCCTTTGAATGGGGAGGAGTCTCTGGTCTTTTGGAGGTAGTTGTCAGTGATGCCTTGCCTGTGGACTGTCTGTTAGGCAACGACCTGGAGAGTTCTCCATGGAAAGACATAGAACACCGAACTCACTTGGAGATGTTGGGTCTGCCTGCGTGGATCTGCGTGACCACGCGTGCTATGGCAGCCAGTAAGGGTGAATTAGCAGAACTGGAGCCTGAAACAGTGGCCCAGAGACCTGCCAGGAGAGGAAGAGGCAGAGGGCGCGGGAAACCAGCCCCAGCCGTTCCCACGGTCCAGGAGGAAGCAGAACCTGAGGGGGATGCCCTGGAACCTACAGGGGAACAGGTGGCCGAACTGGGAGACCTACCTGAGCTGACCCATTGGCAGCAAGAGGGTGGTCCCTCCAGGGAGGAGTTCTGCCGGGAGCAGAAGGAATGCCCTTCTCTCATTGGTCTGCGGCAACAGGCTGTAGATCAGGCAGCAGGCGGAGCAGTCAAAGATCACTATGTTTACTGGGAAGGTGACCTACTTTATAGCAAGCCTAAGTTTGCTGAGCCCGGTGCAGCCCGTGTGCTGGTGGTACCCGAGCGCTTCAGAAACTTCCTAATGGGTCTGGCTCATGACGTGCCTCTCGCAGGACATCTGGGGCAAGACAAGACCCTAAACCGGCTTGTCACCCACTTCCACTGGCCCCAGATGAGAAAGCACGTCGGTTCCTTTTGCAGATCTTGCCAAACCTGTCAAGCTAGTGGCAAGACTGGAATGAAGTTGAAGGCCCCCCTTCAACCCTTCCCAGTGGTGAGCACCCCTTTCGAGCGGGTGGGCATAGATATCGTAGGGCCCCTGGACCCCAAGACAGCCTTAGGCAACAGGTTCATCCTGGTCTTGGTGGCCCATGCCACCCGGTACCCGGAAGCAGTCCCTCTCAGGACAATCACAGCACCCGTGGTGGGCCGTGCATTGATGGGGATCTTTTCCCGTGTGGGGTTCCCCAGAGAGGTGGTCTCCGACCGGGGTACCAACTTCATCTCTAGGTACATGAAGTCTCTGTGGGAGGAGTGTGGGGTAACTTATAAGTTCACCACTCCTTACCATCCTCAAGGAAACGGGTTGGTTGAAAGGTTCAATCGGACCCTGAAAGGTATGATTATGGGCCTAGCGGAGCCCATGAGACGTAAGTGGGACGTCTTGTTACCATGCCTTTTGTTTGCCTACAGGGAGGTGCCTCAGAAGTCCTTAGGGTTCAGTCCCTTTGAACTCCTGTATGGCCACCCTGTCAGAGGACCTCTCTCGCTGGTGAAGGAGGGTTGGGAAAAGTCCCGTGGGAAAACCCCCCAGGATGTGTTCAGCTATGTGCTGGCCATCCGCAACCAGACACAACGCTTCAGGAAACTCGCTCAGGCGAACCTGGAAGCAAGCCAGGAAGAAATGAAAAGATGGTACGACCAGAATACCACTCTGGTCGAATTTCAACCTGGGCAGAAAGTGTGGGTGATGGCGCCAGTGGAGCCTTGCGCGCTCCAGGACAAGTGGTCTGGGCCATACGAGGTGGTGGAAAGGAAGAGTGAGGTAACCTACCTGGTTAACCTGAAGACTCCCAGGCAGCCCCTGAGAGTTTTGCACGTGAACCGCCTCAAACCACACTTTGAGAGGTCTGAAGTAACCATGCTCATGGCTACAGATGCAGGAATGGAAGAGGATAGTGATCCTCTCCCTGACCTCCTGGCAGTCAAAGAGCAAGATGGGTCAGTGGATGGTGTGGTCCTCTCGCCCACCCTGACCCCAGAACAGCAGAATGACTGTCGCCAAGTGTTGGGTCAGTTCTCCTCTCTGTTCTCCCTGACCCCAGGAGTCACCAACTGGTGCGTCCATGACGTGGACACTGGAGACAGTCTGCCTGTGAAGCAAAAATTTTACAGGGTAGCTGACAAGGTCAGGGCCAGCATCAAGGAAGAAGTTTCCAAGATGTTGGCGCTAGGGGTGATTGAGCCCTCCAGCAGCCCCTGGGCTAGCCCAGTGGTCTTGGTCCCCAAGAAAGCTGCTACCCCCGGTGGCCCGCCAGAACTCCGGTTTTGCGTGGACTACCGTGGGCTCAATGCGGTCACGAAGACTGACGCACACCCTATCCCCAGAGCTGATGAGCTCGTGGATCGGTTGGGAGCTGCCAAGTACCTCAGTACGTTCGATTTGACTTCGGGGTACTGGCAGATTGCCTTAACTGACGGGGCCAAAGAGAGGTCAGCATTTTCAACGCCAGAGGGGCACTTCCAGTTCCGTGTCATGCCCTTTGGGTTGAAGAATGCCCCTGCCACGTTCCAGAGACTGGTTAACCAGGTACTGTCCGGGCTGGAGGAATTCAGCGCCGCATACCTGGATGACATTGCTGTGTTCAGCTCCACGTGGGAGGAACACTTGCAACACCTCTGCGAAGTGTTAAAGGCTCTGCAAAAGGCAGGCCTCACTATCAAGGCCAGTAAGTGCCAGATAGGGCAGGGATCTGTGGTGTATTTGGGACACCAGGTGGGGAGCGGCCAGGTGGCGCCCCTACAGGCTAAGATTGATACCATTCTGGCTTGGGAGCCCCCCAAGACCCAGACAGAGGTGAGAGCCTTTTTAGGACTCACCGGGTATTACAGACGGTTTGTCAAGGGATATGGCACCATTGTCGCCCCCTTGACAGAACTCACTTCCAAGAAGTTGCCCAAAAGAGTTGACTGGACTGACGCCTGCCAAACTGCTTTTGAGGCCCTGAAGACTGCAATGTGCACAGCACCGGTGCTCAAGGCACCTGACTTTTCGAGTGAGTTCATAGTTCAGACGGACGCTTCAGAGCATGGTGTGGGAGCAGTACTCTCACAAGCCACTGAGGAGAATGGAGACCAGCCAGTAGCTTTCATTAGTCGGAGGCTACTCCCCAGGGAACAGAAGTGGAGTGCGATTGAAAGGGAGGCTTTTGCTGTGGTCTGGGCTCTGAAAAAGTTGAGGCCCTACCTGTTTGGGACTCACTTTCGTGTTCAGACCGACCACAGGCCCCTCAGGTGGTTAATGCACATGAGGGGTGAAAATCCAAAACTGTTGAGGTGGTCCATCTCCCTACAGGGAATGGACTTCACGGTGGAACACCGCCCTGGTACAGAACACGCCAACGCTGATGGTCTGTCCAGGTTTTTCCGCCTTAGTGAAGAGAACTCCCAAGAGGGTGGGTAGTTCTCCCCACTTTCAGCTGGAGGGGACACGTGTTAGACCTGACATCTTTTGGCGTGATTACCCCTATCTTTTTGCCTCCGCCTCCTGTATTTTTGATGCTGTGCTGGATTCGTTTTTGCTGGTTTAGATGCTTTGGACACTCTGCCACTGCTGATCAGTGCCAGAGTGTAAGTGCTCCTATGTAAATTGTTATTCTGATTGGATATACATGTTTGGCATATTTGTATCACCATGAAGTCCCTCGTAAAGTGCACTGGGTGTGCCAGGGCTGGTGATGACAAATGCTACTAGTGGGCCTGCAGCACTGATTGTCCCACCCACAGGAGTAGCTCTAAAATGGTGTCTCGGGCCTGCCACTGCAGCGCCTACGGGCAGTTTAGAACTGCCATGTCCTCCTGGTCCGCGTCCCCGCTGACCAGGCCTAACCCTTCCCTTTTCGTGCACATCAGTCATCCCTATGGAAGGCCCAAGGTACCCCCCTGGGCAGGGTGCAGTGTATGTGAAAGGTAGAGCATGTACTAGTGCAGGTACCATGCTCTGGTAGTGAATTACAGCCATCCTCGTTCTTCACTATTGTAAGGCTATCTTGCTCCATAGGTTAACATGGGGGATGCTGGCTACAGTGGTTAACGGCATTTCTTCCCATAGGAACAAGATAGGACATAAGTATCTAGTATCCCTGAACTCAGAATTTAATAACGCATCTTTTAGGAAAGATGGTTTTTGGATCCTGTGTTTGAGGACAGCGCTTTTAGAAAGTTGCCGTTCTCTTGTCTGACCCTTCTGTGTGCCTGAGACTGTTTGTGTATTGACTGTCTGGTTTGTGAGTGACAGGGGCTGGGGAGTCCCCCCAGAGGCTGGATGAGTCAGCACTAGGCTGAGTGGAGCAATTGCTACCTGAGTGGTGGGAGGAGTTAGCACCTGGGCTGAATAGGGCTGTGCCTGCCTGCCACAATGCTGGCTCCACCTCCTGCTGGGCGGCTGAGGACTCTGCCCCTCACTCTGAAAGGAAAGATGCAGCCAGCAAAACAAAGTGCTCAAGATCCACCCAGAACTGGTTCAGACCGGGCTCAGGGCCCACATGCACAGAGAGAACAAAGACTTTAGGGGTATAAGTACAGGACCCCTGACAACAGAAAATTAGATCATCCTGGAAATCAAGAAGGAACCTCTGCCAAGGAGAAAGCTGACTCTGAAGAAGGAAGACTGTCCTGCTGTTGCTCTGCTGGACTGACCTGCTGTTGCTTTGCTGCCAAGGAGAGGGGAAGGACTTTGCTGTGAGCTGTGCAGCGGGGCTGTCGCATCGCCTCCCCAGGGTCTCAGGAGTGACGCATCGCTTGTTTCCACCGCACCAGCTTCCTGCTTGTGGAACTTTGTTGCATCTAAAAGGTACTGTGAGTAAACGTGACGCAACTGTGAACTTTTCACGCATCTGTGGATCATTTGATCACAACTTAAAGAACTTTGATTACAACCTGAAGAACTCTTTTGAAACCATATCCTTGAATTGTGTATGTTGGATTTTTGCCGTTTTTGGTCTTGTGTAGTTTAGAATAAATATCTTTATTTTCCTAAACTGTTGTGGAATCAGTTTGTGGTGTTTTCACTGTGTTACTGTGAGTGTTGGTACAAATACTTTACGCATTGCCTCTGGTTAGCCTAGACTGCTCAGGCCAAGCTACCTTGAGGGCGAGCAGGGGTTATCTGAGAGGGTTATCTCCTTGTCCTGACTAGAAGCAAGGGTCCCTATTTAGACGGTGGTACCTACCCCTGCCAACTAGAGACCCCCAGTTCTAACAAAGGGACTCATGTCTGAGTATACCCTGCCACACTTGTGGTGGCCAAAAACGATTCAAAAAGGGGGTGGTGATGAACAGAGTGTCTGAATTAAGCAGACCACTCTTACCCAGTCAAGAGATCAGGGCTTGATCCATCACCGTTATTTAGCTCACTGCATCACCCCAGTTCAGAACCTGGCTATATGCAAATTAGTCTGACCCAGTGCCTCATGGGAACAGGGCAGACCAAACTACCAAGCCAATTCTTCACCGGAAAGGAGGCAAGCTTCCGGGGAACGGTTTCTGGCATTTCAGCCGTCATCGGCCCGGCTTGCTTGAATCCTGGTGGTGCAGTGAGTAAGGGACTCATGTCTGAGTATACCCTGCCACACTTGTGGTGGCCAAAAACAATTCAAAAAGGGGGTGGTGATGAACAGAGTGTCTGAATTAAGCAGACCACTCTTACCCAGTCAAGAGATCAGGGCTTGATCCATCACCGTTATTTAGCTCACTGCATCACCCCAGTTCAGAACCTGGCTATATGCAAATTAGTCTGACCCAGTGTCTCATGGGAACAGGGCAGACCAAACTACCAAGCCAATTCTTCACCGGAAAGGAGACAAGCTTCCGGGGACCGGTTTCTGGCATTTCAGCCGTCGTCGGCCCGGCTTGCTTGAATCCTGGTGGTGCAGTGAGCAAGGGACTCATGTCTGAGTATACCCTGCCACACTTGTAGTGGCCAAAAAACGATTCAAAAAGGGGGTGGTGATGAACAGAGTGTCTGAATTAAGCAGACCACTCTTACCCAGTCAAGAGATCAGGGCTTGATCCATCACCGTTATTTAGCTCACTGCATCACCCCAGTTCAGAACCTGGCTATATGCAAATTAGTCTGACCCAGTGCCTCATGGGAACAGGGCAGACAAAAACTACCAAGCCAATTCTTCACCGGAAAGGAGACAAGCTTCCGGGGACCGGTTTCTGGCATTTCAGCCGTCATCGGCCCGGCTTGCTTGAATCCTGGTGGTGCAGTGAGCAAGGGACTCATGTCTGAGTATACCCTGCCACACTTGTGGTGGCCAAAAACGATTCAAAAAGGGGGTGGTGATGAACAGAGTGTCTGAATTAAGCAGACCACTCTTACCCAGTCAAGAGATCAGGGCTTGATCCATCACCGTTATTTAGCTCACTGCATCACCCCAGTTCAGAACCTGGCTATATGCAAATTAGTCTGACCCAGTGCCTCATGGGAACAGGGCAGACCAAACTACCAAGCCAATTCTTCCCCGGAAAGGAGACAAGCTTCCGGGGACCGGTTTCTGGCATTTTAGCCGTCGTCGGCCCGGCTTGCTTGAATCCTGGTGGTGCAGTGAGCAAGGGAATCATGTCTGAGTATACCCTGCCACACTTGTGGTGGCCAAAAACGATTCAAAAAGGGGGTGATGATGAACAGAGTGTCTGAATTAAGCAGACCACTCTTACCCAGTCAAGAGATCAGGGCTTGATCCATCACCGTTATTTAGCTCACTGCATCACCCCAGTTCAGAACCTGGCTATATGCAAATTAGTCTGACCCAGTGCCTCATTGGAACAGGGCAGACCAAACTACCAAGCCAATTCTTCACCGGAAAGGAGACAAGCTTCCGGGGACCGGTTTCTGGCATTTCAGCCGTCGTTGGCCCGGCTTGCTTGAATCCTGGTGGTGCAGTGAGCAAGGGACTCATGTCTGAGTATACCTTGCCACACTTGTGGTGGCCAAAAACGATTCAAAAAGGGGGTGGTGATGAACAGAGTGTCTGAATTAAGCAGACCACTCTTACCCAGTCAAGAGATCAGGGCTTGATCCATCACCGTTATTTAGCTCACTGCATCACCCCAGTTCAGAACCTGGCTATATGCAAATTAGTCTGACCCAGTGCCTCATGGGAACAGGGCAGACCAAACTACCAAGCCAATTCTTCACCGGAAAGGAGACAAGCTTCCGGGGACCGGTTTCTGGCATTTCAGCCGTCGTCGGCCCGGCTTGCTTGAATCCTGGTGGTGCAGTGAGCAAGGGACTCATGTCTGAGTATACCCTGCCACACTTGTGGTGGCCAAAAACGATTCAAAAATGGGGTGGTGATGAACAGAGTGTCTGAATTAAGCAGACCACTCTTACCCAGTCAAGAGATCAGGGCTTGATCCATCACCGTTATTTAGCTCACTGCATCACCCCAGTTAAGAACCTGGCTATATGCAAATTAGTCTGACCCAGTGCCTCATGGGAACAGGGCAGACCAAACTACCAAGCCAATTCTTCACCGGAAAGGAGACAAGCTTCCCCTTTTCTGAATCGAATATAATTCAAGCAGCAATAAAAATTATTACTTTAGATACAATATGGAAAAGACAGTTGATGCTGTGCTGGTCAGTTCATTATGATGGATAATGCGGTAGTAGGGGAACCTCTAGGAGACTATAGAGGCCAAGTTGTAGTGTATATAAACCTTCCAGAGCCCGCTGTAAGTTTAGTACTATCTATTACTTGATGGTGCTCCAAGGAATATAATCATTTAGGCCACCATTGGCGGAGTCAAGGCGAAACACCCACTTTTATTCCATCCTGAACAGGACTGTGGATGTGGGGGAACAATCACAGTGCCAAAACGCACACAAGGTCACTGATTACATTTTCTTGAATTCCATTATGTAGCTGTATTGTAGAATACACACTGGACATTTACCCAAAGAGTTAGCACTTAGTAATTAACCAGTGAAAAGTACAGCATTTTGGTAGATATTTTGTGCAAAACTGTGGACTCTTTGGATAAAGGGGCAGATGTGGTTCTATTGTGACCCAATCACTGAACCAGCTACTGAAACTTAGACACCAACTCAGCACTCACACACCCACTGACAAACCCATTGACACTGATACACCCACTCACAGACCCACTCAGACATCTCATATGCACTCATAGACCCACTCAGACACTTATGCACCCACTCACAGACGCACTCACACCCACTCACAAAACCAGCCAGGCACTCCAAGACCCATTCAGATACTCAGGCACCCACTTACAGACCCACTCAGACATATATACCCACTCAGACATTCATGCGTTAACAGAAGAACTTCTACTCACACACCCATTCACAAACCTACTCAGAGACTCACACACTGACTAACAGACCCAATCAGAGACTCACACACTCAATCACAGACGCAGACACACAGGCACTCACTCAGAGACAGAATCCCACACTCATGGAGGCACTCCCAAACCCACTCAGACACTCTCACACCCACTCAGACACTCATGCACCTACCCAGACACTCACGTACCCACTTTCATACCCACTCAGATATGTACCCACTCATGCCCATTGAGACACACACACATGCACTGAAACACTCATGCACTCACAAACTCACTCTCAAAGGTTACAGTTAGGAAATAAAGTTAACAAAATAACCTTATAAATTCAGTAAAAGAACAAAGGTTACAGGGACGTTATAGTTAGGAAATAACATTAAAAAAACATGGAAATTCGCAAAACATAAAGGTAACAGGGATGCTATAGTTAGCAAATAACGTTAAAAAAAGTAGAAATTCCCTGAAAAAAACAAAGATTACAGCGACGTTATAGTTAGGCTCAGATTTAATTTGTACAAAACTAGTGAAATTCCGCAGTTATAGTTATCTGAGCTTGCTATTACTTACGTCCCGGCAATGCAATGGTTATTATCTCACATATTACATCACTCATGACATGGTCAGTGATGTCTCTGATGAGCCACACAGAAAACACTCTTGTTTCAGTGAACTGAAGTTCACGGAAGTACAAATAAAGGGGTTAAGTAGTTTATTACTCGATAATTAGTGGGCAAGCCTCTTGAGTACAAGGGGGTAAAACACTTAAGAGAAGAAACACTGAAATGAAGTTGGGTGGAGAAGAGATGTCGGCCAATGTTAAAGTAGTTATGTGAAAACCCTTTTCAAAGCGTAGGTGGTCAATAGCAATTTAATGCCTGGTTCAACCCCCAAAAAACAATAAAAAAACAAAAAAACAAAGGATGGTGGGTATGGGAGGAATATGGTACATTACAATGCGATGCATTACATCGCGTGCTTTTACAACGCAGTCGTTACAACTACCACGTTGTTAGTACGCGATGCATTTACATCTCAAGCCATTACAACGACTTGCACTAGGGGACACGCTGGAATTCGGAATAGTATTATTTACTATTCCTACTCCAGTTTGCGCAACAGTAGAGACGGTGTTGGAATTAATTTCCAATACCTCATCCCCCCTAGTGCAAGTTGGTGTAATGACTTGCGATGTAAATGCATCATGTACTAACAACTCAGTCGCTGTAACAACCACATTGTAATAGTACCGTGATGTAATGACAATGTTGTAAATGCTGTTTCCAGTATGTGAGACAATGGAGGAGCAGATTTTGATGAGAATAGGCAGGTAGTGGGTGGCAGCCGGGAAAAAGCACACGTGGGAGAGCAACACGAGGCACAGAAGAAGCAACTAAATGAAAAATCAACACAGAACATTGGGGAACCACACAATAGATTTACAACATGAGGGAGACCGCAACGCAGAGTTTGGAGTTGGAATTGGTGAGAAGAGAAGCACATAAGGGATAGATCTTGAAAAAACCTGAACTTACATGGAGTATTTAAGCTAAAAGAAAAAAGTAGTTCCCTAAAAGTGGCAGCCAATCAGAGATGGTTAAGAGGCTATGCTCCTAGGGAGGAAAAACACAGATGAACAAGCTGGGACAATGAAAGCCCTTGAATAAGAAGCAATCAAATGAACCAAAGGTAAGCAACAGGTGTCCTGCAAGCCCTGTACGTTCTTGGTAAGTCCACAATAGGATTTTGCAACACGTTAAGGACATTTTCTTCCTATAGATTTTCAATTATCCATGCTTCAGGCTCTAGCTTCATGGTGCTGTTGGTCCTGGGTTCCTACCCCTAGCAGGATATTTGTAACAAAAGCCCAGATGGGATAACAAGTTACAGAAGAACCTAGTGGTACTATCAGCAGGAGCATAACTGTATGCTGGATCTTTGCATAGTTTGATCCCCAGGTTCAAGTTTGAAAGAGAGGGGTTTTCTTACGAGCAGAGTTTAGGGATTGCCAGTTACTGCTCCTGTTGGCATCCTCACCTGTAATTTGTCATGATTGGTTACAGTCACTCCATTATCCTTCGTGAGATGTTATCTGCAGGCTTCTTAGTGAAGAGGATGGGCACCCTCACTCCTACGCAGTATTTGAGTCCGGCAAGCAGGAAGAAAGACAAGCAGAGGCAAACTCCTCACCTACTGCCTGACATGCTGTGTAAGCTAGCTGCCTTCTAGCAAGTTATGCCTTTATGACTTCAAATCTCTGCCTTTCCTATTTTATATATATATATATACATTTTTGAAGAGACATCTTGGAGTATATGTTAAGGTATTCTGTAATATATACCCTTGTCAGGCAATAGTCTTATTAGGTTGTACTACTACACCCACAAACCCTGTGTGGAAAACATTCCTGATCCCTTATCTCTTCAGCCCCTTACTTAACAAATACTCTCTCCTCAAAAGTTTTTTTGAGCACTGCAACTCTATCTGATCTATGTATTCATAGTTCATGAATTATTCCATGGTTTTAGGCCCAATATTTCAAAGTTGCAACAATTTTCCAATGATTCTAACTTTTTTTCAGAAATATATATCACTGGTACAGGACCTGGCCACAGCTACTGAGGTCCCAGCTGTGTCATATAAGGCTTCTACTTTACCCACCCTGTATTCCTCTGTACATTTTATTTATCCGTCAATGCAACATATTTTTGATCTGTTATCAAAACAACTTCACAGATTCAGTCATCTTCAGACTCTGTCTTCAGTAACATTCAATTTCCTGCGCCGACTGCGCCTTCTCCTCCCTCATCACGGAGTGCTCATCCTGCAAAAACTAAAGAAGAATTTACCTGTATATTTTCCTGTACAGGGCCTTATACCTGATGCTTCATTATTTTCTCCTTTAGTTGTGTTTATTCATGTAAAAAAAAAAATGTTTTACTTTTTTCACCCTGATGGTCCCTGGATGTGGACATTAATAATCTGGCCAGTGTTCACCTCATTATAACCCTACATGTTTTTGTTGGCTGACCTTGTTAGGAACTGATGGGTTGGCTTCAGAGCCATGCTGAATGCCATAACTGTCTGTCCCCCATGCAATCCATATTTAGGGTTGATTTAATAGTCTTCTCAATTCTTAAAATTGTCTGCCTTCCTTGCAATCCATATTTATTCCCCCCACAAGCCTGAAACTGCTCTGGAAGGCTCTGGAATGATACTTTAAAAATCCATTGCTAAGCAATTGCAAGAGCATGGCAAGATTTACTTCTGGCTCTGTTGGTCTCTTGTTCGTCAGTCTACTGCATAGGTCATGTTACCCTATTAAACAAACCTCCCAGTGTTGAAATAACCTTGGAGTCATTTGACCCCACATTATGATGATGACTACCTATGCATTGATCTCCAGGAGGCCATTCGGCTCAATACTTCCCCTGATATTATGTGGATCCTCCAATCCCCCCACATGCTGCCAGCAGAAGTGCTTCCACTGCTGTGATGATTAGACATGCAGCTGAGGCCTTGGACCTACAAATTTCTTCTCTGGAGAAGTTGCAGCCTGGGAAGAACTCATCTGAGCGCTTACTACAATTTAATAAAGCTCTAACACCCACAGTACTGGGCAGCTGGTCTAAACCCTGTTCTTCCCACAAATGAACAGGCAGGTAGCTAGACAACCCTTATTTTTTGAGTCTACATCCTACTCTAGAGAGTCTGCTGGTATGGGCCTCCACCAGCAAGATGAGCCCGATTCATTCCCTACAACCCCCTCTGTAGGAAGGTGGCTACCTGACTATGGTTACCCCAGATTTTTTGCCTTGTGTTTAGCTGGTTTTCGACTTAGTTGGCCTGGTTCCCTGCTAATCAGGGCCCCAGGCTATCTGCTCTCTCTGTAAAATGGATTCCATGTACCCTAGGTGCATAACTAGATTGGCTTGGGTCACCTTATCAGCCCCTGTACAGAGCACTATAGGTGCCCAGGGCATAGGTGCATCCAAGGCCTACCAGGGGCTGCAGCATATCTTTTGCCACCCCTGGCTGGCTATCTAAAATTGACACAACTGGCTGATCACTCAGCTGGGGCAAGGTGGTGTAATCACCCCTTGCTTAGATATAGTATGCCTATATCTAAACCTATCTGGACACATATAAACCTGTGAGCCACTCCTATGGCAGGCCTTAACAATTCTGAAGGCAGAGTGCGAGGTTTAATGTGAGATGGTGCTCTAGCATGAGCTGAGCCTGTCTGCAGCTGTCGGGACCAATTCCCTCAGCTGTTCCGGGATAATGCCAAACCATATACTATTAAGTGCATTATAATCCTCGCGGTTATATGTCAACTTTGGTTTGGCTTTATCAAAACATGTCGTGTAAGGTGTCATACGATTTGGAATACTACCCCCTCGCCAGTCCTGGCGACGGGGGTAGCATTCCACCCCTCTAGAGGGGACGACATGTTACTTTTGCTAAAACGCGGTTGATTTTTAAAAGAGCCTCAGATCCACAAAATGGATGCTTCTGCCACAGACACATGTCTGACCTCCTGCTGCTGACCGAAACTCAGCAGAGGAGGCCTGGACAAAGGATTTCCTGTCACAGGGAGGTGTGACACCACCCCAGACAGGAGATAGTGGATTGTAGCAGGGAGGTTTGAATGAAACCAGACAGTGCCTGGGGAGCACAAGGCTTCCCCTTGCATAATCCGGTCAAAGCGGTTCTGGGGCAGCCCAGCCCCAGCTCCAGTGAGACCTGGACAAAGGAAAGGGGGTGTAACCACCCCCCTTCCTGGTCCCACCCATAGGGGAGGGACCTAGCAGGAGATCCACCCCTCAGATTGGAATAAGAGTGGGAGCAGTGCCAATGCAACTCAGATCATCCTGAAATCAACTTTAAACTAAGAAGACGACTGGACTTCGACATTCTGATGACAGAAGACTGAAGAGCATCTCCCTTGTGGCCTAGGAGGGGCCACCCTGTGAACACAGGCATCACCCAGCACCTCAACATCTGCTTTGCTGCCGCCTCCCGCCGGAGTCCGAGTGCAGAGCCTGACAAGACCCAGCTTCCCAGACTTCTCCCAGCCCGATCCACAGTCCCTGCAAAAAAGGGACCCGTGGAGGCACCGAGAGACGTGGGAGCGGCCATCTTGAAAGACCCCTGAGACGCTGACTGCGCAGCACCCGAGGCACCCTCGACTCTGTGCTTTGGGGTTTGAGAAGCCCCACAACCGAGCAGCATTTGCACCAAAGATCAGCCCTCCAGCATCTCCACGGTCTGCGTGGGGCCCTTTTGTTTTGTGCCACTTGACTCGCCATCCCGGCCGCTTGTCACGTGGTCAGCGGCCATCTTGGTGACGAAACCTACAATTTACACTATGGGTCTGGTTGCTTTAGACCTGCCCTCGCTCCTGTAGAAAGGAGTACCCGCTCTGACCTTGCTGGTCCGAGTAATAAGCCTTTTTCACTTTCCCCGTGGCTTGCATTAGCCAAGGCTTTTTTGCATCAATCGAGTTGCCGACACCGCCATCAGCTAGAGCCTTCGAGGGACAGCTCGTGATCGACTCCTGGACATCCTTGACCTCTTCGTGTCTACGTGGCTGCAGAGAGAAGCAACCCCTGATCACCTGTTTGCACCCGACTTTGCCTGGTTCCAATCTGGTTCCACGGTGGTCACTGGTCAGTGACTTTGAACATTGTCCCCTCTGCTTTCAGGTCTTCACCACTTCAGATCCACCCTTGGATCCACCGGACACTTCTGCTTCACATCGCCTGCAGCATCTTCAGCTCCAAGCGCCAAGAGCCTGCGTGTCAAAACCCGACGCCACTTCGACCCTGTGCACCCACGGCCTGTGGGTGAGGTAACATTGCAACGCCGGTGTACATACACTGGTACACACCTCTAGGGTCTGTGTCTAAAGTTTTGTTCCTCTAGGTTCAGCGGAAGTATCTTTTAATTCACTTAATCTAACTTTTACGCACCATTGACATTGCATTGGTGCGAGCCGCACTTTCCGTGCTGCACCCGTCTCCTGTGGGCTACTCCCGACTTCAGCATTGCTAGTCCTGACTGCTCCCAGCGAATCTCTAGGCCCTAGGCCTAACCACTGTTCGATTGGTGGTCCTTATACCACTTTTTTAGTATATGGTTTGAGTGGCCACCCGCCCTCATCCATAATTGTGCAACTTTATATGTTTTACTGTGCTTTTGATTTAACGCTTGTGCCCCTTTCCTCATAAAGAGTACTGGGGAGTAATTTAGAAATAAATACATATATTTTTATAATATATACTTGTGTGGTGTCCTTTCATTTGATTACAGGATTGTATGTGGTAAAACAGCTCGCTTAACACGACCTCTTAAGTTAAGCCTTTAAGGCTGCTTAGTCCATGCTACCACTAGGATAGCTTGTCTAACAAGGTTGACTTACAACCAGACATCTTTGGGGTTTGTTTGGACTGATACCAAGTGGTTCCAGAATTGGAAACACTACATATCAGGCCAACTTCTCACATTGGTGTGCAGCGGTGCGGATTTGAGCTTGCTGTTTGTTTTACCATTGCAATCTTTACATCAAATTGAAAGATCACATCAAGTACCTTAGGTACATATAAATCAAAAGCTTAGCATATTAAGTTCTACTGAACTTAGTAGTTGTAGATTAAAGGGATTAGCACACCCTGACTACAACTCACTAGCAAGGTACAGTAGGAAAACACTTAGTGTAGGTAAGTGCACCACTTACACCTCACTAGCAGCCATGTCTGACACAGGAAGAGCTTCAGGCTCTGCCCCTGTGATAGTTGACCCTACCAAGGCAACTTCCAGATATGACAACCTTAGCCACAAAGACTTGTGTGCCTTGTGCACTGCAAGAGGGCTAAAAAGGGGCAGAGGCCCTACCATTCCTTCCCTGATAGCCATCCTGGAAAAGGATGACTTAGATAAGGTGAGTCAGGCTCCCTTAGAGTCAGAAGATGGAGTGAACCCCACTGAGACTGAGACCACCCCAGAGGTGGAGGAGGAGGAAGAAGAGGAGGAAGAAGGCTCAGATTTAGAGGAGCCTGAGAATCAGGATCAGAGGGTAACACAGGCACAGGTTGGTAGGCTTAACCAGGCCAACTTGGACCTACATAGGGGTGGAGAGGGCCAGCACCTCCCCAGATCCCATAACCTAATTCTCCCAGGCAATAGAAGGAGGAGATCTTCATCAGGAGACTCTCATGTTTCTAGTGTCTCAAGAGAATCTCAAAGGGGAATGACTTCCCCCCAGAGAAAAGAGCATAGGGCCAGAATGAGGGCTGTCCAACTCCAGATAGAGAGGGAAGAGGTAGCCTTGGCCCAAGCTAAACTTGCTTTAGCAAGGGAACAGAAAATGTGTGGCTTAGATGCCACTGGTGGCAGCAATATTCCTAAAGAGAAACCCAGGTCCTATGATAGTAGAAACCTGACAAAGATTGTGCCCCCCTACAAGGAAGGGGATGACATCCACAAATGGATGACTGCTCTTGAGAGAGCCTGCATGGTACAGCAGGTTCCTGAGGAACAGTGGGCAGCAATCTTATGGTACTCCTTTTCAGAGAAAGGGAGAGATAGGCTCCTCACTGTCAGACATGAGGATGCCAGCAATTACAAAGTCCTGAAGAGTGTTCTAATAGATGGGTTTGGCTTAACCACTGAACAGTACAGGTTAAAGTTCAGAGACACCCAGAAGACACAGACTCAGGACTGGACTGATTTTGTTGATTGTACAACTAAGGCTCTGGAGGGTTGGCTAAATGGCAGCAAAGTACATGACTTCACAGGATTGTATAATTTGATTATGAGGGAGCAGATCCTAAGTAATTGTCAGAACCAGCTCTTACACCAGCACCTGGTGGACTCAGATTTGACCTCTCCCCAAGAATTGGGAAAGAGGGCAGATAAATGGGTCAGAACCAGGATTAGGCCTAAGAATCAGGACAGTAACCAGAAGAAGGAGTCTACCAAGCCTCAAGATAAGGGTGGGGATAAAAGTAAAGAAAAGACTTCCCCAGGGCCCCAAAACTCCAAGAATGGGGGTGGGTCCCAAGACACTTCATCAACTGAGAAAAAACCTTATTGTCATGCCTGTAAACAGGTTGGGCATTACAAAACAGACAGCTGTTGTCCCAAGAATGGCAATAAAGAAAGCATACCTCCAAAGCCAGCTCCAACACCTCCTGTTACTGTCAGCAGTAATCCCCCAGGAGGTGGGAGCACACCCAGGAATCTGGGTGGGTTTACCTTTGGAGCCCAGGGGGACCCTGGCCTATCCAGGTCCCCCATCCCCAAATGATCTTGTTTATGAGACTGGCATGGGGTTTGCCAACTTCTCTGATTGCCCAAATACCTTGAGCAAATATAGACAAGAACTCATCATCAATGGTTTGAAAGTTGAAGCTTTCAGAGACACAGGGGCTAGCATCACCATGGTGGCTGACTGTATAGTCCCCTCTAAGCAACTTTTACCTGGTGCCAGATACCAGGTAACAAACATTGATGGCATCCAAACAAATCATCCCATGGCAGTAGTAAGTCTCAGCTGGGGAGGTGTCATTGGCCCAAAGAGAGTGGCAGTGTCACCAAACTTGCCTGTAGACTGTCTACTGGGTAATGATTTGGAAATCTCAGCCTGGGCTGAGGTTGAACAGGAAATCCATTCTAGAATGGTAAACTCCAATGGAAAGGTTAGTGGGGCTGTACTGGCTATAGCCCCAATTCAAGATGTCCTTCCTGAAAGGGTTGGTAGGGCTGAGCAACTCTCTGCCCCATCTTTACCAGAAGCTCTTCCAAAACAGAATAGCAAAGCTGTTATGATAACAGCAGAAACCCAAACTGAGTCTCCTCCTGAAAAGGTTGGTGGGGCTGTGATGGCCACAGCCCAAACTCAAACAGATATGTGTGTTGTGAAGCCTGAAATGATGGATCACTCCACCCAAACTGAGAGCATGGAGGAGGAAGAGAAATCTCCCCCTCACCAGACAGTAGGACAGGATCAGCCTCCTCAGGGAACTGATCTTACCCCTGATGAAGGAACTGCCCCAGAGGTTGTTAGGCCTGGCCTGACAGAGCCTCTGATGGCAGTGGACCCTTCTCAGGTGGGATCCAGTCTGGAGCAGGTAACCTGCCCCTCTCTACCTTGCCTTAGTCAGCCCAGGGCTGCAGAGGACAAGAAGGACAGTGAGACCCAGAGGGCCCCCTGTCAAATGAAGCACCCCCATCAACAGATTAGGGGCACCAAAACTAGTAGCCCTAGTGAGGTGAAAACTTTAAAAACTCCTGAGGGAGCCCCCTTAAAAGTAGTTAGGGACCTCCCACAGATGGATTCTGTTGGACACAGCCAAACCTGGGACCCAAAGGGCCCAAACCTGAACTGTCCCTCCAGCAAGCCAAACAGAGGGACCCAGCCTCCAGCTTTAGGTAGACAGAGGTTGACCCTGAGAGCACAGTGCAACTCAGTTGAAGAGAGAAGGGCACACATGGGGGAAGATAATTGGAGGAAGCTGAGTCCTAAATTAGTGGAACCTCACTTCAAAACTCCATATCCAAACCAGCCTTCTAACTTGCAAAGACACACCCAAGGTAGTGATTCCCTATGGTGGAGACCCTCTGATACCCCAAGGGCGAGGGACTGCTTAGTGGACCATGAGACAGGGGGTACCCATGCTAGTGCAGGTACTTCCTTATATGGCCACTCAGGCAATAAAGGCTTACCTGGACAAGGATAGCCTTATCTCTTTTCGTTTGGGGGGGGTTGTGTAGGAAGGTGGCTACCTGACTATGGTTACCCCAGATTTTTTGCCTTGTGTTTAGCTGGTTTTCGACTTAGTTGGCCTGGTTCCCTGTTAATCAGGGCCCCAGGCTATCTGCTCTCTCTGTAAAATGGATTCCATGTACCCTAGGTGCATAACTAGATTGGCTTGGGTCACCTTATCAGCCCCTGTACAGAGCACTATAGGTGCCCAGGGCATAGGTGCATCCAAGGCCTACCAGGGGCTGCAGCATATCTTTTGCCACCCCTGGCTGGCTATCTAAAATTGACACAACTGGCTGATCACTCAGCTGGGGCAAGGTGGTGTAATCACCCCTTGCTTAGATATAGTATGCCTATATCTAAACCTATCTGGACACATATAAACCTGTGAGCCACTCCTATGGCAGGCCTTAACAATCCTGAAGGCAGAGTACGTGGTTTAATGTGAGATGGTGCTCTAGCATGAGCTTAGTCTGTCTGCAGCTGTCGGGACCAATTCCCTTAGCTGTTCCGGGATAATGCCAAACCATATACTATTAAGTGCATTATAATCCTCGCGGTTATATGTCAACTTTGGTTTGGCTTTATCAAAACATGTCGTGTAAGGTGTCATACGATTTGGAATACTACCCCCTCGCCAGTCCTGGCGACGGGGGTAGCATTCCACCCCTCTAGAGGGGACGACATGTTACTTTTGCTAAAACGCGGTTGATTTTTAAAAGAGCCTCAGATCCACAAAATGGATGCTTCTGCCACAGACACATGTCTGACCTCCTGCTGCTGACCGAAACTCAGCAGAGGAGGCCTGGACAAAGGATTTCCTGTCACAGGGAGGTGTGACACCACCCCAGACAGGAGATAGTGGATTGTAGCAGGGAGGTTTGAATGAAACCAGACAGTGCCTGGGGAGCACAAGGCTTCCCCTTGCATAATCCGGTCAAACCGGTTCTGGGGCAGCCCGGCCCCAGCTCCAGTGAGACCTGGACAAAGGAAAGGGGGTGTAACCACCCCCCTTCCTGGTCCCACCCATAGGGGAGGGACCTAGCAGGAGATCCACCCCTCAGATTGGAATAAGAGTGGGAGCAGTGCCAATGCAACTCAGATCATCCTGAAATCAACTTTAAACTAAGAAGACGACTGGACTTCGACATTCTGATGACAGAAGACTGAAGAGCATCTCCCTTGTGGCCTAGGAGGGGCCACCCTGTGAACACAGGCATCACCCAGCACCTCGACATCTGCTTTGCCGCCGCCTCCCGCCGGAGTCCGAGTGCAGAGCCTGACAAGACCCAGCTTCCCAGACTTTTCCCAGCCCGATCCACAGTCCCTGCAAAGAAGGGACCCGTGGAGGCACCGAGAGACGTGGGAGCGGCCATCTTGAAAGACCCCTGAGACGCTGACTGCGCAGCACCCGAGGCACCCTCGACTCTGTGCTTTGGGGTTTGAAAAGCCCCACAACCGAGCAGCATTTGCACCAAAGATCAGCCCTCCAGCATCTCCACAATCTGCGTGGGGCCCTTTTGTTTTGTGCCACTTGACTCGCCATCCCGGCCGCTTGTCACGTGGTCAGCGGCCATCCTGGCGACGAAACCTACAATTTACACTGTGGGTCTGGTTGCTCCAGACCTGCCCTCGCTCCTGTAGAAAGGAGTACCCGCTCTGACCTTGCTGGTCCGAGTAATAAGCCTTTTTCATTTTCCCCGTGGCTTGCATTAGCCAAGGCTTGTTTGCATCAATCGAGTTGCCGACACCGCCATCAGCTAGAGCCTTTGGGGGACAGCTCTAGATCGACTCCTGGACGTCCTTGACCTCTTCGTGTCTACGTGGCTGCAGAGAGAAGCAACCCCTGATCACCTGTTTGCACCCGACTTTGCCTGGTTCCAATCTGGTTCCACGGTGGTCACTGGTCAGTGACTTTGAACATTGTCCCCTCTGCTTTCAGGTCTTCACCACTTCAGATCCACCCTTGGATCCACCGGACACTTCTGCTTCACATCGCCTGCAGCATCTTCAGCTCCAAGCGCCAAGAGCCTGCGTGTCAAAACCCGACGCCACTTCGACCCTGTGCACCCACGGCCTGTGGGTGAGGTAACATTGCAACGCCGGTGTACATACACTGGTACACACCTCTAGGGTCTGTGTCTAAAGTTTTGTTCCTCTAGGTTCAGCGGAAGTATCTTTTAATTCACTTAATCTAACTTTTACGCACCTTTGACATTGCATTGGTGCGAGCCGCACTTTCCGTGCTGCACCCGTCTCCTGTGGGCTACTCCCGACTTCAGCATTGCTAGTCCTGACTGCTCCCAGCGAATCTCTAGGCCCTAGGCCTAACCACTGTTCGATTGGTGGTCCTTATACCACTTTTTTAGTATATGGTTTGAGTGGCCACCCGCCCTCATCCATAATTGTGCAACTTTATATGTTTTACTGTGCTTTTGATTTAACGCTTGTGCCCCTTTCCTCATAAAGAGTACTGGGGAGTAATTTAGAAATAAATACATATATTTTTATAATATATACTTGTGTGGTGTCCTTTCATTTGATTACAGGATTGTATGTGGTAAAACAGCTCGCTTAACACGACCTCTTAAGTTAAGCCTTTAAGGCTGCTTAGTCCATGCTACCACTAGGATAGCTTGTCTAACAAGGTTGACTTACAACCAGACATCTTTGGGGTTTGTTTGGACTGATACCAAGTGGTTCCAGAATTGGAAACACTACATATCAGGCCAACTTCTCACACCCTCTCAAGGAGAATCAGAGTATTGAGACATTCGGGAAATTAACATTCTTGTCAGCCATCCTAGCCTTAAGGCTGGTAAATGCCGGTTGATTACTCTGATGTTGCACACATGCCCTCTGGGAAATAGCAAGATCTTGATAGCAGCCTCTGAAGAGTTTAAGACCCCCCTCACTGAAACCATTCAGTATGGTCGGAAGGCATCCAAATATGTAATTTGTTCTGTGAAGTGAAGTGAAGTGAAGTAGTGTGGCTCACTGGTTAGAGGCGGCAGACCCGAGAGCAGAGGACGGCCCGGGACCAGGGTTCGATTCCCGGCGCGGCAGGTTTCTGGACCAGGGTCAGCGGACTCGATAATTCTCTCGCCTCGGTGCCCACTCTGATCAGCGATCACACTCGGCAACTCTGGGCATTAGATTGCCTCATCTTCACTAACGGCCCCACCAGACCGCTGGGGATGCCTGGTCTCACCCTGGAGATACCCATTAAGGGACCATCTCTCAGGGAAGTCAGGAAGGGTTTCGCAGCGGTCGAAGCGCCTTGGGACCCTACGGGTAAGTAGTGCGCTATATAAATGCCTATACATTCTGGCCTCGGTACCACTGATTGCTTGGGTCAAGTAATCAGAACGAGTGTGATGCTCCTTCACCATGCATGGGTGAGGTCTATGGGTTTCTCTGGATGTGTCCAGACATCCCTTATGGATACACCTTTTGATGGATGTCGCTAATTTGATGAGAACGTTGAGTCTGCTCTGGAATACTGGAAGGAGATTGGGCTACGGCACATTCTGTGGGCCCTTCAACTTCTGCTAGAAAGTTTCCTCAACAATTTCAACCCTTGGCAGGATACTAGAGAAGTTTACCATACAAGCAACGTCAAACCCCTCCCAAACACATTGAAGAGTCAACCCAGTCCTTTCAGGTTCAGGATGGATCAAGCAGTCTTGTGCAGGACACCTTGGGCACAGATCTTACCAGTCCTCTCCTGTGGCATCAACTTCCAAACTGCTTTAGTTTGCCCCTTGTGGCACACAACCAGCTTGTGAGAGGCAGAATCAGATGTACTCCAGGGAGGACAATATATCACATAACACAGATGGGTCCTTCAGATTGTTCAGTGGGTCTATGCCCTTCCATTCTTTTATGACCTGCCGCATCTGTCCGCATCAGAGTGGCTTTCACTGGAGCACCTGTCCATCTTGTTGTAAAAGGTGCAAGCTTTACTGCTCAAAGGGACCATAGTGAGTGTACCGACTCGAAAATTTGGACTGGTTGTTGCTCCCTCTATTTCCTCATAACACAAAAGGATGGAGGTTTTTGTTTCATTTTAGATCTTTATCCTCAAAATGCCTTCCTGCAGAAGGACATTCAAATGCTCACACTTGCTTAGGTTCGGCCTGCCCTGAGTCTGGGCAACTGGATGGTGTCCTTGGACCTGTAGGACGAGTACTTTCATGTATCTGTCTTGGAGTCCCTCAGATGTTACAACAGTTCAAAGTAGGCACAAGCATGTTCAGTTTGCCATGCTCCCCTACGTACTTATCAGCTCTACATGAATGTTCATGAAAGTCATGTCAGTCATTGCCGTACATCTTCTGAGGCTGGAGGTATCAGTGTTCCTCTGCCTTGATAACTGGCTATTAAAAGCAAGACCACCTCCGGACAACGGCAAACCTTTTGACGGTTTTAGAATTCACAATCAACACGACAAAGACACACCTGACTCCTTCATAGAGGCTTCCTTTCATAGGAGCTATCTTGGATACTATGCAGTGCAGGGTAGTCCCTCTGTTTTAATGAGTCTGGGGTATTTGGGCTATAGTTCTAATGCCACAGCCCCAGTCCTCGGATTCAGTGAGAGCAGTTCTGAGGCTTCTTGGCCTCTTGCATCCTGATTGTTGACCATGCCAGATAGCATATGCAGGCTCTGCAGTGAAATCTGAAGTCTCAGTGGGTCCAAAACAAAGGAAATCTCTTGGATTCCATCCAGGATTTGGATGCGACCGTAACAGATCTGCAGTGGTGGCTGCTCGACCACAGTTGGACCAGCTGTAGATCCCTAGCCCCACCCCGAGCTGATGCTGGTGAGGCATGCATAATTGCTGAGTTGGGGATGTCACCTGAGAAAGGTGGAGATCAGAGAACTCTAGTCTCCGGCAGAAACCCTACTCCACATCAATCTATCGAAGTTGAAAGCCATTCTCCTATCACTGAAGGCTTTCCTTCTGCTCATCAAGTGGAGCCTAAAACAGGTTCTCTCAGACAACATCACTGACATGTGGTACTGCAACAAGCAAATAAGGTTTAGAGACACAGCCAACCTTGACACAGAACCCACAGCCTTCACGGCCTTTTCCATCCTTACTCCTCATTTTGACACTAACAAGGCCACCAACAAGTACAACTCCTGTATGGAATCCCTTATGGTCAACTGTGCACACATGAAGCGCAAATTATCCAGATCAAAAGCCTCTAATCCCTGGTTCTCAAAAGACCTTTATGAAGAATTAAATCTTATCAGAAGATGCGAGAAAGAATGGAAACCAGCACCATCTCACATGAGTATGAGTAAGCTTCACAATGCAAGAAAACAGTACAAAGACGAAATCCTCAGAGCCAAAGACTTCCATATCAGAGCCCTTGTGAAATCTGCATAGAATAGATCGAAGGACCTGTTCCAGGTCATTTAACAGTCTCCTAACCCCTCTATGACTTCGGTTCCTAAGTCATCCGTGGCCCGTTGCAATGACTTTATGGATTTCTTTGATATAAAAGTTAGGGACAGTCACATCACGATTCCCATTAAAGACTCCCATGAAACAATTGAGTCTCTCCCATGCAACGCACTACAATCATGGTCATCTTTCTCTTCAATCTCCGAGCAAGACTTACTATAATCTATCTCCAAAATAAAACCCTC
Source organism: Lissotriton vulgaris (assembly GCF_964263255.1). Lineage (NCBI taxonomy): Eukaryota > Metazoa > Chordata > Amphibia > Caudata > Salamandridae > Lissotriton > Lissotriton vulgaris. Next base: position 24,802,634 of record NC_141686.1, on the reverse strand, counting down.
AAAATCAGTATGCCATTCCAGGCTCATCAGCAAATCTTTTGCTACACACCTACTCTCCATATAAACCACCATGTTCAATTTCCTGTCTTAAACAGGGCCTCTTCCCAGAATGACTAAAAATGGGTCAAATCACTCCGCTGTTGCAAAACTAACCTCTTGATTCAGAGAACCCGAATGACTATCGTCCAGTCTCCACATTCCCATTTTTAGGCAAAGTTATCGAAAGTTGTGTGGAATCCCAACAAGCCTCGTGCATTTGAAGAAACAAACTCCTAGACACTCTCCAATCAGGTTTCTGCAATCATCTAAACAGTCTATGACTTACTTAGAATTTCAGCTCTGAAAGCAAAAACTCCTGTACAACAATGGATGGCCAATTTTCCTGCCCTAGATAGAAGTGCCACCATTTTTCAGAGTGCCAGATCACTCTGCATCAACCTTGATAGTTATCTTAATCTTCACAGCCACAAAGCAGCCATGGCCAACAGCACACAACACCAACTTAGGCAGCTTTGGGGAATCAGACAATTGATATCCGAACAGTACCTTAAAACAGTGGTGCAGTCTCGCGTTCTTACTAGACTAGAGTATAGAATTGCCCTTTTCTCGGGCATTTCCAAAGTTCATCTAGGCCCACTGATAGCAACATTACATGCTGCAGCACATTTCATCTTAGGTCTCAAGAAATATGATCTCATTTCCCCTACCCTACTAACCTTCTTATGGCTCCCCACTGATGCGTGGCCCAATTCATAATTCCTTGTATTACCCAAAGCGCGCTGCACTCTTCCTCCCCCTCTTATCTAAATGAGAAACTGAAAATCTTCAGAGCAGATAGGGGTGCAAGAAATGCCCAAACCCTGCTCCTGGAACATCCCCCACCTTCAGTTGAGAACAGTACATGAACCAGTCTTTCTCTGGTAGTGCCACTAGATCCTGGAAATCTCTGCCTTCCTGATTCCGTCTAACCATTGGCCTAGCAACCTTCAGAAAAGACCTTAAGCTCCTCCTATTTGACAGCCATCTTGATTAATTTACCCTTGACCAGACTTAAGTACTTTCTGCACTGCGCCCTGATCTGCCTTTGTTAGGTGATATACCACTTAAATTAATGCTTTAACTGTGTATGTCATCTGCCCAATTTTTGTAACTGTCTTGTGATAGCTCTTGTTCACATCCACTGATATAAACGTCAGAGTTTAACTACTATTTTTGTGACACTGTATCCCGTGTATTGTCAATCACTCTGATGCCTTCAGGCCATGTCAGCGCTATATGAAACTGCAAAAATAAATAAATAATAAACATGAGTAGTGACTCCAAATTTGCAAGGACAAAGATTAATACATATATGAAAGAAGTGGTCTGCCGAATGAGAACCAATTGTCTTAAGTTCAATATGGATAAGACTGAAGTACTAATCCTAGAAGGTGAGTGCTCCAGGTGGTGCCAGGCCTAGTGACTGACTTCCATGGGAGAATAATCAGTGCTGGCAAATGAAGGTAGAAATTTGGGATTAACCTGTGACACATTGGACTGTGTAAGCTGACATTTGTAGCGATCTGGTAATAGTGGGCTTTGCCCCGATTACTGTAATTCTCCTTACTTGACTTGACTTTAATTCTCATTACTTGACTTTACTTTTTGTATGGTTACCACCCACTTTTGTGCCTGACATCTGATGCAACCTGACCTGATGCACCCTGGGTCCCTGCCAATCAGTTGCCCAGGGCCTGTGTTCTTTCCCAAAACTGTACCTTTGTACCCACAATTGGCACATCTCTGGCCACAGGTAAGCCCCTTGTAAAAAGTACCATGGGTTCCAAGGGCGTTGTGACCGTAGAAGAACTCTTAGGGCTGCAGCACTTATTGTGCCACTCTTAGAGGCCCTGTACCTTAACACCCACACACTGCCATTTCTGGCAGCGTGTTTTGGTACAGAGAAAAGTGAAGCATCGACATGGCATACATCCCTGTGTGTCATGCCTACAACCCACTGCCTGAGGTCTAGGTAAGCCATCCCTCTAGCAGGGTGCACTAGCCCTCCGGTGAGGGTACAGTGGCATGAGCCCTGTGCCCCTACAGTCTAAGTCCATTCTTAGACATTGTAAGTGTAGCAAAGCCATGAAGAGTATATAGTCTGGGAGTTGGTCATTACGAACTCCACAGCTCCATAATTGGCTTTACTAAAACCTGGGAAGTTAAATGTACTCAGAGGGCCTCTTAGAGATGCCCCCGGAAACATTACCAGCCCTGGTGTAGTTCCTGAATGGCTGCCTGCCATTTGCCTCTACCAGACAGGTTTCTGGTCCCCTGGGTAGACAGCCTCTGCCCTCTCGGAGTCCAGAAGCAAAGCCCCTCTGGGCTGTGCCCACGAAGGGGAAGCTTCAAAGGCCTGCAGGCTTTGTGATCTGTCCCTGCCTTTTGCTGCCCCCAGCAACTGGCTTCTACTGGTTCTACCCCCCCACGTTGGGTGGGAGAATCGACTGAAAAACCAAGCTAGGAGGAGAGGTATGCCCACCTTTAGCAACCCCACCCCTCAGGTGGGGAGGTGAGGTGAAGCACACATCTCAGTCCCCTCCATCTTGAAGATGAGGGGACCCAGCCAATCAGAAGAGGCTCATGCCCATTCTCCCACTGGAGGGTGGCATAATAGGGGTTGTACTCACCACAAAGAAGGGACCCATTGGTCCTCACCTGCACACTCCTTTAAACACCCCTTAATCTAACATTTAGGAGCCACATTGAACCTTGACTCCTAAGGTTCGAGGAAGAAAGAAGAAGGACTGAAGTGACCTGCTAACCCATGAAGAAGAGGCCAACTGGGTCAGCATGGCACTGCTTTGGCCCCAGCCCTACCGGCCTGTCCTATCTAAGACCTGCCTATAGCACGGATTCCACAAGTCCAGCAGCCAGCAACCCCCAGAGCCCGGAGGACCTGCCCTGCAACCAACTTACAGACGCTGTTGTCCGTGAGCACCGGATTTGCTCAAGCCAAGACTCACCTACAGAATCCGGATTCCGACGACTCCACAATTCAACACCACTCTGCACCTGATGCCCACAGCCCGAGTTCGAGTGGCTCAATACCACGAGGAGGTCTCCTCAGCTATGCTGACCTGGGATCTGGTGATTCCCGACCTCCCTCAAGCCTTAAGATGACGCTTGCACTCAGCCTGATTGGCCCCCCAGACTGGAGCTAGTAAGAAAACCCAACGCCAGAAGACACCCCTGCACCCGACATCCCATGGCCGTAGGTGGCCCAACTGACGGTGTCCATGCATCCCCCAAAAACCTAATTTAACTTCTCCAGATGGTGGTCCCCTTCAGGAAGTCTCCCTGCCCGAGCTTGCAGCAACTTTGCCGAACCGAGGGTCTCCGTTGAGAACCACAGGGCCCCGTCGTCTCCTTGGCACCCTGCACCCGGCCGCCCCAGTGCTGCTGGTGGTGCAGCAGCTGTGCTGATTGTTGGCCCCTGCAGTGCTGACCTTAACCCCAGGAGTTTTGCTCCCACACCCGAGTGGCATGCTCGTAAGCAGCCCCTAACCGAAGGCACCATTTGCCCCATTGGCTAACATTGGGGTCCTGCACTCTTCAACCAGATGTCCCAGTGCCGCTGGTGGTGCAACACGAGTGCCTACCTAGACCTTGGGGAACCTTGGTTCTAACCCCCAAAATCCCCACTTGTAAGACATTTACTTAACCTGTGAAACCAATAACCATTTTTCTTCCATAGGAACCCATGTTATGAGATGGTGGGCCTAAAATGTTTTGTTAAACTGTTGTTTTGTATGGGGAAGCAGTTACAATTACTTAAGCCAAGAAAAGTCTTACCTTGTATCGTGAGATCCTAAGGTTCGGTATCTAGACATACCACCCCGAATACTCGATGTAATCGGAAAGTAATCAAAAATTATTCTAAATGTAATTACTGTGTCATTAAAACTGCATTTTAAAGTCATACCAACCTGTAACAACTGCTAATCCATTCCCAATTATATTACTGTGTAATTTACAATTTTATATTTTACCTACTTGTACCAAGTCCTTCTTGGTTCTAGTAATAAAAGAGAAGAATACCTTTTTTTATACTTAGCCAAGAAGTCTGAGTTCTGTCTCTGAGTGTGTGCCATCAGTCTTGATTGTGTTAATACAATACATGCTTAACACACACTCCTGATATGCCTAACTGCTCGCCCACACTACCACAAAGAGAGCCGTTAGTACTTACCTAATTTACGCTCTGCTATACCTCTGGGGACTCCCTGGACTCTGTGCACACTATACCCTGCTTTGGTATAGTATATACAGAGTCAGCTTCCTACACTTGCACGCTGAAAATTTGATGAGTGAAGAGTATTGCTGGGATCCCGTGTTATATTTCGGTCTCACATCAGCTCACACCACCGTTTGGTTGTTGACTGATAAACACGTCTCTTTTGAAGCTTTATGTGTCTGCCATAAAGTTAACCATGGAAAGACCCCTGCGTTTATCAGGAGTTTATTTTATTTATTTACTGTATATGCCCCTGGGTGTCATTTGTGGTCAGCCAAGCTTGCAGGATTACACTGCCCATTTTCCTCTGCGGCATCTATGCTACCTAGCCATCCATGCCTCACTGAGGAGGATTTGACCGTCAGGAGGTTGTTTTGCTGTTTAAAATGTTAGCATGGTGGTTGATTTTTGTCAGTATGTCCAGTTTTAGCACCAGGATGGCATCCTGGCATTAGCGCATTTTACAGGACACAAAACGTAAATTAATAGCTGCTCCCATTCTGATGTGCAAAGATTACTAAAATAAAGCAAAATTAAATGTACCAATTGAACCTTAGAGAGCGCCGTTAAGCTGGATTTTAATGATCTTAAAGAAACAAGGTCATGAGAAACAAGGTGAGTGGAATTGGACAGCACCTGATGTGACTCTAGCATCCTCGTTCAGACTGTCTGGAACTGCGGCATACCGGGGGAAAATATGCAGACAGAATGGGCTTGGTCGTTTCAGTTTTCCTCGCACTCTCACCATGTACGCACTGGTTGGCAAAGGGTGGTGAAATGGGACCTATAAATGAGATGGAGAGGAAAATATGCAGAGAAAGTGTGGGCTTTACCTTGCAGTTTCCCTGCACATTTCCCCCCTCTGCCTACTTCTGGAAGATCTAATGGCTTCCATGTAGGCCAGAGGCTGCATTTATAAGCCAGATGCATTGAACTTGTGGTATACAAAAGAAAAAATGTATTTAAAACAGCAGATGAGTTGAATCTGCTCCCTAGCGTATGAGGGGTCGCCGTTGTCTGCTCTCAGCAAGGAGCACAGGGCGGTTGCTCTTATTATTACAGGAGGTGCAGTGGCACCGGGACCCGGTTTGGTAAAGAACCAAAAGCTGCCTTCTTCTAGCACACTTTAGGTTTGCCGCTGTCAATAGCGCTCCAGGTGCAATGGAACAGTAGCATGGGCAGCCTGCTCCCATCTCAAAGCATGGGTCATTACTATCAGTAGTGTAGAAGGTGCAATGGCACCGAGACACCGGTTTGGTGGAGAATCAAAAGCAACCTTCTCCTAGCACATTGCACATGGATGCTGCTGTCGATAGTGCTCCAGGTGCAATGGAAGTGTGGCGCGGGCAGCCTGCTCCTAACGCAAAGAATGGGGTTATTACTACCACTAGTTCAACAGGTGCAGTGGCACTTGAGCACGTGGGAACCCACTGCAGCCAGCTCCCTACACAGAGCACAGGAGCACCGCTATCTGTATTGCAGCACGTGCACATGTAACAGGCCACAGGCAGTCCTTAATTTGAGCCGGCGGTTTCCAGGGCTCTGCACCTGCACTGTATTGTGCCAGCCACAGCTGATGGCTAAAGACTGCTAAATTAAAAAAAGGAAAGATCCAGACCGCACTAAGGAAGTCACCGAAAGACCACACTATTCATAATGATGACTAACGACAACTATGGTGCTTGAAAAAGCCCCGCCTGCGCACCTCTAGGAGGCGAAACAAGTGTCTTCATTGCAGAAGAAAAAATACTACTACAGTTATTAAAATTAATATTTATTTTTAAGAGTCTGCAATGTCTCCGTATGAGTAAATGTGATAATGTGGCTTTGGAACATCCTGAAGTGAACCAATAAGGATATTGAATTCTGGGTAGAGGCATTCTTACCAATAGTGTGTTGCAAAACACACTTACCCCGGTAATGCTAAGCTTGTGTGCAGGCGACATGAGCACGCGCAAAAACATTATAATAACTATTATGCACATTAAGGTGCAGCTGCCGGTAATGCCAGAACACTACACCTTTAAAAAAAGATATATATTTCCATAATTACTGTGCAAAAACATTCTCCACTCATGCAGAATCAAAAAGACCAAATACGAGGGTAATTTAAAAAACATCTGATCAGTGGCCAGGTTTGAATGAAGCTAAGAGATCATATGTGCCCAATGTTGCATCTTTATTGTGTCTTTTTAATATTGGTTCCAGGCACATTTTACCAAAATATTGAATGCACCACATAGCTTCGAAATATCCTCAGTCATATGTGATGTCTTAAACCAGTTAGTGTCTATGTAAACTGTTGTAATATTTTCTTATTACAGCTACCAGTTCTTTTAAACTCAGGAGGGGAAGACCTCAGATTATGTGTCGATCTATTTGGCCTCCACTTCCCCATATCCATGAAATTGTATCTTTAATCAGGGATGCTTTTATATTTAGTGTACTTGATTTATCCTCAGCCTGTCATCATTTTGAATTACATCCTTCCTCATGTCATTTAACCTCATTTGTTATTCTCCTGGGTACTTATAGGTTTGCTAGGATGCCATTTGGTCTAGCGTCCCCTGCGGCTGCATTCCAGCATATCACGCAGCAAGATCTTAGGCATTTAAATTATGTACTCTGTTTAATAAACTAATGTTTGCTATGGATGAAGCTAGTCACAACCACGCTTTAAGAAAAGTTAAAGCAGGCTAGTTTTACAATAAAGAAAGAAAAGTGTTGCATGGGGTTGGATCAGTGGAAAATCTGGGACATATTATCTCACAAGGTGGTATTAAACCCAAAATGAACCTACTTGAAGCCATTAACAAAGCTCCCAAACCATTAAATAAAGATTAACCTAAATCCTTTCCAGTCCTGATGGAATTGTACTCGAAATTTGTTTAAGACGTTTAAAGCATCATTGAACCATTGCGCTATAGTTAAAAAAAATGCCCATTTTGTTAGGGAAGTATTGTGCAAAGATCCTTTAATCTCATAAAAACCTCTATCAGTAATGTCCCTTCCCTGGGCAGATTTGACCTCAACAAAACGACAATTCTCACTACCGTTGCAAGTAGTGTTGGCCTCGTTGCCAACTCAGTCAATAGGGTGAGCGTGAAAAACATATTGTAGCATTCGCCTCAAGATCACTTAAAGGTACAGAACAACACTATTCTGTAGTTGAACGTGAAGCTTTGGGATGTTTTTAGGCAGCAAAGCATTTTAAATTCTTATGGGGCATACCATTTATCATACGTAATGATTATAAACCCCTCATTTTTTCTTTCACTACCAAGGGGTCAGAACATACCATGCTTAAAATATCAGAGTGGCTACTAGGATGAGAAGGTTAACATTTTAAAATGCAGTACATACCATGTAGCAGGAATACTATTGCTGACTATCTGTCAAGGCTATCTAGCAAACATGCTATGACTTCTGAGGAAGTTAAATTGAAGGAATTTGTTCTAGGGATCAATTTCGTTGGAGTACATTGAAGGAATGGGTGTTGAATGGGAGTACTTTGAAAAATCTTACAAGTATAACTTTTCATTGGGAGAAGATAGAAAAATAAAGTTAAGAATCTCTGAACTCAGAATTTTGGTAAAGATGGTTTTTATATTGTGTGTTTCAAAATGCCATTTTTAGAAAGTAGCAAAAGAAACAATTGATGGACGGAATGCCGAACAATGCAAACATTCACCCCAAGTCACAAAGATATGGGTTTAATCCATCGTTCTTTTGCTCACCACGCCACCCCAGTTTGGACCCAGCCAAATGCAAATCAGTCTGCTCCAATGGGAACAGTCTAGCTTGAATTGCCAAGCCCAGGTCCTCCATGGTTCTGAAACAAGCATCCTGGGCCCAGTTTTGGGGCATCACCCCTCATCATCGACTCCCACCCACTCCGCCGGACACACGCTTGACCCCATATTCTCCGCCAGCAACCACGTCACCTTCAGTCGCACCACCGTACTCCACTGGACCGACCACCCCTGCGTCCACTTCAACTTCGAGAAGCCTGTCACGCACCACCACACACAACAGGCCCTCCACCGCAGCTGATGCAAAGTCACCGAAGACCAGCTAGCCACCACCCTCGCCCGAAACCCACCAATGGACACTACCGACACTGACTCAGCCGCCCTCAGGCAATGGATCAATGACTGCGCCAATACTCTCACCCCGATCAAGAAGCCCTCGAGCGAACGCACCAACAGAAAAGCCATCTGGTTCACCGCCGACCTCCAGGCATCCAAACAGGCCTGCCGCAGGCTCGGGAAGAAGTGGCACCACGAACAGACACCAGACAGCAACACAGCATACAAGAGGGCCATCCGCAGACACCACCAACTCATCTGTACCTCGAAAAGGACCTCCTTCAAAGAGCGCATTGACAACAACAGGCACAACAGCAAAGAGCTCTTCAACATAGTGAAGGAACTCTCAAACCCCAGCTCCAACTCCGACATCTCGCCTTCACAGGACCTCTGGGACTCCCTAGCCACCTTCTTCCACCGCAAGATTGCAGACATCCACGACAGCTTCAGCAACCAGGCCCCTCTGACAGACACAGACACCTCAGACGCACTGCCCCCCAGCCACATCGACATTTACCCCCCTGCTCTCCTGGACCCACGTCAACGACGAAGACACCATCAAAATCATGAATACCATCCACTCCGGTTCACTATCCTACCCCTGCCCACACCACATTTTCAACAAAGCAAGCTACTCCATCGCACCCCATCTCCGCAAGATCATCAACAGCTCCTTCGAGACCGCCACCATCCCGGAGAGCTGGAAGCACACGTAGATCCACGCTCTACTCAAGAAACCCAGAGCTGACCCCAGGGACCTCAAAAACCTCCGGCCCATCTCCCTCCTCCTGTTCCGGGAAAAAGTCATTGAGAAGATCGTCAACTGGCAACTCACCTCCTTCCTCGAAGAGAACAACATGCTGGACCCATCCTAATCCGGATTCCGAAGCAACCACGGCACCGAAACGCCCTCATCGCCGCAACCGACGACATCAAGGCCATGATGGACAACGGAGAAACCGTGGTCCTAATCCTTCTGGACCTCTCGGCCGCCTTCAACACCGGCTGTCACCACACCCTCCGCACACACCTCCACAACGCAGGGATCCACGACAAAGCACTGGACTGGACCACCTCCTTCCTCACCGGTGTCGTAGGGATTCAGTTCTCATACAGAACTGTGCATAGAGACTTGGAACCTCAGTGAATTAGGGTGTGCCAAAACTCACCTTAGTACCCAAAATCCCCTACCAGCCTAGCTACAGTGTCTCATTGGGTATCACAAACTCCCAATGCTTAGACAAACCAGAACATGGACTTAGTACACCTCAGGTAACGTGGAACACATGAACACTCTTTCGTTATACAATTGTTTCAATCCAGAACAAGGAGTAAAAGAGGACACGTGCATATTTGCAATATTTATTCACTAATGCAGTGTTCTCAAACGCAGTATCTTAGCTAATACAAGCAAACGTATTATAAGAAACAAAGTAATCAGCATAGTCACTAGTCCTTACAACACAAAAGGTGAAAGCATGGTATAATGCTAAAACGAATAGGGTTCAGTAACACCTAATTCTCACCCTCCCTAGCTAGTATTATATTATATCTAAGAAGGTCTCTTTGGGTGTTAGCAGGGCGACCCCATACCTCAAGATCCTAGTGGTAAGGGATCACATCATCTTCCACCAGCTCGCTGCATGCAAAGCACCATCAAGTGTGTTTCTATGCTCTTGTGCAAAGCAATATAAAACGCTCCTAAAGCCAGAACTTGGCCGCAGCTGCATGTATGTTATGTCTAGGAACGTGCGAAGATCAGACCTCACAACAACCACTGTGTTGAGATATCCTTGAAGGTTTCTGCACTCCTGTACAGACACAGCTCACCAAGCAAGGCTGATATCAGAGTAATCACATATTATTCTCGCATGAATCAAAACATTCTACTAGGCTCAAAGCTAAAGCAACAGCTATGTGTCGTGTGCAAGCGCAGCAGAAAGGTAAAATGGCGTTTCAACTCCTAATAAGCTCATGCTAACTTAACACAGCATATAGGCAATGTATATCTATATGACACCGGCAGAACCCAGAGTGTCCGCCTCCCTCCATTCCGCTCTAAAGACACCAAGATCATCAGCGGCGTACCCCAAGAATCGTCTCTCAGCCCGAGACTCTTCAACATCTACATAGCACCACTCGCCAACATCGCCAGATCGCACAACCTTAACATTGTCTCATATGCTGACGACACCCAGCTGATCCTCTCCCTCACCAAGGCCCCCACCACCACCAAATCCAACCTCCACGAAGGAATGAAGGCCATCGCCGAATGGGTGATGATCATCAGCCTGAAAGTGAACTCTGACAAGACGGAAGTCCTCATCATCGGATCACCCCCTCCACCTGGGAAAACTCCTGGTTGTCGGCCAAACTGGAAGCTGCACCAACGCCCACTAACCACGCACGCAACCTGGGAGTCATCCTAGACTCCGCTTTGCCAACGACCCAGCGAGTGAACGCCGTCTCCTCCTCCTGCTTCAACCCCCTCCGCATGCTCCGCAAGGTCTACAGATGGATCCCCACTGGTACCAGAAGGACAGACACCCAGGCCCTCATCAACAGTCTCACCTTCTACACCCCGAACCGCCAGCTTTGCTCGGCTGACCTTGCAACCATCCCCCGCATCCATCGAGCGACAGCCGGCGGCAGGTGGTTTTCCCACCTTGCCGCCAAAACCTGGAACACCCTCCCCATCCGCCTACAACAGATCCAGGACCTGCTGGCCTTCAGGAGACTCAAGACCTGGCTGTTCAAACAGTAGCAGCACCCCCCCAAGTGACTTAAGACTCTCTCGAGTGAGTTGTGCGCTCTACAAATGGATTGATTGATTGATCAGCGAGGCTAGCCTGAATCCAGTGGCGCAGTGAGCATGGGACCCATGTCTGGGCATACCCTTCCCACTTCCCAAAAAACTATGGATTTAGACCCAGATCTCTGTACTGGGCTGAATGTTGGGCATTGTTCAACATTATGTCTATCAATTGTTCTTTTTGAATCTATTACCCAGAGTGCAAACAGTATGCCCAGACGTGGGTCCTTTGCTTTCCATGCCACTGGATTCAAGGTAATCTGGGTGATGATGGGTGAAACCCTGAAATCGGTCCTAGGATGCTTGTTTCCAGTCCAGGGAGGACTTGGCCTGGCAGTTCGGGTTTGACTGTTCCTATAGGGACTAGGAGCAGGGTCAAGACTAATTTGCATATGGCTGGGTCTAAACTGAAATTGCTTGGGGAGAAAAAAACGATGTATTAATGGCCCAGATCTCTGTACTGGGGTGAATGCTTGACATTGTTCAACATTCTGTCCATCAATTTCTTTTTGCATTTGTCACCCTGAGTGGGACGGGTATGCCCAGACGTGAGCCCTGCACCCTCCATGCCACTGGAGTCACAGTAGCGTGGCTGCTGAGGGGTGAAACTTCAAAACTGGTCCTAGGATGATTGTTTCCGGTCCAGGAGGACCTGGTCAGGCAGTTCAGCTGGACTGTTCCCATAGGGAGCAGGATCAAGACTAATATGCATATGACTGGGTCAAAACTGGAATGGCATGGGGAGCAAAGAAGTGTTAGATTTAGGCCCAGATCTCTGTACTGGGGTTAATGATTGCCATTGTTCAACATTATGTCCATCAATTGTTCTTTTTGCATCGGTCACCCAGAGTGAGAACAGTATGCCCAGACGCGGGTCCTGTGCTCTCCATGCCACTGGATTCAAGGTAGCCTGGGTGATGAGGGGTGATACCCCGAAATCGGTCCTAGGCCAGGAGGACCTCGCCTGGCAGTTCGGGTTTGACTGTTCCCATAGGGAGCAGGGTCAAGACTAATTTGCATATGACTGGGTCAAAACTGGAATGGCACCGGGAGCAAAAAAACGATAGATTTAGGCCCATATCTCTGTATTGGGGTGAATGTTTGACATTGTTCAACATTCTACCCATCAATTGTTCTTTTTGCATTTGTCACCCGGAGAGGAACAGGTATGCTCACATATGGTTTTGGAGTGAAAAAGAATCTCCAAGGGCCTGTGTGTGCTAGCCTACTGTTCTGAAATCTCAGGGACACAAAGACATCACCCCCAGCTCCCCTGAACTCTACTAAGCGTTCTGACATGCCAGGAGGTGCCTATTCCAGTTTTGGGCCTCTGGAGGTTGTTCCTGCTGTTGGAAGCTGGAAGAAACCTAAGAGAAGTAAGAAAACCTGTCTCGGACGCTATCAGCTATGCCACTGTGATGCCTTGACCTGCACCAAGACCCAGGGTACTGCTCGTGAAGTGAACAATGCACCACCCGGCCTGCACCGCAGCTCCAAAGCCCTTCAATGCCTGCAGTTATCGGCATTTTTACTCCGTCATTGCCAGTGCCTGCATCCTGTTATTGCGACACCGATAACCACCAAAGGTGTCTCCATGAACTCGCCAACTTCACATCGTCACTGGAATCGATGCCTCACCGATGTCAAAACAGTCTTTCCCTGTCGAGGACTCAAGATGTCGTCTCCTCGCGGATACGGCACCTCGCCTCCCCTCGTGGCAGCCAGGCAGCCAGCCTTGACCTTCCCACCGACAGCTCACCTCCACGATGCCGTGCATCATCATAGACTTTGTTTCCAAAGTACAGTTTGTTTGGGGGTCCATGTGACTCCGTACCTGATGATGCTCTCCTCGCTGTCGGCGACATACTTTTGGATTTATTGCTGTCACAACATCGCAATAGCCCCAGGTGGAGATATTTGTTTTTCACAAGCTTTATTTTTGCAAATAACTGTTCTAAAATCATATCTTATTACCTGTATTTTGGATTTTTGTCATTTTGGTCTTGTTGAGTTTAGATAAAGATGCTTAATTTTCTAAACTGGTATGGTGTTCGTTTAGGGTGTTATCACTGTATTACTGTGTGTTTTAAGCACAAATACTTTACACATTGCCTTTGGGATAAGCCTGTCTGCTTGTGCCAAGATACCCAGGAGGTGAGCAGAGGTTATCTAAAGTGTGTATTCCTCTCACCCTGACTAGAAGCAAAGGTCCCTATTTGAACAAAGATACTTACCTCTGCCAACTAGAGACCCCCATTTCTAACATTGGCGGTCAGTGGGGAGGATTTGAACTTTATTTGTACTTGACTAACAGTGATTGGTGTAAATCACTAGTTTAGTGCAGACCACTACGCAACCATATACTATTTTTTATTTTTGGTTCTATTTGTGATCTGACCCTTGACGTATCCACACACCATGTTTCTAAATGGTAAAACAGCAGAGGAAGCATAATTGGAGTTTAGCATTGAAATGTGGCATACCTACAAAGTAGAGCAGCTCAAGCAACTTTGCAAAAACGTTGGGTTCCCCATTAAAAGCACTTCTGGAAAGAGGAGCTGCAGAAAGCCTTACATGCCTGGTGGGATGCTAGAGTAGCTGGGGAGACAGATGATGCAGATGTAGATGGGGGTTTGCCAGAAGGCTGTTTCAAATCCCAGGATTTGCCTGTTGGGAGAGCAGCCTCTGTGGCTGGCAGCAGTCATTCTTCTAGGACTTTTTCTCCAAAGGATTTGGAGTAAAGGGCCAGAGAACATGAGTTGGAGGTCATGAGGCTCCAGGCAAACGCAGAGGAGAGCAAGAACACTTATGCATTGGAAGAGAAGAAATTGATCTTAGCACATGAGCTGAGAATGAGAGAGCTTGATGAGGAGCTCAAAAGACTTGAGGCCATGAGTGTCTTAGCCAAGAAAAAGGAAATGTGTGCAGCTCACAATATGAGCTTGGCTGAGTTGGAGGTGGCGTCCAGCTCAGATGATGGCTGCAATGGTATGCAGTGTCCATAACGTGGATTGGGGAATTGGCACAGGGGTTCTGTTTTTAAATTTGTTTTATTAGGTTTTGATTACAACTAAAACAGAACAGATTAAAGCTTTCCATACGACATAGCAAGGGCAGTCTCTTCCAGACCATTTAGACATGACGTAACCAGTGACATAATGACGTTTCTTATAGCATATAGCACCCAACCACAAGAAGCTACACCAGATCAGTTTCTCAGATAAACCCAGTCTAGATGAGAGGTGCAGGGAGAGAGGTTCCTACATGGTAGACGTCCTGGTATGCTTTTGTGGAGACTTCCCAGAATAGTGTGGGTTGAGTGACAGGGACAGTTAGACACTGTCTTGCCTGTCTCAGGAGGGTGATAGGGTGATCTGAGGTGCTTGTATGAGGCTCTGGATGGTGAGGCAAAGAGTAGCTTGGCTAAAGCTTGTGTGGGGCTGTGTGATTCAATTTTTGGCAAGCAAATTTAAGTCCCTGTTTTCCAGAGCTATTCCAACACCGGTTGGAGGGCAAGTTCTCTGACTCCCGGGAGCTTGCACTGGAGGCAGACCTTTTGGTGGATTCCAGAGGGTCTGAAGAAGCTTTTGGGAGTGATCCTGAACGGGGTGGGCTTAGGTTTTCCCCAACCAGGTGAGGTAGGGGAGTTTGGAGTAACTCAAATAGGTCCCAGTGTAGTGGGATGGGAGAGGAGCCCATGCCCTGTCTCTGAGTAGAGGGAGTGGGGGTGGGCTGAGTCCCAAGGTGTCCAAGACCCAGTCCCAGGGCTTGGCTGGTTCCATGAGTGAATACCAGGAGGGGGACCTAGATTGTACCAGGAAGCCATCCCCTGAGGGGGATCCCAAGGTGTCAGTTGAGTTGGCGGAGACAGCTGGACCAAACATCCCAATAGTTCTGGTGTCTGGCAGCACCACTCCAGTTTGTAGGGAAAATGAGTCCAGAGAAAGGGAGAGAGGGAATGCAGTCCCCAGTGGAAGGACCAGTGGGTCAGGGGTTACTAGCTCTGAGGTCAGAGCACCCCAGGACTGACCCTGGTGGGGCCATTTCTGGCCTGGGGGGTCTTCATGCACGGTCAGGTGAACTGGAGGCCCACTCCAGGCAGACCCTTGCACAACTCATGAGGAGTCTGTTTCCCTAGGGAAGGTTGAGTGTACTCCACCAGAAGTCCTGGCTTGCCAGGCACAGGTCCAGCCGAAGGGTACATGCCTTAGGTTGGATGGCAGGTTCAGGGTGTCACCCCTGGCCTGGAGGAAAGGGCGACTGCTAGCAGCGCCCCTACCGGTTTGTCTTCTGGGGTTATTTCTCCATGTGGGAGGGTGTAGGGCCCCAGGAGGGGGGCAGGGAGAGGGCAGCCTGACCCCTTGAAAGCCTAAGGTTACAGACCCTAAGCTGGTGTACCAGTTGCAGCATAACACTAACCCTGGGTGAAGTACTACGCTACGCTCGCGTAGTTTGCGCTACTTCGCACTACGCGAATTGCACGTAGCACAGTGCAAACATGTGTAGCGGTAATTTTTTGCTTGCTCGCGGTCCTCCACATCAAGTTGGCGACAGCGAGCGAGCAAAATGACATACCTGCAAGACTTTTTTCTCGTTCACAATCAGCAACATCAAGTTGCCGATCGCGAGTGGGGAAAAAAACCTCCCGGCGAGATTCTCAACGCGGGGAGGTCAGGTTTCTCATTGCAAGTGGTCGCGTATGCTCGCTATGAGAAAGTACCAGTCCGCGCTGAGAAAGCTGCCGCTCGAGTAGAAATCTACTCGAGCGGCAGAAAACGACCGCTTGCACTGTGCAAGATGCGGTTTGCACTGATTGCACAGTCCGGACAAGCATCCGGCACTGTGCAATCAGTGCAAACAGCATTTTGCAGAGTGCTCTACGCAGTTCGTGAAGCTCGCATAGTGCAAGGTGCACTTCGCGTAGCTACGCATAGCGCTACTACACGAACTACGCCCAGGGTTAGATAACACCCTTGAACTGGTTGGAGAATTTTGTGAGACACTTGCCACAGGTGCCCTGACAATTATGGAGTCTGGCGGTACTTCTCCAGGTGGGAAGGTGCAGAGCACCAGAGAGGAGGACAGGGTGTGGGAGAGCTACCTCAGTCTCCTAGCCAGCCTCGGGATACAGATCCTGGGCTGGTGGGTCAGTGTTAGGATGTCATCCCTGACCTGACAGGAAGGAGAGTAGACAAAGGATGCTACGCACCTAGGGCTACCACCCCCCACTCTCTGATGCCGCAGAGGGTAGAGAGCCCTGGGAGGCACAAGTCTTGGCTCTCATCACTGACAGTTGTCAGTGTTCTCTGTGGCTTGCTGTCCAGGAGGACAGAGTTGCACCTGGGAAGGGGACAGGAATCATACCCCTGGGGTGGACTGGACCACACCACTGTGTTAGCCATATGGGGACTGTCTGCCTGTTGGGACACATCTGTGAGCAAAGTAAGTGTAGGCGTTACACAGATGGGATCCACAAGGCTTAGAACCAGAATGTGCCCCTGCTCTTGTGGACCAGGTCTATGTTCTATCGCCCCAAACAGGGAAGTCCATCAAGGGATTGATTTGTCTACTCTGGCTTTATGCTAGGAGGGGGCTGTGTCTGACTTGACTTTTTCAGTGCTTTCACCCCCAGACATTTTGCTTTTTGGCCTCCTGTATTTTTCTGCACCAGGGGCCAGATGTAGGAACCCTAATACCGGTCTGTAACGGCCGAAATTACAGAATTTCGTCCATTAGCGGCTGTTATTAGGCATTTGGGATGTAGGTGGCTACATTTCAGATTCGGTAATGTACTGAATCGGTATTTAAGGATTCGGTAAATTACCGAATTCTGAAATACCGATTTGGTAAATTACTGAATCTGCAATGTAGGAAGCACTCAAGTGAGTGCTTTTCACCTTTAAGGATTCGTTATTTACCACCAACTACAAGTTGGTGGTAGATAACGAAAACCGTTAAAAAAGCAAGTTTTGTGCTTTTTTAACAGTGCCATGTGGCAGACATAGGCATGTATGTGTACCACATGTGCACCCATGCACTATTCAGGGGTGCAACAGGGTGTCAATGTGACACCCTCTCACGCTTGTAGGTCTTCCCCCCTTGGAGGCCCATAGGAATGAATGGGGAATACCGATTCGGTAAATACCGAATCTGTATTTACTGAATTTTACAGATTCTGTAAAAATTACCGAATTAATACCTACATACCATTTACCAATTCTAAAATACCAAATCAGTAACATTCGGTATTTTAGAATCGGTAAATGGTATTTACCTACATCTGGCCCCAGATACTTACCAAAAGCAAGAAAGAGGAAAACACACAAGAGAAAGTCATAAAACCATCAAAAAGGGTGAAGATAGGAACCTGCAAGAGGGAGATAAAGGGCAGAGACTGCCTGGTGTGGGATTACAGAGGAAGGTGGGGGGGGGGGGGGTTTAAAACCACCCAGCATTGGTATTTGGCGCACCAATATTTAATTGTTCCGAGCAGAGCTTTGGACACCAGCACTCATTCTTTTACAAATTAAGCACTGTCTGTTCCATTCCTTCAAAGGCCGAGGATTTCCAAGACTTAAAAAAATTCTGATTTTATTATCGCCCTAGTTGCCTTCATAGAGAACAGCGGTCTGAGGAGGAGATTTCTGCAGACAGTGCACAGTGCCATCTTTGCAAATGTTAAAACTGTTGACATTTGTCCATTTCTTCTGGGTGATTACCAGGAAATGAGCCGACAATGCCTCCAAGATCTCGAACACCACCAAGCAGAAGGGCAGGAGCCACAGTCTTCCCTGGAGGCTTACTTCATTGTACCATAAAGAAACAACATACGCTCCAACGGTGGCAGGGCCCAGGGACTAGGATTTGCGGGGTGTATTGTTTATCCACTCTACAGGTGGCAGGGCCCGGGCTCTAGGACTTGTGGGGTGTATTGTTTATCCTCTCTAAAGGTGTTAGGGCCTGGGCTCTAGGACTTGTAGGGTGTATTGCTTATCCACTCTAAAGGTGGCTGGGCCCGGGCTCTAGGACTTGTGGGGTGTATTCTTTATCCACTCTAAAGGTGGCTGGGCCCGGACTCTAGGACTTGTGGGGTGTACTGCTTATCCGCTCTAAAGGTGGCCGGGCCCCGGCTCTAGGACTTGTGTGGTGTATTGTTTATCTGCTCTAAAGTTGGCAGGGCCCCGGCTCTAGGACTTGTGGGGTGTATTTTTTATCCACTCTAAAGGTGGCCGGGCCCGGGCACTAGGACTTGTGGGGTGTATTGTTTATTCGCTCTAAAGGTGGCAGGGCCCCCGCACTAGGACTTGTGGGGTGTATTGTTTATCCACTCTAAAGGTGGCAGGGCCGGGCCCGGGCTCTAGGACTTGTGGGGTGTATTGTTTATCCGCTCTAAAGGTGGCAGGGCCCCGGCTCTAGGACTTGTGTCGTGTATTGTTTATCCACTCTAAAGGTGGCCGTGCCCGGGCACTAGGACTTGTGGGGTGTATTGTTTATTCGCTCTAAAGGTGGCAGGGCCCCCGCACTAGGACTTGTGGGGTGTATTTTTATCCACTCTAAAGGTGGCAGGGCCGGGCCCGGGCTCTAGGACTTGTGGGGTGTATTGTTTATCCGCTCTAAAGGTGGCAGGGCCCCGGCTCTAGGACTTGTGTCGTGTATTGTTTATCCACTCTAAAGGTGGCAGGGCCCTGGCTCCAGGACTTGTGGGGTGTATTGCTTATCCACTCCAAAGGTCGACGGGCCCGGGCTGGTAAGTGTATTTCATCATTCGTCTACCTCTAGTGCCCAAAGGTCCATGGACTCAGTTTCTGCAGCAGAGGGGGACCTCAGGTGGAACACTATGAGGTGAAATGATAAACAGACATAATATCGATTCAAAAATATCGTTTGGACAAAATATCGAGTAAAAAATATAGACTAGCAAAAATATCGACCAGACATAATATAGACTACAAAAATATCGAGTAATATCGATAATAGCCAAAATATCGAATCAAAAATATAGACTAGACATACTATCGACTAGATAGAATATAGACAAAAAAAAATCGAAAATAAGGTAGTTATTAATAATTTTTAATAATTGTGTAATATAAATCTGTAGCGGGTTGTGGGTTTATAGGGGAATAGGGTGGGAAGTAATTTAATTATAATTTATTAATTATGTAAATTAATAATAATTGTTAATTAATTAGTAATTGGTAAATAATTAAAATGTAATTGGTAAAAAATAATAATTAATTAATAATTAATTTTTAGTAAATCATTTACTGTAGCGGGTTGTGGGTTTATAGGGGAATAGGGTGGGAAGTAATTTAATAATTAATTAATTATGTTAATTAATAATAATTGTTACATAATTATTAATAGGTAATTAATTAAAATATAATTGGTAATTAATTATAAATATTTAATTGATAAATAATTAATATTTAGTAAATTATTTTCTGTAGCGGGTTGTGGGTTTATAGGGGGATAGGGTGGGGAGTAATTTAATAATAATTAATTAATTATGTTAATTAATAATAATTGTTAAATAATTATTAATTGGTAATTAATTAAAATATAATTGGTAATTAATTATAAATATTTAATTGATAAATAAATAATATTTAGTAAAGTATTTTCTGTAGTGGGTTGTGAGTTTATAGGGGGATAGGGTGGGAAGTAATTTAATAATAATTAAATAATTATGTAAATAATTAAAATAGTTAATTAATAGTCATTTTAACCCCTACGCTATCCAGCGCTTTCCCTACTGTTGCACCCCCTGGAGTGGGAATAGTAATTTTAACCCATACGCTATCCAACGCTTTCCCTACTGTTGCACCCACTGGAGTGGGAATCGTAATTTTTACCCCTACGCTATCCAACGCTTTCCCTACTGTTGCACCCACTGGAGTGGGAATAGTAATTTTAACCCCTCCGCTATCCAACGCTTTCCCTACTGTTGCACCCACTGGAGTGGGAATAGTAATTTTTACCCCTACGCTATCAAACGCTTTCCCTACTGTTGCACCCACTGGAGTGGGAATAATAATTTTAACCCCTCCGCTATCCAACGCTTTCCCTACTGTTGCACCCACTGGAGTGGGAATAGTAATTTTTACCCCTACGCTATCCAACGCTTTCCCTACTGTTGCACCCACTGGAGTGGGAATAGTAATTTTAACCCCTCCGCTATCCAACGCTTTCCCTACTGTTGCACCCACTGGAGTGGGAATAGTAATTTTTACCCCTACGCTATCCAACGCTTTCCCTACTGTTGCACCCACTGGAGTGGGAATAGTAATTTTAACCCCTCCGCTATCCAACGCTTTCCCTACTTTCTGCACCCACTGGAGTGGGAATAGTAATTTTTACCCCTACGCTATCCAACGCTTTCCCTACTGTTGCACCCACTGGAGTGGGAATAGTAATTTTAACCCCTACGCTATCCAACGCTTTCCCTACTGTTGCACCCACAGGAGTGGGAATAGTAATTTTTACCCCTATGCTATCCAACGCTTTCCCTACTGTTGCACCCACTGGAGTGGGAATAGTAATTTTAACCCCTACGCTATCCAACGCTTTCCCTACTGTTGCACCCACTGGAGTGGGAATAATAATTTTTACCCCTACGCTATCCAACGCTTTCCCTACTGTTGCACCCACTGGAGTGGGAATAGTAATTTTAACCCCTCCGCTATCCAACGCTTTCCCTACTGTTGCACCCACTGGAGTGGGAATAGTAATTTTTACCCCTACGCTATCCAACGCTTTCCCTACTGTTGCACCCACTGGAGTGGGAATAGTAATTTTAACCCCTCCGCTATCCAACGCTTTCCCTACTGTTGCACCCACTGGAGTGGGAATAGTAATTTTTACCCCTACGCTATCCAACGCTTTCCCTACTGTTGCACCCACTGGAGTGGGAATAGTAATTTTAACCCCTACGCTATCCAACGCTTTCCCTACTGTTGCACCCACTGGAGTGGGAATAGTAATTTTTACCCCTATGCTATCCAACGCTTTCCCTACTGTTGCACCCACTGGAGTGGGAATAGTAATTTTAACCCCTACGCTATCCAACGCTTTCCCTACTGTTGCACCCACTGGAGTGTGAATAATAATTTTTACCCCTACGCTATCCAACGCTTTCCCTACTGTTGCACCCACTGGAGTGGGAATAGTAATTTTAACCCCTACGCTATCCAACGCTTTCCCTACTGTTGCACCCACTCGAGTGGGAATAGTAATTTTTACCCCTACGCTATCCAGCGTTTTACTACTGTTGAATTCACTATAGTTGTTACAATAAATTTTAACCATTTTGCTATGCTACGGTAAAAATATTATATATGTTTAGTTAATAATATGTATTTCTATATATATATATATTTATTATTTTTGTTATATTTTTTTGTAATTTACATTAATTATTTATTAATATTACATTTATTTAATCATTTTAATTAAGTTTATATTAAATATATTTATTATTATATTAGTTTTAACTTAATTTAAAGACATAAAAAAACGATATTTTGACAGTCTATATTATTTACAGTCGATATTTTAGAGTCAATATTTTTGTACTTACCTGTATAAAGATAGAAACTCGATATTTTATCCCTCGATATTTTGTCATCGATATTTGTGTAAGTCGATATTAATGGGCTCGATATTATTTCAGTGATCCAGGTGAAATATGTGGTAAGACGAAATACAAAAACATTAATGCTTTGTAGGTGCTAGAGAAAGATAAATTGCACGTGTTTGTGAGGACAACAGAAACTGAGTCAGTGACAGAGCAAGACATAGTGAGAACTGGATGAGATCGAGAGACTAAGTGAAAGTCAGTGAGTGTTAAGGGAATATAGGATGGTCACGTCCTGAAAGGAGCATGCATGCTGACAGAACACCAGAACGGGATACAGGGAGGAGTACACGATGATAGCGGCAGAAGGAGGTAGAGGGAGAGTGTCATGGTGACAGAGCAACGGAGGGAAGTGCAGGGATGGGTCTTTGTTGGCAGAGCAGCAAACTGGGATGGGGGATGAGCACATGGTGACAGAGAACAGCAAAAGGTAGTACAGGCTGGCAGTGGTTTCACATTTGTTCCCCTCTGAACAATATTAGGATGATAGCATTCTCAACTGTGAAGACAAGCATTTACAATGCAATGGTCTCAGCATTCTTGAAGTTAGAGCTATTGGCATTGCTTATGACATTATTTTAATTTATGTTTTCGTTTTTAAAACATAAATAAATGGCATTGTCATTTACAATGCCAATAGCAGGGCAGGAGAGCAAGCACAACGAACGAGGGGGCAGGATAGCAAGCACAACGAACGAGGGGGCAGGATAGCAAGCACAAGCAACGAAGGGACAGGACAGCAAGCACAAGCAACGAGGGGGGGCAGGACAGCAAGCACAAGCAACAAGGGGGGGCAGGAGAGCAAGCACAAGCAACGAGAGGGGGCAGGACAGCTAGCACAAGCAACGAGGGGGCAGGACAGCAAGCACAAGCAACGAGGGGGGGCAGGAGAGTAAGCACAAGCAACGAGGGGGCAGGACAGCAAGCATAAGCAATGAGGGGGGGCAGGAGAGTAAGCACAAGCAACGAGGGGGCAGGACAGCAAGCACAAGCAACGAGGGGGCAGGACAGCAAGCACAAGCAACGAGGAAGCAGGACAGCAAGCACAAGCAACGAGGGGGGGGCAGGGGAGCAAGCACAAGCAACGAGGGACAGGGCAGCCAGCACAAGCAACGAGGGGGCAGGACAGCAAGCACAAGCAATGGGGGGGAGAACAGCAAGCACAAGCAATGAGGGGGGGCAAGAGAGCAAGCACAAGCAATGAGGGGGGCAGGACAGCAAGCACAAGCAACGAGGGAGCAGGACAGCAAGCACAAGCAACGAGGGGGCAGGAGAGCAAGCACAGGATATGAGGGGGGGGTAGGACAGCAAGCCCAAGCAACGAGGGGGGCAGACAGCAAGCACAAGCAACGAGGGGGCAGGACAGCAAGCACAAGCAACGAGGGGGCAGGACAGCAAGCACAAGCAACGAGGGGGCAGCAGAGCAAGCACAAGATATGAGGGGGCAGGACAGCAAGCACGAGCAACGAGGGGGCAGGACAGCAAGACCGAGGGGGGGCAGGAGAGCAAGCACAGGCAATGAGGGACAGGACAGACAGTTTGAATGGTGTTTAAAAGTCAATGTTTTTCCGTTGATACAGCATGTTTTGGTAGCTTGGGTGGTAGCGCACGCTAGTGTCCAACTATAGGAGCCAGACCCCAAATGTTTGGAAGGGTGTTAGGTTTAGGTTCAGTATAAGCCTTAACCAGGTGATCCCTTAAGTTTCTTCCCCTTTTAAACGCAAATCTTGGCATAGCCAATTGGGGTTCAACTTTTTTAATCAGATGCCAGTTGCTTCTGATAATTTTGGTTATTGCTGTAGATTCTGTACCAAAGGTCAACACACACGTAGTCTGCTCAGTGTTGGACTCAGAAACTCTCAATTGATTTTTCTGCAGTAAAGCTTGTCGGTCATAAAACCTGGCACGCTTCATTGCGTGTTTAACCAGCCGGTAGGGATATGCACGCATCACAAGTTTCTCTTGTAATATTTTGGCTTCCCGGAAATAATCCTCCCTTCTGGTACAGTTCCTCCGGATGCGGAGAAACTGGCCAAAAGGGAGGTTATCTCGTAAACTGCGGGGGTGATGGCTGCTGTATTTTAAGAGCGTGTTTCGAGCCGTAGGTTTGGTGTATAAACAGACGGCCAGTGTCCCATCCATATGCATGATATTCAGATCAAGAAAATTGATGCTATTAGCGTTACTTTCCAAGGTAAACTGTAAGTTCATATCTTTTGTATTCAGCCACCGGTGAAAATCTTCCAATTTGGCTTGTGTGCCATCCCAAACTATACAGACATCATCGATGTACCTTAAATAGTTGGACAGGTGTATTTGGAAAGGATTGTTGTTAAAAACTACTTGCTCCTCAAAATTTGCAACAAACAAATTCGCTATTGTGGGGGCAAAAACTGCCCCCATGGCCACGCCCTTCAATTGCACAAAAAAATCACTATTGAAAAGAAAATAATTTTCCTTTAATGCAATCCTAGCACACTCGGTAATGAACCAGGTGGGTACTTGGTGGGGCCGTGGGCGAGTCTCTAAGATGTAATGAATCATTTCCACTGCTTCAGCCTGATGTATATTAGTGTATAGACTTTCGATGTCCATTGTAGCCAGGATGTTATGTACTGGGCTATAATGGACACCTTCAAGTTTAACAATAACGTCTCTACTGTCTTGAGTGAATGACCTAGTTTTTGGGACAAAGGGCTTCAGAAAATGATCAACATATTCTGCCAGCGGTTGCAACACCGACTGGCAGCCAGCCACTATAGGTCTTCCAGGCGGCTGTTGGCTATTCTTATGGATCTTAGGAAGCGTATAAAACGCTGGAATACTAAAATCATCTTTATTGAAGTATTCGAATTCTTTTTTACTGATCCATAATCCCTCGTAGCCTTTGGTGGTAAGGGTCAAGATACGTTTTCTGATTCTGGTAGTGGGGTCACAAGGGAGCTTTTTATAGTGGTCAGGGTTGGCAAGTTGTCTCAAAGCCTCTTGATCATATGAAGTTTTATCCTGTAAGATGATCCCACCGCCTTTATCGGCTGGCTTGACCACTAGGTCTTCCCGCTCGGCCAATGTTTTAATGGTAGACATATCATCCTTGGACAGATTGAACCTAACAAACTTTCTGTTTTGGAAGAGCTGTTCAATTTCAGTCAAAACCACATTCTCGAAAGTGATCATTTCTT
This sequence comes from Lissotriton vulgaris, assembly GCF_964263255.1. Taxonomy (NCBI): domain Eukaryota; kingdom Metazoa; phylum Chordata; class Amphibia; order Caudata; family Salamandridae; genus Lissotriton; species Lissotriton vulgaris. The sequence goes on along the minus strand of NC_141686.1, from coordinate 24,777,640 downwards.
TTGGAACCAAATTGTTGGCTGGAAAGAATGTTGAAGGACATTTCAGGCCACTGATATTAACGGGCGTGTTGCTAATTGTTTTGTGAAAAAAGTGTTTTAATCTTAAGGTTCTGAAAAATCTATGTGTCTCAACCAAAATAGAAAAGAGATCATTACGATTCGTAGGTACAAATGAAAGACCATGGCTCAACACTTCAACTTCCCTGGTACTTAATTGGTACGAGGACAGATTAAAGATGGGTACAACCTCCATATTCGAGTGGTTAGTGATGATGGTGTTTGTCCTTTCACTAGGTGCCGTGCTTACCACTCGTAATAGTTGTTGCGGGTCTGTCTGAACCCTGGAGTATACTGGTTCCGAAACCAGCCTCGTCTGGGGTTCCGAGCTCGTCCCCTGTGTGGCGCCTGACCTCTTCCTAAAAAAGGAGTAGAATTATTACCTCTATTCGATCTGAATGAGGAAGTAGATCTATTCAAATTATCCTCAGAATTAGAGGAGCCTGAGTCCGAAAAAGTGGTGTGCTTGGGTCCTTGGTACCCTTGATTGTTTGTTTGCTGGAAAAAGTCTTTTTTTAAGTACGGATAAGTACGTTCACGGCTATAATTTCTCAGATCTTTTTGTAGTTTATCTGTTTTTTTAAGGATATTAATCCGTTGAAACTCAGCTATGGTAAGATCAAGTTTACTTAAGAAATCATTCGCATCAGTAATCGCTGGATCTTCACGTATTTGTTTCTCTAAGTCAGCGATTTCAGTCTTAAGTTTATCAATAAGCCGTGTCGCTGTCTCTATACTGAGCACCATCCAACTTATGGAACATTTGTTAGAAACAAAACTGAATCCGGTCTTATATTCCTCGTCTTCTACAAAGATACAAGGTATATTTCTAACTTGTAAGCCTATGGGGATAATGTTATTCGCAAGGCAGTCTCTTAGAAATTTTGCGTGTAATTCAGTACGAATTAATTTTTTGTGCAATCTTTCTAAATTATTGCGTAGTGTACTCTGTACAGAGCTTGGGCCACCAGTATTCGGTTGGGGACCTAAAAGGGAGGGTCCACCTGCGATTGTTTTGATGTAATCGTCTGTGTAGGTAATGGTTTCGAGTTCCGACATTTAGATGATTACACCCCAATAAATGTGTTGAACAAAATAATATTTACAACTTGCAAGAAAAAATAAATATACACAAATATACAACAATACAACAAGATGTGTGAGCTGACATATATACTCCAACATAAACGACAAACCACTTGTATAAAGGGCCCTTGCAGACAGCGTCTGCGCTTTGTAACAGTTTTAGAATAGAGCAACCCAATAATCCCACCGGGACTGGGTAATATCAGATATATAAGCTAAATGTCCAGGTAGGAATCATTCAAAACAACCACTTTGCATTTATATATGTCACGTGCGTGATCACACAAATCACTAGGGTAACCAAAGGGCTTATATCAAAAATATACTTAATTTATTTTTGATTCTCAATTTTCGTTTTTTTTTAAATACATGAAAGAAATTGCAGAACTGGCAACAGACAGACTACCATAACATGTAAACTGATTGATAGTCTACATACACCTTCAGCATAACATGTGGCTACGATCTACGGACCACATCAAAGAAATATTTACACATAAAAATTCACAAATCAAATTATACAGTGAATTATACAGTGTATTGCATGTCAGGTGTTAAGCGTCGACGTTTCGGTCCATGCTGGTCAAGTCGATCCGTCGGACCATCTTCAGGACAGAGACGTTGCACAGCAATGTCTAATACAAACATAATAACAACAATAATAAACCCTGAGGCACACGGAGACCAATATCCAGCTCAACACAAAAAACCAACAAAGTGATACCAAAACTAATGATCCAAAACCCGTGTTAGTTAAAATTCCGGGAAGCCAAAATATTACAAGAGAAACTTGTGATGCGTGCATATCCCTACCGGCTGGTTAAACACGCAATGAAGCGTGCCTGGTTTTATGACCGACAAGCTTTACTGCAGAAAAATCAATTGAGAGTTTCTGAGTCCAACACTGAGCAGACTACGTGTGTGTTGACCTTTGGTACAGAATCTACAGCAATAACCAAAATTATCAGAAGCAACTGGCATCTGATTAAAAAAGTTGAACCCCAATTGGCTATGCCAAGATTTGCGTTTAAAAGGGGAAGAAACTTAAGGGATCACCTGGTTAAGGCTTATACTGAACCTAAACCTAACACCCTTCCAAACATTTGGGGTCTGGCTCCTATAGTTGGACACTTTCCTTGCGGTAGCTGCACGGCGTGCGCTACCACCCAAGCTACCAAAACATGCTGTATCAACGGAAAAACATTGACTTTTAAACACCATTCAAACTGTCTGACCAAAAATGTGGTCTACTGTATCCAATGCCCATGTGACCTCTATTACATTGGAAAAACAACGCAGGAAATAAGAAAACGTATTACCCAACACCAATCCCGCATCAGATGTAAAGTCAACACTGCACCACTAGTAGAGCATTATAACAACATGTCTCATGCTCCGTCTGATATGAAATGGTGTGTAATTGAGTCTGTAAGAGGCACAAGGAGAAGACCCAATGTCGAAAAATTACTGACACAAAGGGAAAACAAAATGATTTGGTTGTGTGATACAGTCGAAAATGGGCTGAATAGCCTTATTGAATGGCATACTCTAGCCACTCTTACATGACTGGCTTCACGCCTGAAATACATACTTGAAGATGATTTTTGAAGATGATTGTTATTACATTGGTTATCTTGACACTACTTGTTTATTCGCCTCACTATTTGAATATTATGTAGGAATGATTAGCCTGAGTTGGCTACTGTTGTTGTTTCCGACATTTGCCATATAGACACTGTGGTGGTTGTACGTCTAGTATGTGTGGTGAACTTTGCACCTATTTAACCGTCTTTATTATTTGTGTTATTAGTTTTAATTTTGAGTTTTGTACACGCTCACTACATTAGTTGACTAGGTTAAGATGGCCGCCGCTCTCGCGGGCCGCGATGATGTCATCACTCTAGTTTACTTAACCACGCTATGGGTGGAGATCACTTGGCGTCCCGAGTATTCACCGGGGATCGAGCACGGACTCTGTAGAGCCGGCGCATTGCTGTTGTTCCAGTAAGTAATATGCACCCGCTCCGTTTCTGGGGCCTGTTCCGTTTTTCGGACTGTAACACGTCTGTTTGTGCAGGCGATTGCTTTAATGCTTTACTCTGTACTTTTTTAGACCCCGTGGCGACAGTCCTAACTGTAAGTTGGTCTCTGTGGCTATTGGGTGTATTGGTGTAAGGTTACGCAGCCTTAGGCATGATTTAGGAACGTCCCCCTGTAATTTATGTTTATGTTATGTTTTGGTTTAAAGGCAGAACGACCCGTGTGGCGTTTTAGTTATCGTGAGTATTGCCCAGTTATTCTTTCGCTGATATTCTCTGGAGCATGCGATATAGATACACCACCTTACGAGTTTTACCCCGCATGTTCACCTTTGGTTGCATGTGGTGAGAGTTACATATTGGCATGGTAACTTTTTTAACTAACACGGGTTTTGGATCATTAGTTTTGATATCACTTTGTTGGTTTTTTGTGTTGAGCTGGATATTGGTCTCCGTGTGCCTCAGGGTTTATTATTGTTGTTATTATGTTTGTATTAGACATTGCTGTGCAACGTCTCTGTCCTGAAGATGGTCCGACGGATCGACTTGACCAGCATGGACCGAAACGTCGACGCTTAACACCTGACATGCAATACACTGTATAATTCACGGTATAATTTGATTTGTGAATTTTTATGTGTAAATATTTACTTTGATGTGGTCCGTAGATCGTAGCCACATGTTATGCTGAAGGTGTATGTAGACTATCAATCAGTTTACATGTTATGGTAGTCTGTCTGTTGCCAGTTCTGCAATTTCTTTCATGTATTTAAAAAAAACGAAAATTGAGAATCAAAAATAAATTAAGTATATTTTTGATATAAGCCCTTTGGTTACCCTAGTGATTTGTGTGATCACGCACGTGACATATATAAATGCAAAGTGGTTGTTTTGAATGATTCCTACCTGGACATTTAGCTTATATATCTGATATTACCCAGTCCCGGTGGGATTATTGGGTGGCTCTATTCTAAAACTGTTACAAAGCGCAGACGCTGTCTGCAAGGGCCCTTTATACAAGTGGTTTGTCGTTTATGTTGGAGTATATATGTCAGCTCACACATCTTGTTGTATTGTTGTATATTTGTGTATATTTATTTTTTCTTGCAAGTTGTAAATATTATTTTGTTCAACACATTTATTGGGGTGTAATCATCTAAATGTCGGAACTCGAAACCATTACCTATACAGACGATTACATCAAAACAATCGCAGGTGGACCCTCCCTTTTAGGTCCCCAACCGAATACTGGTGGCCCAAGCTCTGTACAGAGTACACTACGCAATAATTTAGAAAGATTGCACAAAAAATTAATTCGTACTGAATTACACGCAAAATTTCTAAGAGACTGCCTTGCGAATAACATTATCCCCATAGGCTTACAAGTTAGAAATATACCTTGTATCTTTGTAGAAGACGAGGAATATAAGACCGGATTCAGTTTTGTTTCTAACAAATGTTCCATAAGTTGGATGGTGCTCAGTATAGAGACAGCGACACGGCTTATTGATAAACTTAAGACTGAAATCGCTGACTTAGAGAAACAAATACGTGAAGATCCAGCGATTACTGATGCGAATGATTTCTTAAGTAAACTTAATCTTACCATAGCTGAGTTTCAACGGATTAATATCCTTAAAAAAACAGATAAACTACAAAAAGATCTGAGAAATTATAGCCGTGAACGTACTTATCCGTACTTAAAAAAAGACTTTTTCCAGCAAACAAACAATCAAGGGTACCAAGGACCCAAGCACACCACTTTTTCGGACTCAGGCTCCTCTAATTCTGAGGATAATTTGAATAGATCTACTTCCTCATTCAGATCGAATAGAGGTAATAATTCTACTCCTTTTTTAGGAAGAGGTCAGGCGCCACACAGGGGACGAGCTCGGAACCCCAGACGAGGCTGGTTTCGGAACCAGTATACTCCGGGGTTCAGACAGACCCGCAACAACTATTACGAGTGGTAAGCACGGCACCTAGTGAAAGGACAAACACCATCATCACTAACCACTCGAATATGGAGGTTGTACCCATCTTTAATCTGTCCTTGTACCAATTAAGTACCAGGGAAGTTGAAGTGTTGAGCCATGGTCTTTCATTTGTACCTACGAATCGTAATGATCTCTTTTCTATTTTGGTTGAGACACATAGATTTTTCAGAACCTTAAGATTAAAACACTTTTTTCACAAAACAATTAGCAACACGCCCGTTAATATCAGTGGCCTGAAATGTCCTTCAACATTCTTTCCAGCCAACAATTTGGTTCCAAAAGAAATGATCACTTTCGAGAATGTGGTTTTGACTGAAATTGAACAGCTCTTCCAAAACAGAAAGTTTGTTAGGTTCAATCTGTCCAAGGATGATATGTCTACCATTAAAACATTGGCCGAGCGGGAAGACCTAGTGGTCAAGCCAGCCGATAAAGGCGGTGGGATCATCTTACAGGATAAAACTTCATATGATCAAGAGGCTTTGAGACAACTTGCCAACCCTGACCACTATAAAAAGCTCCCTTGTGACCCCACTACCAGAATCAGAAAACTTATCTTGACCCTTACCACCAAAGGCTACGAGGGATTATGGATCAGTAAAAAAGAATTCGAATACTTCAATAAAGATGATTTTAGTATTCCAGCGTTTTATACGCTTCCTAAGATCCATAAGAATAGCCAACAGCCGCCTGGAAGACCTATAGTGGCTGGCTGCCAGTGGGTGTTGCAACCGCTGGCAGAATATGTTGATCATTTTCTGAAGCCCTTTGTCCCAAAAACTAGGTCATTCACTCAAGACAGTAGGGACGTTATTGTTAAACTTGAAGGTGTCCATTATAGCCCAGTACATAACATCCTGGCTACAATGGACATCGAAAGTCTATACACTAATATACATCAGGCTGAAGCAGTAGAAATGATTCATTACATCTTAGAGACTCGCCCACGGCCCCACCAAGTACCCACCTGGTTCATTACCGAGTGTGCTAGGATTGCATTAAAGGAAAATTATTTTCTTTTCAATAGTGATTTTTTTGTGCAATTGAAGGGCGTGGCCTTGGGGGCAGTTTTTGCCCCCACAATAGTGAATTTGTTTGTTGCAAATTTTGAGGAGCAAGTAGTTTTTAACAACAATCCTTTCCAAATACACCTGTCCAACTATTTAAGGTACATCGATGATGTCTGTATAGTTTGGGATGGCACACAAGCCAAATTGGAAGATTTTCACCGGTGGCTGAATACAAAAGATATGAACTTACAGTTTACCTTGGAAAGTAACGCTAATAGCATCAATTTTCTTGATCTGAATATCATGCATATGGATGGGACACTGGCCGTCTGTTTATACACCAAACCTACGGCTCGAAACACGCTCTTAAAATACAGCAGCCATCACCCCCGCAGTTTACGAGATAACCTCCCTTTTGGCCAGTTTCTCCGCATCCGGAGGAACTGTACCAGAAGGGAGGATTATTTCCGGGAAGCCAAAATATTACAAGAGAAACTTGTGATGCGTGCATATCCCTACCGGCTGGTTAAACACGCAATGAAGCGTGCCTGGTTTTATGACCGACAAGCTTTACTGCAGAAAAATCAATTGAGAGTTTCTGAGTCCAACACTGAGCAGACTACGTGTGTGTTGACCTTTGGTACAGAATCTACAGCAATAACCAAAATTATCAGAAGCAACTGGCATCTGATTAAAAAAGTTGAACCCCAATTGGCTATGCCAAGATTTGCGTTTAAAAGGGGAAGAAACTTAAGGGATCACCTGGTTAAGGCTTATACTGAACCTAAACCTAACACCCTTCCAAACATTTGGGGTCTGGCTCCTATAGTTGGACACTTTCCTTGCGGTAGCTGCACGGCGTGCGCTACCACCCCAGCTACCAAAACATGCTGTATCAACGGAAAAACATTGACTTTTAAACACCATTCAAACTGTCTGACCAAAAATGTGGTCTACTGTATCCAATGCCCATGTGACCTCTATTACATTGGAAAAACAACGCAGGAAATAAGAAAACGTATTACCCAACACCAATCCCGCATCAGATGTAAAGTCAACACTGCACCACTAGTAGAGCATTATAACAACATGTCTCATGCTCCGTCTGATATGAAATGGTGTGCAATTGAGTCTGTAAGAGGCACAAGGAGAAGACCCAATGTCGAAAAATTACTGACACAAAGGGAAAACAAAATGATTTGGTTGTGTGATACAGTCGAAAATGGGCTGAATAGCCTTATTGAATGGCATACTCTAGCCACTCTTACATGACTGGCTTCACGCCTGAAATACATACTTGAAGATGATTTTTGAAGATGATTGTTATTACATTGGTTATCTTGACACTACTTGTTTATTCGCCTCACTATTTGAATATTATGTAGGAATGATTAGCCTGAGTTGGCTACTGTTGTTGTTTCCGACATTTGCCATATAGACACTGTGGTGGTTGTACGTCTAGTATGTGTGGTGAACTTTGCACCTATTTAACTGTCTTTATTATTTGTGTTATTAGTTTTAATTTTGAGTTTTGTACACGCTCACTACATTAGTTGACTAGGTTAAGATGGCCGCCGCTCTCGCGGGCCGCGATGATGTCATCACTCTAGTTTACTTAACCACGCTATGGGTGGAGATCACTTGGCGTCCCGAGTATTCACCGGGGATCGAGCACGGACTCTGTAGAGCCGGCGCATTGCTGTTGTTCCAGTAAGTAATATGCACCCGCTCCGTTTCTGGGGCCTGTTCCGTTTTTCGGACTGTAACACGTCTGTTTGTGCAGGCGATTGCTTTAATGCTTTACTCTGTACTTTTTTAGACCCCGTGGCGACAGTCCTAACTGTAAGTTGGTCTCTTTGGCTATTGGGTGTATTGGTGTAAGGTTACGCAGCCTTAGGCATGATTTAGGAACGTCCCCCTGTAATTTATGTTTATGTTATGTTTTGGTTTAAAGGCAGAACGACCCGTGTGGCGTTTTAGTTATCGTGAGTATTGCCCAGTTATTCTTTCGCTGATATTCTCTGGAGCATGCGATATAGATACACCACCTTACGAGTTTTACCCCGCATGTTCACCTTTGGTTGCATGTGGTGAGAGTTACATATTGGCATGGTAACTTTTTTAACTAACACGGGTTTTGGATCATTAGTTTTGGTATCACTTTGTTGGTTTTTTGTGTTGAGCTGGATATTGGTCTCCGTGTGCCTCAGGGTTTATTATTGTTGTTATTATGTTTGTATTAGACATTGCTGTGCAACGTCTCTGTCCTGAAGATGGTCCGACGGATCGACTTGACCAGCATGGACCGAAACGTCGACGCTTAACACCTGACATGCAATACACTGTATAATTCACTGTATAATTTGATTTGTGAATTTTTATGTGTAAATATTTACTTTGATGTGGTCCGTAGATCGTAGCCACATGTTATGCTGAAGGTGTATGTAGACTATCAATCAGTTTACATGTTATGGTAGTCTGTCTGTTGCCAGTTCTGCAATTTCTTTCATGTATTTAAAAAAAACGAAAATTGAGAATCAAAAATAAATTAAGTATATTTTTGATATAAGCCCTTTGGTTACCCTAGTGATTTGTGTGATCACGCACGTGACATATATAAATGCAAAGTGGTTGTTTTGAATGATTCCTACCTGGACATTTAGCTTATATATCTGATATTACCCAGTCCCGGTGGGATTATTGGGTGGCTCTATTCTAAAACTGTTCATCTCCACAACGGCCCCTCACATACGCCGGGGATGCCTGGTTTCACCTTGGAGATACCCAGTAGGGACCATCTCACAGGGAAAGCCAGTACGGGTTCCCCAGCGGTCTACTGCGCAGAGATACTCCTTCGGGACTCGATTCTAGCGCATTACAAACCCACAATTAAGCAACGAGGGGGGGCAGGATAGCAAGCACAAGCAACGAGGGGGCAGGACAGCAAGCACAAGCAACGAGGGGGGCAGGACAGCAAGCACAAACAACGAAGTGGGGGTAGGACAGCAAGCACAAGCAATGAGGGGGCAGGACAGCAAGCATAAGCAACGAGGGGGCAGGACAGCAAGCACAAGCAACGGTGGGGCAGGAGAGCAAGCACAAGCAACGAGGGGGCAAGACAGCAAACACAAGTAACTAGGAGGCAGGACAGCAAGCAAAAGCAACGAAGTGGGGGTAGGACAGCAAGCACAAGCAATGAGGGGGCAGGACAGCAAGCATAAGCAACGAGGGGGCAGGACAGCAAGCACAAACAACGAAGTGGGGGTAGGACAGCAAGCACAAGCAATGAGGGGGCAGGACAGCAAGCATAAGCAACGAGGGGGCAGGACAGCAAGCACAAGCAACGAGGGGGCAGGAGTGCAAGCACAAGCAACGAGGGGGCAAGACAGCAAACACAAGTAACTAGGAGGCAGGACAGCAAGCACAAGCAACGAGGGGGCAGGACATCAAGCACAAGCAACGAGGGGGGGGGCAGGAGAGCAAGCACAAGCAACGAGTGGGCAGGACAGCAAGCACAAGCAACCAGGGGGCAGGACAGCAACCACGAGGTGGCAGGAGAGCAAGCACAAGCAACGAGGGGGGGACAGGAGAGCAAGCACAACAAGCGCGGGGGGGCAGGAGAGCAAGCACAACTAGCGAGCGGGGGGGGCAGGAGAGCAAGCGCAACCAGCAAGGGGCGGGTGCAGGAGAGCAAGCACAACCAGCGAGGGGCGGGTGCAGGAGAGCAAGCACAAGCAATGAGGGGGCAGGACAGCAAGCGCAAACAACGAGGGGGCAGTACAGCAAGCACAAGCAACGAGGGGGCAGGAGAGCAAGCACAAGCAACCAGGGGGCATGACAGCAAGCACAAGCAACAAGGGGGCAGGAGAGCAAGCACAAGCAACGAGGGGGCAGGAGAGCAAGCACAAGCAACGAGGGGATAGGACAGCAAGCCCAAGCAACGAGGGACAGGACAGCAAGCACAAGCAACGAGGGGGCAGGACAGCAAGCACAAGCAGCGAGGGGGGCAGAAGAGCAAGCACAAGCAACGAGAGGGGGCAGGACAGCAAGCACAAGCAGCGAGGGGGGCAGGAGAGCAAGCACAACCAGCGAGGGGCGGGTGCAGGAGAGCAAGCACAAGCAATGAGGGGGCAGGACAGCAAGCGCAAACAACGAGGGGGCAGTACAGCAAGCACAAGCAGCGAGGGGGGCAGGAGAGCAAGCACAACCAGCGAGGGGGGCAGGAGAGCAAGCACAACCAGCGAGGGGCGGGTGCAGGAGAGCAAGCACAAGCAATGAGGGGGCAGGACAGCAAGCGCAAACAACGAGGGGGCAGTACAGCAAGCACAAGCAACGAGGGGGCAGGAGAGCAAGCACAAGCAACCAGGGGGCATGACAGCAAGCACAAGCAACAAGGGGGCAGGAGAGCAAGCACAAGCAACGAGGGGGCAGGAGAGCAAGCACAAGCAACGAGGGGATAGGACAGCAAGCCCAAGCAACGAGGGACAGGACAGCAAGCACAAGCAACGAGGGGGCAGGACAGCAAGCACAAGCAGCGAGGGGGGCAGAAGAGCAAGCACAAGCAACGAGAGGGGGCAGGACAGCAAGCACAATCAACGAGGGGGCAGGAGAGCAAGCACAAGCAACGAGGGGGCAGGACAGCAAGCATGATCAATGAGGGGGCAGGACAGCAAGCACAAGCTACGGGGGGCAGGACAGCAAGCACAAGCAATGAGGGAGGGAAGGAGAGCAAGCACAAGCAACGAGGGACAGGATAGCAAGCACAAGCAACGAGGGGGCAGGAGAGCAAGCACAAGCATTGAGGGGGGGGCAGTAGAGCAAGCACAAGCAATGAGGGGGTCAGGACAGCAAGCCCAAGCAACAAGGGGGCAGGACAGCGAGCACAAGCAACGAGGGGGCAGGAGAGCAAGCACAAGCAATGAGGGGGCAGGACAGCAAGCACAAGCAACAAGGGGGCTGGACAGCAAGCACAAGCAACGAGGGGGGCAGGACAGCAAGCACAAGGAACGAGGGGGGGCAGGAGAGCAAGCACAAGCAACGAGGGACAGGACAGCAAGCACAAGCAATGAGGGGGCAGGACAGCAACACAAGCAACGAGGGGGGCAGGAGAGCAAGCACAAGCAACGAGGGGGGGCAGGAAAGCAAGCACAAGCAACAAGGGGGGGGCAGGACAGCAAGCACAAGCAACGAGGGGGGGTCAGGACAGCAAGCACAAGCAATGAGGGGGGACAGGAGAGCAAGCACAAGCAACGAGGGGGCAGGACAGCACGCACAAGCAATGATGGGGCAGGACAGCAAGCACGAGCAACGAGGGGGCAGGAAAGCAAGAACAAGCAATGAGGGGGTAGGACAGCAAGTACGAGCAACGAGGGGGGCAGCACAGCAAGCACAAGCAACGAGGGGGCAGGACAGCAAGCACAAGCAATGAGCGGGCAGGACAGCAAGCACTCACCGGAGGACTCGCAAGCTTCTCGACTTCTTGCGGCGGCGGTTGGGCTGAAATGGCGTCAGAAAAGCGCTGACATTTTCGCATTCGGGGCGTGGTTTTTGCTGTTGAATGACGGATGACGTCACAGCGAGAAAACTGCAAAAAACACGCACCCGAATCCGAAAAAGACGGGGCTTGAAACGAGTGACGCCCCTCTCCTCCAATGGCTTGCCTCCGTTTAGGAAGCCAGCCAATGGAGAAGAGGGGCTGGTTCAAGTCCCACTCTAGGAGACATTAAATCCCGGAGCGAGACTGCGCAAGCGCAGCCTAGGGTCCGAGACTTAAAAAAGCAGCTTGGTGCAAACCATTACGTCTACAGCCTGCTGCTTGGGCAATATAGCAGCTGCCACCTCTCACAGCAGGAACCTTTTTTAGGTTAGACCATCCGCATGCCGGCTTCATGGCTGCGGGAAGTTTGGAGCTGGCCCACTGAAGTAAATTAGAACGCAACAGCCACAATGCCACTTCCTGTGATGTTACTATTTTGAAGGTCATGTGAAGTCACTATTGTAGCGTAAGAGGTGTCACCAGGTTAGTGATCATGCAATATCACGTTCTATGATGTCATTTGGGGGTCAAAGGGCATGAGATGTCACTTCCTCTACCCCTGGCATTTTGGTGAATTGACCTACTTTGAAAAGAGATCTTTTCATTGCTTCCCTATCTTAGACAAGGTCATCTTTATGGTGGACTTTTTGGGCCTTACAGTCGCATGAGCCCAGCCGTGCTAGGATGAGGAGGGATTTTGTCTCAGTGCCTCCATTAGAGTTCTCATCAATGAGCAAGCCCCATTTCTCAGTCCTGGTTGCATTGATTAGGAAGGGCTGGCCAGCTAATATTCATTTTACGTCTATCTGACACATTTCAGTCGCCTTCTCGTGGTGCATGTCTGCGAGTGCAGATAACTACCAGCACCTAGAAGGTTTTCTGATGTTGGACTCCCCTATATAAGTGCAGGGAGCAAGATATTTGCTCCCTGCAACATAGGATCTCCTTGTGAACACTGAAGTTACTGCCTGAGTTTTTCACATTTTTAGACACGGGACCACTTGACACACCAATAGAAACATTTGAAAAAAACACAGCAGGCTGTGACAGCTGGTACAAAGAGTTACGACATTTCACCCCAAAGCATGTTGCTGTAGACTGGGCGCTTCTGATGCTACCTTGCACTATGTGTGTGATTTGCAGGCGTGACCACAACAGTCTGTTTTCCAGGCGCTGCCGCCACAGGTGAGAGCATTGGGGCGGTAGGGAGTCATCAGATGAACGGAGAGGTAAAATAAAATAAAACCACTTACATTGTGCTCGTCCCATCGCCGAGTCGGCGATGCTGTGAGCGCAAGGTAAGTGGCTTTATTACGTTTTTTATTTTATTTTACCTATCCTGTAGTCTATTGACTTACCCCCTCACAAATCTCGCCCCACCCCTCTTATCTGTGCCTACCACGCCTGCTGGTTTTTAAGAGTCCAATCTGCTCCTTTTATAAATGTATGAAAACCGTACCCAAGCATGACACAGAGATAATCACCCAGTAAATGTGTTCACCTTGTTAATCAATGTGACTTACACCTCTCCACACATTTGGTCCCTCATGAGAACAGACACCACTACATTCTCTCATTATGTAATGATATTTTACCTTTAGGGGTTTATATGGAAAGGATTAGGCTGAAGAGGGTGATGGAGTGTTGTATGGGAGATATTAGTGTGTGCTATATGTAGTGTCAACAATGCAGTGGTGGCTCATCTAATTTAGAAGTTGAGCAGCAACACGAACGCGGGGGGTAATATAAATTAATGCACTCACCTGCCGCTGCTCCCCCCCCCAACTCTGGTGCACACTGCACAGGCTCCCAGGGGTAAATCACGGAACTGCTCTCTTGCTGGTACCAGGGGTGGCTCCTCTGCTATGGCGGACTAGAGTCACCCCACTGCTTTCTCACAGTGTGAGAAGCCAAAACATAAAATGGTAATAACTTTCCATTATTCCCATTTTGTGCTTGCTTTTCAGGCAGGCGAGGCTGCTCTGCTCTCCGAGTAGGGTAGGGGAGGAGTGGTTTGCCCACTCCTGTGTGCGCAAAGACTGTTTGGTCGGCCCTCTTGGGCTGCCCAAACAAGTCATGCACACTTTACCCTTCTCCATGCAGGCTGCAATGCAGCCTGCATGGAGAAGATGCAGACCCCTCCAGCCCCTAGCTTGACCGCCATGTCACAGCACTCCAGATCGATCTGCATGCAGTTGTTGTGATTGGCTTAGGGGAGGGAGCCTGGCTTCCTGCTTCCTAGTCGGAGGCAGGAGTGCAGGAGCAGTGAAGATGCGGGACCTGGCAGAAAGGAAATGGAGCAAAAACTGAAATTATGCTTCTTGGCAACGTGGCCCCCCATCAATATAGACTCCTGTTGGCCTAACAGTCTGGGTCCTCTCCCTACCCCGAAAAAGCATATAAAAAGCTTAGGAGTCGTGCTCGATTCCAACTTAAATCTTAAGGAACAAGCACGGAAAGTGGCAGGCACCTGTTACGGCCTTTTGCGGATGATCAGAAAAATCCTTCCCCTACTACCTTTCTTGGCTAGAAGATTACTAGTACAAGCATTAATCCTGTCTCGCTTGGACTATGCGAACGCCATTTATCTTGGAGCCCCACTTTCTACTACTAAAATATTACACACAGTCCAAAATTGAATGTTCCAAATCGGCTTTCAGCCAATCCTGCTCTGGCCTCATTACACTGGCTTCCAATCCAAGAGAGGATTCAATTCAAAGCTATGTGCATTGCAATTAAAGCGCTAGGTGGGAAAGGATCCCCAATGATTCAGGCTGTGATTCATCCCTACTAGCCCAAAAGAGCCATAAGATCAGAGGGTAAATACCTACTGACAGTCCCAAAAATCAAACGAACGAGAAGTTGAGGTCGCTTGTTTTCTTATAATGCCGCCAAAATTTTGAATCTCATTCCACTTCACATCCGCTCTCAACCTAACAACCAGAACTTCCGTAAACTGTTAAAAACCTTCCTATTCCCTTGATTTGTTATAAATATGGTTTAGCATACTCCTTAGCGCTGGGATGCCCTCTGGTTACTAGGCACTCTACAAGTGCTTCCTCATCCATTTATTCATTCATTCCTCATTCATTCAAAAGTAGTTTTTTAATTTTTTTATTATAACCACTGTTTTTGCCTCCCCCCCTTCCTGACCAGCAAGCCATACCAGCTGCTACTGGCTGGTACCAGCATGAGAGCAGCACCATAATTGACCTAAGTGGGCTGAATTTAGGCTTACTCGGGCACAGGAAGCCTGTGCCTCTATGTCATGTAGTTCCTAAAAATACATAGGATCTGCGCATTCGTAGGTAACACAGACTAAAGGATTGGTGTCTAGACTGATTCCAGACACCCCCATAAGATATGTCAGCCTATAGACCAGATAGCTCACAGTGCCACCATAAACCCCCTAACCTTACCAAGGAGCGAATAGCTTCTGGCAACCATCGAACATGACAACCCTTGATCCTTCAGGGATCTTGAAAACAGTACAGTACTTTTTGCTCAGGCAACCGTGCTCACTTAGCCTCACAGAGATTCACAAAATAAAAGTTCGGGACGTTTTCTATAAGCATTTATTGAACCAGCGTCATTCTAGTATAAAATATGTTTTACAGAAGCTAATGTAAAAGATTACCAGCACCAACAGAGTACATAGAAGGTAGAATTCTACCATGGTGCTAAAACAATGAATATGTGCAGACATATAAATATGATAGTAATCAAGTGTACTCCTACAACGTGGACCCTACCCAAATGTACCTAAGTATACCTAGTATGTCTAAACAAGCAATGATCCCGCACTCCACTCAATATTACAGAGCAATTTATAAAAAGACAAATTGTCAGGAGCAGAAGAAGCAGGTCGTAGTTTAACTTCTTTATTTAAAATTCTTCTCTTTTTTTAAAATGACACGCAGTAGCCACCGCGTTTCGTCCTTACAGACTTCTTCAGGGCTACAAACCAATGCATATAAACATGATTTTAGACATTATATACTGAATTTATCGTGTATAAATATTTATACAAATTTACAAAAGTATACATTTGAAACACAACCATTTTATTAAAAACACAAATAAAACATTAGACTTTGCTAAGTACCACAAAGTATGCTTTCTATATTTCTGTGTACAAAAGTCTAAAATAAAAAAAATTAGACAGGAGTAGTCATGCAAAACAATGGGAAGCAAATAGGGTCCTATCTATGTATAACAAAGATTTAGACCTGCTAGTTCAAAAGGAATCTCAGTTTTATCCTTTGAATATTACATCAAAGAAATTATAAGAAAGGAGGGTCAAAAAAACCTATTTAGGATACAGTAATTTATGAGTAAAAAGATGTTACATATTACCATATGCAATGCACAACAACATGGGGTACCCTGGGAGACATCTCTATTTTCACCAATAAATATTCTCATGGAGAGTTCATAATCATAATGCGCATATGAATGTAATACGCCATAATTAAGCGCTTACCCAGTTCATTCTTGCTATGTACTTTCCAAACTCTAAATAGGATAATTTTCGACCGTTCGTAGCGTAGAATTTATCAATGGATTTCAATATTTCCCTAAACAATAAAAAAAAAAAATGTGTAATGTATGTCAGACTTTTTACATCTGCCATTTGGAATTCAAAGAGTGGGCATATTTATATGTCTATGCACATACCTTGCAGGAAAGGATACATTAAAGAAAAGTTGTATACTTAGGCTTTCCTGTTTTCAGTTTCTATTTTTGGTAAATTCTAGTGGGGTTTTTTCAGTTTTTTCTATACCTTAAAAAACACTGGTTATCAGTGGTTACACATTTTCGTGCCATTAAAAACAACAGAAACAGTGTTTTTCCGGTGTTTATGGAATTTTAATTTAATTTTAATTATTGCTTGCTTTCTGCACTGATAATGCATGTGTATAGGTAGCGTATGCATAGGGTATATGAGGTCCAAATACATTTTTACTGCACCAGAATGAACTACAAAGTTAATAGCATTCTTCATTAACTCTGAACATTGTAAAGATGCTTTCAGCATACCATCTAGCACGTGACGAGGATCTCTTACAAGGAAGCACTTCAGCTCAGGTATCGATTTTGACAGACCATCATACAACTTTTTCATATACATAACTGAATTGCTGCAAATACAAACAATATCACTCAAATCTTTATTGAACTTGGAAGGAATTTTTTTCAGCAACATTCCAAGTGACGCTGTGTTCCAGGTTTACCAAACGCCTGGTGTAATGTTTTCACCACTATCTCAGATGCTTGGTGACAACATTATTTTCACATATACCTGTCACTACATCTTGCATTGTATGTTTCAAGACTGGGGTGTTTGGCAATTCACTTACAATCAATACTGAATCACTAGAAAGGGAGTTGATGTATCAAAGGATTTCACCCATTCTCTGTCAGTGGGTAATTGTGATGGTACATATTTTGAAAGATTCTTATGAAACCAGCCATTTTACCTACTAGTGAAAGTAAATGTAGCCAACATTTTAAATCTGATTTTGATACTTCCCGATTCTCACAGTTTATAAAATAACGAAATAAGACCTAAACATGATTCTAAACACTGCATCTTTAGAACAAAGACCACAAAATTGAAAAAAGCAGAAGGAAGAAGAGAAAATGTTTTAGCAACATCCTTGAACAACAAAACTCAAGCAGAATAATGTTAGCCCGGTCTTTCTTGATGCTACCTTGTATAACAAAGTTACATTGTATTGGCCCCTTCAGGTAGAAATAAAAATGACTCTTTCACTCATCTTTTCCTTTCTATGAATGGCACTTAGTTTGTGGTTGCAAAGGTGTTTTTTCAGTGTTTATATGTTTACACCAGTGATGGCTATTTTCCTTACGGTGGTGTTTTATCAGTTATTATAGGTTAAACCTAAAACGAGATAGCCTACGTATACTATAAAGGTGCCTTTAGAAGTGACATCTATTCATCATCATCTGCATCATACTTATATATTCAAACCTATAGAAATAGACACCATAGCTTTAATCATCATGATCTAATATGTCGGTCCAAATTTGTACTTTCACAAAAATGCGAATGTTTGTTAATGTTTAAGGTTAGCTAAACGATCAAACTATCCATGATTTCAAATCAAACCATAGAGAGAAGCTTTCAAAATCATAATGGTTATAATTTATTAGAAAGGAACATCACGAAACTGGTGAAAGGAGTTATATACAGATCCTAGACTTCAATGTTTGAACATATAAGGGGATTTCTAAACAGAGTTGTGCCCAATAGTAAATGTATACGAGACACGTAACCCCGGGAACTAAAAGGAAGCCAATTACATTCAGTACAATGCCATTGAACCAAAACGGTCCTCAGGAGCACCTATACATACATCAAAACCATATAGGAAATTAGGGTGACGATAAATGGGTGGAATGCTTGCAGACTTATAACGCAACGTCAATGAGCCCCCCTATACCGCTATGGCAGGCAATTACGAAAAATGAGAAACGGACCTATATCAACGGAGCCCATTCCCCCAACTTACTTCTGTATCAAACACCATTTCGGTCCTCTTCTGACAGCGTCCCAGCCATGTTCTGCTTGCTGATTGTCAATACCAACAGCAACATTTAAATAGCCCGCCCGCACTTGCACCTGAAATTAATTTCGCCAGGTACTCGTTTAGCTTGGCTACATCCTATCCGCCATCTTATAATGGTGTAGGATTCTAAGAAAGAAGCCTGATGGTGCCCGAATCGTTACTTTAAAGGTAGGACACAATGCCTAAAGGCGTGTAAATTATATTAAATCAGTGTTTGGCCCCATTCAATGTATTGCAACCTCCTAATTTCAATTTCCACAATATTGTTCTTTATCTTTTGTTAAACGTCACAGGAACAGCCTGGGACGTGATGCGATAGTTGCGGCCATGTTAGGTTGGGCAGAAAAATGGACGTGATAGTCGCGGCCATGTTAGGTTAGGCAGAATAATACCTCTGCCAAATATAAAGTATTCGAATATATTACATTTATATTTTATTGGTCCTTACAGCAATTTAGATATTACATTTAATATTTATTAGTTTTATCAACTCTATTAGTAATTAAAAACAAGCCTCAAGGTGCCATAAATCAATAATCTAAATAAACATAAATCAAAATGCGCTAGGCATGTAATTTGTGTTATGTCGGCTTTTGTAATGATTCAATATATGTGAGCTTACTGACTTACTTTCTACAGTTTTATGCTCTATCATTTGTTTAGCGTCACAGAAAACAGCCTGAGATGTGACGAAAAAGTCACAGGCATTTTGGATTGGGCCGGATACTATGGGCCAGATGTAGGTAGGCCAATACCGGTCGTTAACGGCTGAAATTACAGATTTTCGGCTGTTACCGACCGGTATTGAGCCATTGGGATGTAGGAGTCCGAAAACCCTCCGAATCGGCAAAGTTACCGATTCGGAAAAATACCGAATCGGAAAAATTACAGAATCGGTAAAGTTACCGAATCGGTAAAATACCGAATCGGTAAATAAGAAGTGGTAAAAATGATCATTGAGATGTAGGTAAGCACAGAAATACCGAATTAGCCTCAAAATCAGTATTTAAGAGTCGGTATTTAATATGGATTGGAATCAGGTGGTAACCAGCTGCAACCCATAAAAAACGACCCAAAATGCAATTCTACTTGCACAATGGTGGCATTTTATGTCATTGCAAGACGGCTACGGCTACAGCAGGAAGGAGAGAGGGAATGGCAGAGAGATGAGCAGGTCTACAGAGAGAGGATCACCCTGTTCATGCTCACAGAGGCAGAGATCCTCCAGAGGTACAGGGTGGACTCAGACACCATCTTGGACCTCATCAGGGACCTCCAACCACTGTTGGAGTACACCACCCCAAGGGCACACGCTATCCCACCGCACGTGCAGGTCCTATGCAGCCTACACCTGCTTGCGTCTGGCAGCTACCAGAGTGTGGTTGCTGCGGTAGGTGGGGTGACCCAGAGCAGCCTGTCAAGGTTTTTCCACAAATTCCTTGACGCCATGTTACAGAGGATGGACCAATACATTTCTTTTCCTGCAACCCATGCGGAACTGGTTCAAACAAAAGCAGACTTCTACCAGATGGCACGATTCCCCAATATCATTGGCTGCATAGATGGCACGCACATTCCCATTTGTCCCCCTGCTGCCACCGAATACATATACCGGAATAGGAAGTCAACGCACACCATCAATGTGCAGGTGATTTGCAAAGCAAAGTGCGCCATCACTGACCTTGTGGCAAAATTCCCTGGGAGTACCCACGACTCCTATATATTTTAAAACAGCGGCATCTATGCACGGCTGCATGCAGGGGAATTTGGTGAAGGATACCTCCTAGGTAAGACACAGGTCCAGATGTAGGTAAAAGTCATTTACCGATTCTTAAATACCGAATTTTACCGATTCGGTATTCAAGAATCGGTAACTGAGATGTAGTTAAAAAATCGGTATCAAGTACCGAATCGGTAAAAATCGGTATCGAACTTGCGGTATTTACCGAATCGGTATTTACTAAATCGGTAATTACCGAATCGGTAATGCCCATTCATCCCTATGGGCCAAAAGGCCCATAGGAATGCATTGAAAAGACCGAATCGGTAAATACCGAATCGGTAAATACTGATTCGGTAAATTCCGAATCGGAAAGCAAGCAAAAGTGAAACTAATGAAAACAGCCAATCAGGTGCTACCACCCTCCCCCTCCCTACCAGGATGTGGCTACCCAGGCAGCTACAACTCATTAGAAGGTTCTGGAGAGGCAGTCAGAGCTGAGCAGAGAGACAGAGCAGCAGGGAGAGTTTGTTTGGAGTGAAATACAAGAAAAATGGCAAGCAGCACTGAGAGCCAGAAGGCAGAGAGAAAAAGAAAAATAAAGTTCAGCAGCATGGAGCTGCAGGTACTGGTGGAGGAAGTGGTGAGAGTCAACAAGCAGCTATTTGGCAGGCAGTCCATCACTGTACCTGAGTCTGCAAAAAGAAAAATGTGGCTTTCTATAGGAGAGAAGGTAAATGCAGTGGGTGTCACAAGCAGAAACATTGAGGACCTGAAGAAAAGGTTTTATGATATCAGGAGCCTCACCAAAAAGAAGATGGCAGAAATCCATAAGCAGGCTGATGTCACAGGTGGAGGCAGGAACCCAGCGCCCCCCCTGACTGACCTGGAGGAACTGATGGCCTCAACCATCGAGCCTGACAGTGTTGTGGGACTAGGAGATGTGGACAGCTCAGCCAGAGCTACAAGAAAAGGTAAGAGGCATGCGCAGCATGACACCCCATAGCAACCAGCTTCCCTGTAGCCTTTGTGTACAGGCCAACCCCAGTCCAGTACTGCTAGCATTATACAGGAGCAATGCATTATGGGAAATGTAGTCAGCAAATATAGGACCATCTGTAAGTGCACAGACATCAGCAAGGCACTGAAAGTAAATCAGATAAATGAAAGTTAAATGTGCAAAGCATTTATTGTAGTGACTGTGACACAGTAGCACTCAGTTGACATACGCTTCTTTATACCTAGGGGCAACATCAGGCAGTTGAGCCTCAGCATCAGAAGGGACTGCACCAGCGATGGAGGAGAGTGTGGAGGCAGGGCCCAGCAATGTACAAGCCTCGCAGGAGGAGGAAGACACCACTGCCATCTTCAATGAGGATGATACAGTACATTCCCTCGAGTTTCCCCACTCCCCACACCTTTCACAATCCCCTCCATTGGTGTTCTCACCAGAGAACTCCCCATCAATGTCCCTGTCTGCACCTGCAACCTCACCAGCCAGAAGAAGAATCATGGCCCCACTGCCGGTAATGGAGGGAGCAGAGGGTGAGGCTCCAGCAACTGTACAAGTCACTCCTGCTGCACTGCAGTCCACCAATCAGTCGAGCACCTTGCGCATACGCCAACGCAGACCAGGCAGTGTAGGTGCACCTGGAGATGGCACTGTGTTATTGAATCGCCTTATTCGCTATCCTGTGTATTTTCTGAGAGCAAGCCAGCACGAGTGTCTGAGCGAAACGTACTGTACTGTTTTCCACGATTCCTGAGGAATCAGGGTTGTCATGTTCAGTGGTTGCCAGAAACTACCTACACTACTGTAGAATACAGGGGGTGATTTTTGTATTGTAGAGATAGCTGGTATAATGGCTGACATATTCTGTGGGGGTGTCTGGAAGTGGTAGGGACACCAAGCCCTCAGTTTAGGTCATCCAAAACACTCAAAAGACTCCTAGGAACTACACGACATGGCGCCCAAGGCTGGGTTGCTTCTTATATTAACAGTAAAAATCTGAGTAGTTCAGTCATGCTTTCTCTAAAATCCCTACTCTCACTTTTTCAGAGACGTCTGAAGTGGGAGGAGAATCCGCCTCAGCTGAGCAGATATACTGTGTGTTTTGGCTGAAGGTTTAAACAAGCTTGTAAGGATAAAAGGCTCCTACATTGCGCAAAACCCACCTCTTAACTTTTTCTCTTTTCTTCTAAAAATGACTGACCCCGTGAGTAGCTCGGAGGAAGATGAATTGGCTAATGCTCTAACATCACAGTAAACTGCAGACATGCAGTTACTATAAAAATGTTATAACAGGACGCACCAGAAACAGGCGACTGTGTTACGTCTGTGATTGAGGCACACGAGGTGTTCGGATGAGAAGTATTCTATTCTTGGGTTCAGTTCTCACCTGTAAATCCGCTAACTAAATTATAGTTGTATCACCGGAAGAATACAATCCATACGAAGACATTGAAGCCCTTTTAACTTACCAGCAACATAGAAACTGGTTTAAAGGCGCCCTCCCACACACAACATCTGTCATGAGAATCGTTCCACTCAGCATAGAAGGACCAACCTGGCCAGTCTTAGCGACATACACTCCACATCCGAGATAGATATACAACTAGTGGATGAAGTCGGTGCAATATACATAGACACAGTCAGGCTATACAGACACATTGTTCAGTTTGTCATGCAAACATTGATAGTCCCACCTGTGAGAAATGCTCCAGCTGGTCCACATCAGATCACACCCACCATTAACCCACAGGCACTAAAATCAATAATAGGGACAATTCCTTCCAAACTGGAGCAAATTCCGTTCTGGATAGCACAAAAAATAGCACAGCTAGAAGCAGTATTTCCCCAAATGGGTCCGCAGGAAAAACATAGCATACCATCCCCATTGCTTGCCAATGGGGATGGTTCCCTCGATTGAAGATTGTACCACTTGGAGAACAATCTTTGCTGCCGTTTATGTCAGAGTACACAGTGCCCCTTCCTTAGCAGTCGTTCCAGAAGTATTGAAACAAATACAGAATGAGTACAGGCCAGGACCTGCCCTGGACTTGGGAATAAAACTAATGGGTAACTTTGCCCAAGTCTCTGCAATCATACTGAGCAAAATAAAGGGAGAGGCATCAGCAGTGTCCATAGCAGCCGCCTAGGGGAACCAGCTCCTTTTAATAGGGAGCGAGAATTACCAAAAAGTATCGAAGAAACCTATGCAGCATTAGGTAGAGATAATCTGGGAACCAAAGCCAGGAAGCCACAAATGGTGGGTAGACCTGACAAGAACAACTAGCAGCAAGCACCTGCTTCTTCTAAAAAGAAATTGGAAAACAA
The DNA here is from genome assembly GCF_964263255.1 of Lissotriton vulgaris. Lineage (NCBI taxonomy): Eukaryota > Metazoa > Chordata > Amphibia > Caudata > Salamandridae > Lissotriton > Lissotriton vulgaris. The sequence continues at coordinate 24,754,265 of NC_141686.1, read as the reverse complement.
AAATTCAAAGAATAACAATTCCGAAAATAATTCACGATCAAGGTGTGGGTCTCCCCAACGGCAGTCGTCTGAAAAGAGGTACAACCTTTGGAATTGTGATAACATTAGAAAACCTAATAGGTATCTGGACACTGATTCACATTCCTTTCATTCCTCTCAGGATCTGTCAAAAACCTCAGAGAGGGACGGGCGTTCACAACAAATGCAAGATCGGCCAAAGACAAAAATGGAAACACATCATACTTCAGATTACATTAGAAAACAGGAAGAGCAACCTAAAGCAACACCTCAAATCAAAAAGAAGAAAGTTTCTGGTTTCTGGTTTAAAAATTAGATATGCCCAGGTTACTGAGGACTCAGCTTCTGAACAGGGAATGGGCTATGACAATGCAAGACCGTGTGGCAGAAGTAACAATAGCTCACCAGAACCTGAAGGATTTTCTGATGACAGCAGTATTGCATGAACACATCACGGTGGAAATACCCGATACCAGAGTTAGTGTCCCACTTAGATTGTATGAAATTACACTTCAAATAGAGGGGGACATCACAAGAAAGGTTACAGGTCTCTTTTGGGAGAACTTAACATATGGATATTACATACTGCTAGCAGAAAGAGATTGGCCGCGTGAGTTAGGGATGAAGTGCCCAAAGGGGAAAAGTCATTGTGCCTGCTTTCTCCAACCTTGTTCAAGAATCTTTAAAACACTCATACGCGCAGGTGTGGGCTCTAGCGCTAGCTCCAGACTTATACCGCAACCATGTAAGGTGGGGTGTGGAGTCTACTCACCAAGAAATGCCATTAAAATCTACTCCAAATCCACAGAGACATACCTTATAAAAAATTATGCAAAATGACATGTCAAAGAAATACTAGACTAACTCAAATACCAAAGTGTAATTGAGACTTGCACCTCCCCAATAAATAATGATACGTGTTGTCAAGTTTCAATACTGGAAACAAATTCCAGTAATTAAACTTGACAACACCTATAGTCTAGTTTTAGATTACAGACGTTTGAACACATGTGCACAAACATTTTCAGTTCAAAATTCACATCATGCTGTATTAATGAATATTAATATGCGGAAGAAATAAAAAACAATATTAGATATTGCAAATGGATTCTTCTGCCATAATATAACTCTAGAAAGCAGATATTTGACAGCATTACTCTGCGAAATGTTCGTCGTTTGCCTCAAGAACAGGCTGGGGCAATTCTCTGCAAGAGATTCAGAAATATTACAAAGATGTGATGAGGAGGCAGCATCCTATGTAAATGATATCTATCTGATGGACGATGAATTACTTGAACACTTGAGCAGGGTGAACAACATAATTGTGGGATTCAGCAATTTTGGCTACAAATTTAACTTAAAAAAATCAAAAAAGTGAAGGCAAGAACCTGGCAGCCAACTTTTTAGAAAAATCTGCGTTGCTCCAACCTCCAAAGAATCTAAAGGGTTTGCAATCCATTTTAGGATTTCTAAATTTTGGCAGAACATACATTCTAAATTATGCAGAAAGAGTAAAACCTTTCTACGACTAAATCAGACCTGATTCCACACCACATCAGTTGACGCAACAATACACAGATACTCCACGTTCAGTTCAGACTGACATGATAGCATCTAAACATTTGCACACATGTGGAAATTCCACAAACTTGGTGATCCGGGTCACCCTGGTTTATCAGGATATACCTACATCACTTTCAATGAAGGGGAGACAGTTCAAATTGCATACAAATCACATTTATACACAAATGCTGAAATGTGATTTGCCGCCACAGAAAAAATATTGACTGCAGTACAGACTGCTGTAGTGAGAGAAAGAGTACTAGCACAGGGGAAGCGCACTATCGTCGTAACCCCGGTACCAACTTTACAAGCTGTTACCAAAGCGAGTATTCCAAATGCAAAAGCACTACATCCACGATGGATACAATGGGCTAATTCTCTCACTGCAACAGATGTAGATTACAGATACGATCCTACATTAAAAACGCAAGCGTTCCTGCAGTACGAACACAAATATCCTCTCCCAATGAAATCTTGCCTCTATAGAAATATGAATACATCATTTATACTGATGGATCTGCTCAGCCTGCCATAGGAAGTAAACAGCAATATAGCGCAGCATGTGCTATAGTGAAGTGACATATGTGGGATAGTAAGTTCCATCCCAGCAATACGACTACGCAATCTCTAGGAGATTATACAGCACAATTGGCAGAGCTAAAAGCCCTGATATTAGTACTGTAGTATACAGTTCAGGAATTCCCCACACTGATAGTGTGCGATTCGTTTTACTATGTGCAGTCGTACAATGAATATCTTCATTACTGGGGCCAAAATGGGTTTGGAGATTCCAAAGGTTGCACATTTAAACATAAATTGGTATGGGAACAAGTGGCAAAGCTGAAAGCATGCATGTCAAGGGCTCAAGTTCTTCACACCTTGAGTCACCAGCATGTTGGAGTACACGTTGAATGGCTGATGAGGCCACCAAGGCAACACTGCAAACTGCTGCTATTGCTGCAATCACTCGTTCTAACACGAGGATAGACTGAGACATACTGATAGCTGTCAATGCCTCAAAGAACGGGTCTGCCTTTCCAAAGGGCTTTCCACTCAAAAATGTTTATACATTAGATGTACAAAATACATTGTATGCTCAAATTCCAGGAGTGGGTGATAGAGTTATACCAAACACTGATCACAGATTAGGTTCAATACCAGCTGCACATGAGGACCTGGGCTCTGCACACGCAGGAATCACTGCTACTGTTTCGTTACTAAAAAGGCGATTCTGGTGGCCAAGTTTGTCTAAACAAACATAGGCTTATGTCTTAAAGTGCAACATCTGTCAACAGATGAAAGGTTCCACCGTTGCACGGCCACCACAAACACCATTACTCATTTCGAACAGACCTCTCCCATGTGTGGTTCAATGATTAGAGCGGTAGACCCTGATGCATGGGTTCAATTCCCCGCCTCGGCGGTCTTGGGCTCAAAATTCCACGGACCATATAATTCTCGCCTCGGTGCCTATTCCAATCATGGAATCCCACTCTGCAACTCTGGGCAATAGCTTGCTTAATCTCCACAACGGCCCCCACAACGCTAAGGATGCCTGGCCTCCACCTTGGGGGTGCCCAGGAGTGGACGCCTCACAGGGAAAGCCAGGAAGGGTTCCACAGCGGTATTCATACAAGCGCCTTGAGACCCTTGCGGGTGAGTAGTGCGCTATATAAGTATCAATTTACAATTTATAACTGCGGGCCCTTAAATTCAGACAGGGCTTACAAATACATCTTGGTGGCAATAGATTCATGCTCTAGATTTCTATGGGTTTGGCCTTAGCGCTCAGCTGATGCTCGAACTGTTTTAAAGGATTTACAAGTCTTATCGGGACACACGCAATAAACCTTACATTCCGACCGTGGCCCTGCACTTAGCTCTCGGGCTGACAGGCAAGACATGGAAAGTATGGGGGTTGCCTTGCAGTACTCCTTCCCCTAACATCCAGAGGAAAAATTTGTTGGTGGAGAGGAAACACTGGGACCTAAATCAATCATTAACAGCAAGGGTATTAGGTGCGGGCAGTAGTTATTAGGTGCGGGCAGTAGTTGGCTATGTGTTGTTGAGAGGGCATTGAATAATTATGCCAAGAAAATCCTTGGCAGGACGTACCCCCTATGAGATCCTGTTTTGGGACAAGAATGTGGATACCTGCCCTCAATGCCAGCACAGTGGCAGATGTAAAACCATTTGAATTGAATGATCGTTTGGCTGTTCTACAGGAACTCAATGAATTCCAGGCATTACAAAGCAACGTCCAAGTAAAATGCACTGGCACTGGGGAATTGAAATCGGTTCCAGCAAGACCTGCCTGGGTCCCAATAGTCGGGGACCTGGTCAGAGAGAAGATTGTTGACAAGTAAGAGTTTATGCCCTCTTACAAAATGCCTGTACCTTTCCAGGCGGTTCAGGGAACAAGAACAGTACTTCTTCCACCTATTGCCAGCCGAAATGGAAAAAGATTCATCTCAATTGATCTGATCAAACCACACTATGTGGCCGATTCTCAACAGCAGGCCACATGGAGTAATGAGTAGATGCAGATCTCCTCTCGCTACTATAAAGGAAATTCAGATAGAAAGACTAATAATGTTTTTAAACTCCTCTGCGCAGGATGCCGGAGTAGCCAATAACGGAGTGCAATCACACCTGTTGAAACAGAACAACATCCAAATGAAACTGAAGCGCAAATTGCAATTCGGCCAAATAATGAACTTTACATCAATGTGTCTTCACAAGAAGCAATTGCTAGTTCTACAAACCCTGCTGAGCTCCCAAAGATAGATCGAACTGCGTCTGGCTACTACCTCAACTTCTATGACTTTTCTTCAGTTCCAAGTGAACCTGAGCAAACGCCACCCATTTCCAAGAAAGAACAATTTTAAAATTTCTATCTCTGGCTGAAAAATACTTATTTTGTGTCACCTAGGTTGCATCTTTGGCTTGCATTAGGGATCCTGTTCCTATCAATTTGGATTGGTATAGTAACGGTCTTTTTCCTACTATTAAATGGACATTACCTCCCACAACGCTCTGCAGTACTCCTTGTGAACTTGGTATTAAAACCACATTTGTTATCTCACTGTGAACAAAGAGACTTGTCCCTAGTGAACATTATAGCAGTTCCAGTACCGGATGGTATAGTTTAGGATAGGGTTCTTTATGATGTATTTGGTCCTACTGAAAATTTGAAAATTCCACATGTGTTCAAAATTTCAATGAATGATTTCATTACCCCGAGTATACTCTTTGATGATTGGGACATTGAGACTGTAAATACTTTGCTCTCAGATTTAAAACAATCTGCTGCATTTTCTTACAGGGAATTGTATCAAAATACACCTGATTACAAAAGTATGTATTCTTCCCAGCATTACGGTCATCACTTTCTGCACAGAGCTAGCGTTCCACTCACTGTGAACACGTACCATCAATGGGAACTTTGCCTGACACCACAAAAGGTAGTTCTGCCACGTTCACATAGAAATGTGCATACTTTTCATTGTTCAATACATCAGATCCAATGTCATATTACTATGGACTAGTACAGACTAATTCAACTGGAAAGAAAATAATGCTGACAAATACCAAGCTCATATATTCAACACCTTTCATCTCCAAACTGTCTACACAAGGTTTCGACTATTGGAGGGACACGATCAACACAAAATCGTTCTGGTGGACAAAAGATTGTCAGGTTCAGGGAACAGAGACTTTATTTAGAGCTTGCCTCGTACCATTACAGATAATATTCCTTAAAAGAACATTGCAACAAACTACCTGCTAAGGGCTTGCAAAAATAAAAGACCTAAAATACCATGCATCCCCTTACCCATACCTATTGAAGGTATTACGAACAACACACTGATTATTCTAAACAGGGGACCTTTTACCAAGTAGCTTGCTCCTGTCTCTTCGATACCAGGCTTTAAGTATTCTATCACAATACCTGTACCTGATGTACATAAACATGCCCCCAGGTACAGCAGAATTATTCTGTATAGGGTCACCACTTTTCTTCATTCTTGGCCAACAGCCAGCTTAGAAAAGCATTAGTGATTGTTTTCAAAACATTTATGATTGATTGTTTTCAAAACATCCATGATTGTTTTCAAAACATATCAATTCTAGAAAAAACCCTGGAGTGACTATTTTAGTATAAAAGACCCTCACTTCCCCCTACACATTAGAGGATAAGTCCTTCCAAGCTGAGATGGGGGTCCTGCATGCTGAATATACAACACGTAGCCGTCTGACAACCCTTGTGGGTGTCATCCTTGAACCAGAGAAGGGGTCCTTCATTCCCAACCATCAGGTGAGGGGGCTGGTTCATCCCTGGGGGTTTCTTGGCTACGGATACGCATAGCTATACACACATACACCTACACATCCAGGCTAGGCTAGGTACATTTGAGCAAAATTACTTAGGACTTGCATTTTAGGAATACGCATGTGCTACTGTTTTTATCTGAACTGCTTATGTTCATCTTATTAGCACTATGGTAGAAATGTATCTACTATTTACTATATTGGTGCTAGTAATCTTTTTTGTATGCTTCTGTCTCTTGTTTGTCGCAGCACATATGTTTTACACAAGGCTGTCACTGGACCAATAAATCCTTATTAAAATGTCCTAATTGCCATCCTGTCTATTTCCTGAGAGTAAGCAAGCCTGAGTGTCTGAGCGAAACGTACTGTACTGTTTTCCACGATCCCTGAGGAATCAGGGTTGTCATGTTCAGTGGTTGCCAGAACTAACCTACACCAATGTAGAATGCAGGGGGTAATGGTGGTACTGGAGAGCTAGCTGGTTTAATGGCTGAGATATCCTGTGTGGGTGCCCGGAAGCGTTTGGGACACCAAGCCCTCAGTTTAGGTCATCCAAAACACGCAGGTCCTGGAGGACTCCTAGGAACTACATGACAACGGGGAGAGAGAGGGGGCCACAGAGCTCTGGCCACCACAGTTCTGACCATACTGATCTTTACCCACCAAAAACCAAGAACACAGTTTTACCGGTATTCAATTTAAGCCAATTTTCCTTAATTCAGTTGCTAATGTCCATCACACACTGTTTAAACTTCTGTCACCACAGTAAAATAGTCAGCAATGGACACAATAATTTGCGTAGCATACACATACAATAATACTTGGAAGCCATATAGAATCAAATTAATTTGGCCAGAGGGGCAACATAAAGGTTAAACAGAGTAGTGCTAAGTGAGGAGGCCTGTGGCACCCTGCACAGTAGGTAGGAGCCAGATCTAAAGTGGCCACAGCTCGCAATGTGAGATATATTGGAGAGAACGGACTCCATCAGGGCAGAGGCGGTGTCCCTCAACCCAACCAGGTGAGTGAAAATGGATTGGTGCTTCCAGTGATACTGCCAACTGCTTTTAGGTTCTGGAGCTTTAGCATCATGGGAGGTAGGGCTTTCATGTGATTTTAATGCCTGATGACTGCATGACTGCACGTAGCATTAAGGAGTGTTTGAAATAGCTGTATTGGCTAGAAAAGCAGACTAATCATTTACATTATACTGCCTAGTGCCATATTTCCTGTCTAGAAACTCCTCAATTTTTTATGCCATTTAAATTAATAGTTAAGAAAAAAAACTTTTCATGTCTCTGGTGGTGCACGCCCATCTTGGAAGGAAGAAGGGAGAAGTAGCATTAGCTGATGTATGCTTCTGTAAAGGGTCATTGTTTGCACATTTGTCTAGGAAAGCAGGAGCTGAATAGGAATGACCCCTTCTTAAGCCATAAAAAATTATTTGTAATAAAGGTCAGCAGGATACCTGTGCAGGGCTGGGGTTTGACACATGGTCGAGTAGCTGAGGGGAAAGGTTGAAGATCTGAATTCCACTTGCATACCTCATGAAAGCATAACATATGTGTGGAAAATATACATACTGTATAACGCTTGTCATAATTAAGGTTAAGTAAATTAACGCTCCCATACATGTTAGATCTCTGACAATATTTAAAGTATGTTGGAATAAATTAGTATGATGTGTTGTGTGATTTAATACCTTGTTTACCTAACATTCACCCAGATTCGCATATTATCTCCTGACTTGTTTATAATAATTATGATAATTCTGCTACACATGATTGGTAGACAACTGCTGCATAATAAATAATTATATAATAATAAAATACCACTCATTGTGTGTGTGTACTGATATAGGGGCACAGTGGCGGGTTTATTCTTTATCATCACCCTCAGGTAACGGAGATTTACACCACAGCTAGAAAAAGAATGATTTCCCATTGGGGAAACTAGAGAAATGTTGACAGAAATATTATGCTTATACAGATACTTTAGACAGCTTGTATTACAGCAGGGGGCATAGAGGTCACCGGTACATTCAGACTCCTATGCACACACAAGAAACTGCCTTTAATCCACAAAAAATAAATGTAATAATGGGGTTGACCCAGCTAAATGAGAAAAAACCTTGTGGGTAGCTAGGAAAGCCTACTAGTTAGAGGTGGCTTATCTTATTTAGACTCTGCAGAATAAACACCAAATGATGAACATATGCTTTTCACTCATAATGGTATTGAATCTACAGCAATTGGCAGCTACGGGGAAGAATATTTTCTACCTTAAATACCACCAAACATGACATAACCTAGATAACTGTACTGTCTGAAGTATGTATTGGTCGAACATAGTCTTTCACCTGGGGTGGAATTAGGAATGAAATTAATATTGATACTGTAGCTGAAATAGTTCATGGAAATATAAAAATCGATGCAGCTTTATTGTTTTTCAACCAAACGTACTGAGACTTTACAAGATCGGGAAGAAGAGTTATTAAATAGAGCGCCTGATTCACAGAGGTAACTTTACCTTTGGACTGATTTACACTTTGGAGTAAGTTTACTACTTTTTGGCATTCTCAAACTTCAAGAGTAAGTTTACTAGAAAAGTGTAAGTTACATATCTCCATCGCCTGTGTAAAGCAATTGGCTTACTCTTGCGTAGGTAGGTGATGTTCCAACCTAAACCTCTCCCGACCTTCCCTAAACTCCTCTTACTCATTTCTAAGCCCATTACCTTTTTAGTATATCTGCCTCATTTTCCACCCACTCTCACCAGTCCCTCCGACATTTACTACTAACACTTATATTAGTGTGGAAACTCTGCAGTTGGGTTGTAGAACTTATATATAAAGTAAAACAGAGGCATAAACATCAGATGCCGTTTGTGAACAGGACTTTGTAGTACATTTTTTGTGTGCAGTTTGTCAGTCAGTCCCATTGAGAATAAGTTTACCACAAAAGTGTAAATTATATGTCTCCATCCCCGGTGTAAAGCAATTGGATCACTGTTTTGTTTTGAGATGAAGAATAAGGAATGCAAAACTGGAAAGATAGGAGGGAAATAGGGCTTCATAGAGATATTATTGTCTGATGAGCATTATCTTCACTGGGTCGTTGAGCTAAAAGACCAGATCCCAATAGAGAGGCTCACTCTTTCAAAGAATGTGGCAATGGACAGACCTATCATCAGAGTAGAGGAGAGAGATGGGAATTGGACCCTCCTAAACCGTACTTTCAAAAGAAGGTAGACTCTACTAGGAGACAGGTTGCCTCACAGACAGAGGGTGTTATTAAAGAGCGAGAAATGAGCAACAGTTGTCCTAGACAGTGTGTCAGAAATAATATTAGCCATGTGAAGGCCAAGTCCCTTGAGAATATTGAAGGGGACTAATAACTTTGGTCAGGCGCAAACAGTGGTTGGGCAACTGAATGATCCAGATTTTGTTTACAAAGTTCAAATTAAAATTGAAGGGGATAATAATATTTACTATCTGTAAAGTGCAAAAATATCACCCATTAAGTGTTTCAAGGCACTGGGGGATGCCGAGGACATTAAGTGACCTATTTCCCACAGCCCCATGATGCTAAGCGGAGCTGCAGCCGACGATCTAACAGTGAGCCCCGCGCCCTAGAGCTAACCACTCTGGCTGCTGCGCCACACCTGTTAAGCAGACAACCTCAACGATTGTCGGGACTCAACTGACTCTTTTTTTCTGATATAAATATGTATAGAAGAAGACTTGCCCTTGTTAATATTAACATTTTATCTGAGAAGGTGTTATAATTGGAGCTTTTTTTCCAGTCCCCCATCTACTTAGAGAGCAGTAAATCAGAAAGTGGGCACAACAAATGGCAGTTGTGGTCCGGAGGGGTAACGATTAGGTATTTTGATGCGGTTTCACCGCCAAGGAACAATGTTTCCATAAGGTGATCCTACCCCCTACCAGAGACCATGAAGTGCTATTAGGCACAAAAACATAAACAGCAAAACAGTACAAACGTATGTATGATACGCATGTTTTAGATTTAGCAGCATTACATGTTGTTTATTTAATTTAATATACACATATACCCCAATTAGGGGCTTATAGGAGTGGCAAATATAGGGCTGGTCCCTGTATGGTCCTCAAGAAAAGCTAGGGGAAGCTTGAAACATGTCGACCGAACACTGATTTAATCCTCATTATAGGTTAAAATGCAGTGTCACACCCCTTTTTAAATGTACCAACCTAGGAGCAAAATAAATTTGTTGAGGCCCACTAGCACGGTATTTTTAAATCACTCACACCCACTCCACCACAATCTCACTCGCCCAACAAGAAGACTCCACACATCTCTCTCAAGTAGCATAAAAGGTCACTTTATTTTAGGACAGTCAAAGTCAGACTCCAACCATTGCATTTTATTAAATAATTACCTACTGATATTTTTCCCCAACCTTTTTATATACTGGTTTTTGCATTACAAATTCCCCAACAATTTTCATCATTTGTCAAACTCCAAAACTGTTTAATTCCATTCCAATGTTTTCCTTAAAACTTTTCCTTTCCCTTTTCCACCTACCCACCCCCCACCCCCAGAGGGAAAGGATACGTCCGCACTAGACTATCCTATCCCCAAAAACACGCCATCCAGGAAAACCAAGGTGTTTTCCTGCCCCAGCCCACCCTCAATCCCCCTTCACACACAATTAACATAAATCAAAACCCTTTGCTGAAACACCATAAATCAACTCCCCAAAACTTTGCCAACAGATCCCGTAATTCCATTAGGTAATATGCCTGCCCCATCTGAGACAGATGCGCCCTATCCCACCTGAACAAATGAAGGTCCCGTCCTGAAAAATGTTCATGAGCCAATACCGTAATGCCCATTGCCGTGCAATAGATTTTCATGGCTCTATTCAGCTTCCGGCGAGCTTTTTCAACTGCTGAATGCGCTTGAGCCCCCCTCCATTGGTGCCAGTACACAAATTCTGTCCAGACAACCGCTGTGCCAACTCAATTGTTTTTTGAGTACCGCTAAGTCCAGTTTCAATTGTTGAATCAATGATAGGCCCGACATTTCGACCAGGTCGTTCTCACCTAAATGGATGATTAAAATATCTGGAAAGCCCCATTCCTTAGCCAGTTTGGATAGCAAAGGGAAAAGGTCTCTCCACTTCAAACCTCCCACTCCTTTCCACGGTACCTCATGGTCTTTCCCATGTAAACCCAAGGCCCTTCCACATAACTGCTTTTCTGCAAACACTGATGACCATTTCACCAAAGAGTGGCCCACAATCCATGTTCTTTTTTTTCGTGGAAAAGATAAAACTTGACCTACAGTAAGAAACAAAATTGAGCTAGCGTAAAAGAGACATACTGTACTCATTGCCTCACATATTTATAGCAACAGTCAGATTTCTACCGCCCAATGTGTTGTATTTTCTCCCTCCCCCAACCCAATCTGGCAGCCTCTGTGGCAGCACCTATACGAAAAGAATGCGTTCCATAACACAGTGGATTTTTACCCACCAACGATAAACCTTTTCTCAGTACCGCTAACAATTGAAAACAAGATACCTGACCCCCATCAGCATGACAAAATATGACCCCAGCCCGGAAAACAGGTGACTTTAAAAATGACTCCCACTGTTCCAATGGACAACATCCCAAAACCCCACTCCTACCCAATTGTATCCAAGTACCTACCCCTTCTTGATCTGTCTTTGACTGTCTCAATCGGATCCGTAAAACTGTCTTTTTTAAAACTTGTATATCAGATGTGTGTATCCCATTCTGGTTCCGCAAACCCAACAATTCCGAAACCCGAAAAGCACCAAAGAACATCCATATCATACACAACCTGAATCTAACCAACTCCCATTCATTGTAACAACATCTGGACAAAACATCTAATATGCCACGTAATAGTTCGAAAGTAATAGGTTCCCGCAAATTCAAGGAACGGACTTTGGTCCTACCAAAGCCCTTTAACATTCTGCGTAACAAAAAACCCACCCTTACTTCTCTTCCAAACAATAACTGACTATTAAAAGAAATACCAGCAAGTTTGCCGGAAATCGTGTTTGACAAACCTGTGTCCATCAAATGCAACACGAAACTTAACATGAACTTCTCGTCACCCACAGCCTTACCACCTTGATCCTGCGAAGCAGCATAAACTAGAAATTCAGACCACGCTTGCTGGTAGTTTCGTCTTGTGGACCTAGCAATGGAGTGTTCCACAATTCAGCAATTCTCACGCCTCCAGGTCCCAGATGTCCAAAGGAAGCTCCGTCTTGCATCTGTCCGCGTTTGGCACCAACGCTCGAAACTTCTGCCAATTGCAACGAGACAGAGCATCGGCTATTGAATTATTCACATGCTTGGCTCTAAAAACAATGTTGCGCTTCAGAGTTTGCAACATGAATGCACGCAACAATTGCAGCACCCTCACATCCCTAGCCCTCTGGCCATTGACCAAACTTACCACTGCCAAATTGTCAATGTGAAAAAGTACCGTTCGGTCCATGAACTCCTCTCCCCATACCTGCAATGCCACCAATAGTGAAAAAAACTCCAAAAAGGCGATACTTCGAACTTGTGATTTCCAATGTTCCGGCCAACGCTCCGTGCACCAGCGCCCTTCCCAAAACAGCCCAAAACCTGGAGCCCCTGCCGCATCCGAAAAAATCTGTACCTGCCATATTGTGTCATCTTCCACAAAGTTGATCGACACCCCATTGAATTCATCCAAAAAACGCAACCAAATGACCAAGGGCCAGATGTAGGTAAAATAGATTTACCGATTTCTAATTACCGAATTTTACCGAATCGGTAATGCCCATTCATTCCTATGGGCTTTGAAGCCCATAGGAATGAATTAGCATTACCGATTCGGTATTTACCGAATCGGTAAATACCGATTTTCACAAGGGTGCAGGGGATGTCACTTTGAAACCCTCTGGCACTCCCAAAACAGGCTCGGATGCCATGTGGCAGGCATTCATGCCCTAAGGGCAGGTCTGCCTGTCACATGGCATTGGTGTGCATGCACACATGTGCATGCACACCGGAATCCGTATTTTACCATCAAATTGGATTTGATGGTACAATACCGATTTGGTAAGGCCTCTGGGACTCTGAAGAGTGAGTCCCACCTACATCTGGGTGCCTCAGAATCGGTAAAATGACTGAATTTTTATTTTACCGAATCAGTAAAATTACCGAATGGGTAATTTTACCGATTCGGTAAAATAATGCCCTCTACATACCTGTCACCCATTTACTAATCGGTAACGGCCAAAATTGGCCATTACCACTCGGTAAATGGCCTCAAACGGCCACCTACATCTGGCCCCAAGTCTTCCTTCAATTTCCTAGTCAAACGTATGCGGAGATGTGGCAGGGAAGCTCCCGACATAGCAAAGCCAAGCCGCCTGCAGAAAGTTCTTCCTGCCCTCACTACTCTGCAGGCAAAATTTAGAAATCCCAGCAGCCGCTGGACCTGCCTGAGCTCTAACTTCCTTGCACTAAGAACTTCTCGCAAAAAGGTCCTGATTTCTTGTAATTTCTCCAGGGGCAATCTAGCCACCATTGCCTCTGTATCGATTTCAATGCCCAAAAAGACCAGTTTAGTGGCTGGCCCCTCAGTTTTATCTGGTGCCAATGGCACTCCAAATTCTGTTGCCATCGATTGAAAACAAGCCAACACCCTGCTGCATTGCTCACTCCCGGCCTGTCCAATAAACAAAAAATCATCCAGGTAGTGACAAACCACTGTATGACCAGACCTCCATACTACACACCATTCCAAAAACGTGCTGAAAGTCTCAAAAAGAGAACAAGAGATGGAACAACCCATGGGCAATACACGATCGACATAAAATTCATCCTCAAAAAACATCCCAAGCAGCTCGAAATCCAATGGGTGGATTGGCAGCAAACGAAAAGCCGCTTGAATATCACTTTTCGCTAGCTCCGCACCCACTTCCACCAGGCGAACCAGACGCAAAGCATCATCCACCGATGCATATGACACCGCCACATCCTCCGAGGCGATGAAGTCATTGACTGACTTGCCCTCCGGCCAAGACAAATGGTGAATGAGTCGAAACTCACCCTGGGTTTTCTTTGGAATAACTCCTAAAGGCGAAATCATCAACTTGATCAGAGGACACCTACTAAAAGGACCCACAATCCTACCCAGTTCCACCCCTTTACTCAATTTGGCTCGCACCACATGAGGTAAGTCTTTTACTGATTTTAAATTGTCAGCCCAACGCTGCTCACGAGGACCTTGGTATCCGATACGAAAACCCACTCTAAAACCCCAGACCAACTTAACCGCTGCCACCCTATCCGTGTATTCCTCCAGACAGCGCCACATGGCCTGAAGTTTAACTGGAGTAGGAGCCTTTTAGGATAAGAGGTGGAAGGGCTCCCCTGCCTCTCTGCCCCCTTCCTGGATCCCCATGGTGATGATTGGGGAAGCACTGAAATACGGCATGTCAACCCCCACACTGAGCACACTCATGCTTGAATTTGCAAAATTGCCTGACACAGGCACCCCTATTGAAGCTCAAAACATGCTCCCGTGGCAGGCAACTGTGCTCTTCCAATTTCACCCGCCCCCATTGGAGCGGGACACTGGAGAAAGGGCCGAAACGTTATAGGGAGACCACTTGCTGTATGTATAGTCGCTGAAGATGGATGCACTGACATCCATTGGAGCCAGAGCTCCTGGTCCACTTCCCCCCACGGCTTATCGTTGAAAAGACTCACTCTAGCCCTAAACTCTTCATCGTAGTTAAGCCAGGCATAACCCCCCACCTGCAATTGTGCCCTCCTAATGATGTCAATGTATTTAAACATTGCCACCGCCCTTTTCGGATACCGCTCACAGTATACACTAGCGTAAATTATAAAGGTGGCCGTCCAATTTTCTATAGTCTTAGGCACTTTAGGGCGGCATGACAACTCCATCTCTTCTTCCTTTGAGCCTTCTCTAGCTTGCAGATCTCTATGCAATAAACGGAAAACATCCACATAATCATGGCTCCAAATTTTTTGTCTTGTCCGTTCCGACAAGTGCGTGCCCAAAGGCATGGACACTACCATATAGGGCAATCTTGACCGACCACACCCTTGGACACCACTTTGCAGAGTACTAACTACAGACAAAACCGGACTTGCCCCCCCACCCAACTCCACCTGCCCATTTGACCCCGTACTTGACCTGGGCCTATCCTGTGTATCCTTGTTTACCTCCAACTGAACATTTACATTCCCTTCAGCCTCCCCCACCCCCGGCCCCACACTTGAGCCACTCAACAAAGGCCGCGTCCACGCAGCCCACCAGTCCGGCTTACCTGAAGGCAGATGTGTAGCCTTTGCCGAATTATTTTTAGACCATCACGCTTATGATGTCCGCCACGTCGCCCCCGTTCTTCAGAGAAGTCCGCTCCAGCTCTCTGAAACACATTAGAAGACGTGAAATGTTCCCTACCACCCCCACTCGACTCCTGACCGCTCAAGCCAGGAGCCGTATCCTGCAAAAACCAATCCCTCGAATTATCCTCATTTTCTTCATCACACCCATCATATCCAACACCATATTCATCATGTACCGTATGAAAATCAGAACTTGTGCTTGGCATTGCGCCATCACCAATACCTCCATCGTATCTCCCCCAATTGGACACAGGCCGCTGCTGAGCGCGCCCGGCCGATGCCCCTGAATCCGCACCAGATCCGTTACGGGAAGGCTTTGACTTACCCAAAGCCGCACTTTGCTGTGTCATAAGTGGAAAAGAACTCTGAGCGACAGACCTATAATCAGAGTCCACTGTCAAGTTCCTGCCACTCCGGCCAGGAACCGCCGTCAACTTACCCTTCCTCTGATCCATATTTACACCAGACAACACATTCTTGGGAAGGTCAGTGTGCTCAACCCATACCCACTGCCCCTGCTGTGGCGCCAAGGCTAAGTCAAAATCCACTCGTGGGTAGCATGGTGGCGGCCTGGGCTCCGGGAAAACCGCCCCCGCGTCACTGCCCATGTTGCCAGCCCCACTCAACCCTTAACCCCGGACCCCAAATATCTTTCTCCGCCACCCCTGCCCAAAAAAGCCCCCCCCACCAGGCTGGAAGTCACATGCAAACAATTCAATGTCGTCTTGCTCCGGCATGTACTTCACCGCAATGTTCTCCCTCGGGGGTCCTCTAGGTTGAGGCAGCAAACCTCCTGTAACTCTGAACAATCCTGCGTCTGGATACTGAGATCAGTCAAGATTGGCTCTCCACGACCATTATCCTCATCCCCAGCAGCTTCCCCCTGACCCGCTTCATCCTCCTCACAGTCAGTGGGGTAGTCCACTAACGCAGCCCCAGAACCACCAGCCCACACCTCTGGCGCTAAATCAATCCGTCTGTTAGCAGTACATATGGCGTAAGACACTGGTGCTATCTCTCCTGAAAATGCTACTTCTTTTTGCATGACATAAATTCCTGGTGACTGTGCAGCCCTCCTGTCTCCTGTGGCAATTGCAATACTTCTATCCTCCTCACACATCTCAACTTGTTGTTGGCTGCTTACCCAACTAGAGCTGGCTTTCCCACCTCTCCTTCCAACTCTCTTTCTTGCTTGTGAGGCCAGCAATACCTGGCCTCCCCTCAGAACACTTGGCGCAGATGCTGCCCTCATTACAGCCTTTTTGCCTTGAGTACTCCTGTTTGAGGAACGTGCTCGCCGAGGCTTAAATGAAGAACTTTGGGCCAAACAAACAGTCTCTGTAGGGCGGCTGAACATTGGCAGTCATGATGCCACCGCGCGACTCACCCCTTCTGCCGCCACACGCCTTGGTCACTTCACTTCATCCCCTCCAGTCACGGCAGCTCCAGGATGCAGTAGGTCGGTGCGCCCGACCTCCACCAGCGCTCGCACGGCTTCCCGGGCTATGTCGTCCGCCGACATTCTCTTGCCGCACCTCTGTCGATAATTAAACAAATATGCCTCACTATGACAGGCCACAGCTGACAGGCAAAAAACGCTCGCAAAAAACACTGTCGCCACAGATCCTTCACTCTGCTCGAGTGACGACACAACTTCCACTCCCACCCCGAGCCCCACAAGCCCCTCCCTCTTCCCATGCTGACCAATCGCGTTGTGTGGATCCGCTCCGTCGCGCGACCTATCCCAGGGGGACATCGGCTCGCGCCGAGTCCCCCCCGGGACCCATTGCACCACACATAGTCCTTCACAACCAAGTGCTCCTACGTAGTTTGCAAGTCGTAGCACGCCCCTTTTCGTAGAGAACTGGGATGGCCCCAATGATGAAGCATGTCACCGTGGGGAAACCCCGGTGAATGAGGGGACACTATAAAGAAATTTTTCTTTCTTATTGGTCTTTACTGACAAAATTTGATCAGTGACCACATCACAAGCTAGGTCTCTGAACCCAGTAAATTGGGTTCCTACTTTCTTGTTACGTCCCTGGAGGCCGACCTAGTCTTTAAGTTCATCCTTCTCCCTCCTTTTTCTGTATTTGTACAGTGCTATATGCACAAATCAAGAAAAAAATCAGCCTAAAATCTCAGTACGGGATAAACCAAAAATAAAAAAGCAGCCCCAAATGCAGCAGGAGGCCCAATAGGATCTCAAACAATTTGTGGATGAATATTTGGATGCACTTCTGTATAAGAGCATCATTACCATTTGTCCATCAACACAAACACCTCGATTTTTCCAGTATAGAAGCCAGATAAGTATTAGTGATTCGTTTTGGAGTATGACAATTTAAACCACTACTGTATAATAGTAAAACAATTCACAAGGTGCTAGATTAATTACACGACTCCCACGTGAAAAATACCAAACAACAATAGATATAGTGTTGCGTCAACGGATTATCTGGCCCAGCTCTATAAGGTTTGTGTTTTACACCCATGGATCACCTGAGTTCAGTGTGGCAGTGCTGAATACGGATGACTGGTTATTGTAGCCTGACAGCCGCCACCCAATTCATAACTGAGGTGGTTTCAATACTTTTGGGTTACTATCAGGGATCAGTGTTAATAAAACTGATCATTCATTAATGATTTAGACAATCAAGAGCAAAAGAAACAGAATAACAATTCAACATATTTATTTCATATTAGTTATTTTAAAACAGCAGAATTTAGTGCATACAATATTAGTAACATCACAGAAGATAAAAAGCAGATACACTTTTCAATAACAGTGAAAACAGGGAAAAAATCATAACAGCACAGCTTATAGCCCTTAACACCCTCACTGTGCTCTCTCTAAGCGCTATGCTAGTTCTAGCAAATTAATAAATAATAAGACCATGTTTTGGATGTGTTGCACATAGCTGGATAACAGGGTTTGTGGTCTGTTTGGAATAGCTTGTCAGCTATTTTGAGTACAAGGCCAAGAACTAGAAAGTTGCGTCTGTGCACAAACACAATCCTAGCACCAGTTTGTGAAGGCAGAATGAAATGCTTTGCAGAGCCTCGGAAAGTCTTGTGTGAGGTTTCTTCAGTCAAGGTGCAACCTGATGCAGTGCTCATCTACAATCTGCCACCTGGGAGAAGCTTCTCTGTCCTAAATGGTCAAATTGTAGTTCTTATATATTGTATCTTATCTATGATGGAATTTCCAACATTACCTTAGGAATGTCCTGCCAAAATCATATACATTAGTGTATATACTAATAAGGTAAAATAACTCATTATAGTCTACATTGTTTTGATTATGCTTGTTATTTAACCTTAAAAAAGGCACTTGTCCCAGACTGATGTTGCACTGTTTTATTTTTGCCTATGTCATTGACGGAGGTAATGACACAATTAGAGTTGAAAAGGATGTGACATATGCACAGTTATTCAAGAGGATAAAGGCCACAATGTGTTAGACTTAGGAAGCTGAAGACCAGCATTTGTTAGAGAGGCTTGTGATAAGATTGAGTCTGCCTTTATGTGTTCAAGAACCTGAAACTAAAATAAAGAAGCCTAAAAGCAAGTGATTAAATTAGATACAACAATAGAATTATGAAGGGAAGTTGGCATACAATTTATGACACTCCTGGAATAATTTCTAAACTAAATAGTCACAAAATTATCATTGATTGTGATTTGATTGATCTTGCTTATCAGACATATTCATTACACAGTTACAAAATAAAAGCAGATGCCAGAAATGTGCATTTGATGAAACAGCAATTCATCATTTTCTTCATGTTCATTAACACGTCTTCAAACAGAAATGAAAAAGGGGTCTCTGCGCTACAAGACATGTGCCTTACAGCAAAAGCAAATGTTTTTTACCCAGAGTATAGCCCCTCAATTACATTATTTACCTTCATTCATGCTTACTGCAACACCGTGTGGCTTTATGAAATTGACTCAAGGGTATAAAAATAGACCAAAGTTTTTTTTAGCCTAAATAATAGACCTATTTCAGGATGATTTAAACATGACCTCTTATGTCGATGGCATATGCATAACAGACGATGAATTAAATCAACACCTTTATCATGTTGACAGAATAGTCATGATACTTGCTGAGGCAGGTTATCAGTTTAAATTCCCAAAACCAAAAATATGCTTCTTGAATATGATCCTCCATACAATAGGAATTATTCACAAAAGAAAGGGATTTGGATCAGGGTTCCTAGGGAAATGTGGTACTTTAAAGCCTTCTAATGGAAATTTAGAATTTCAGGTGAACAAGTCTGCCATTTTATGTGGAGAGAGTACAACTACTATACCATTTAATCACCCCAATATTTAACAGGGAATACTGGAAAGAAAGCACCCAGATCCTTAAATACTTGCAACGGAACATGAATTCAACTGCACATTTCCAAACAAGAGACCACAAGCACGAATAGGTGGTATGAATACTTCCGAGCCAGTGAGGATACAATCATATCATGCAAATAAAGGCCATTCCATACTAGTTTCGTACAAGTCAAAATTATATTCTGCAGCACAATAGTTTTTTGCCCTAATAGGGAAGGTTCTTACAGCAATTTAGTCATCTGTCATTAAACAGTGAACCACCGCACAGGGTTTAAAAATAATTGTGGTAACTCCTATACCTTCCTTAGAGGCTGCTGCTAAAGCAAGCATACTGAATGCCAGTGTTTGACATGTGAAGTAGGTGCGATTGGGGTGGAGTCAGGACAGTACAGATGTACAATTGAAGTATAGTCTGAAATTGAAAAGAAGAATTTCTTCAATATCATCAAACAGTCCTTGAGATATTTCTGATAAAGCCGTTATGTGATAAAGCCATTATGTGAATATTATGATGTGTTTTATATGGTTGGATCAGTTCACCCTGCATTGGGCATTATACAGTAGTACTCCTTGACATGCATGGCTGTGCAAGCAGTGATTATGGTTGCAGACTTAAAAATAAAACATAAAATTGTGAAGCACTTAGGTAACTCAACCACACAAATAGAAGAACTAAATGCTCAACTCCTATCTGGGAGAAAGCAGAGGATTTGGCTCCTACATTGCTTGTATCTGACTCATCAGTTTGTCTTTACAGGTACAATGTAGATTTAACCCCTTAAGTGCTGCCTCGGTGCATTGGCCGACGGCAGCACTACCTCCCCAGTGCTGCGCACGACCATTGGACGTCTATTCAGCACTAGTTCCAATGGACAGCGCAGCACTGGGGAGGAATGTTTAATAGCATCTATGAGGTTAAAAAATTGGGACTCCAATGGTTACATAGACTCACAAGGGAAGATGAACTAAACAGCTCTCAGTGCAGACTTTTGGCTCCAAAAGACAGCATCCGCAGGTGGATGTTCTGCACACACAGGCACACCAGAGTGAGGGAATCCACCTTAAGGTCAAATCTGCCACTGGCCAGGCTGTGAAATCTGCCATACAGGTGCAACACACTAAGTAGCAGATGTAAACTGTTTGTAAACAAAGATCAACATGGATATACTCTCAGCAGTCCAATCATCACACAAAAGAGAAGCACCCCCCCGGCTTTGTTTCGGAAAAGTACAACTACATCCTGGAACGGGATCTATTATTCCAGAGATCGATGATCAAAACCTGCCTAACCAATCAGACTAACACAATATGATTAAGGCAGCCCATGAATGAATATACCCAGCACATTCAGGAGTTTCAGCTACACTGTACATTTTGCAAGTGTGATTCAGGTAGGCATTGCTGGCTTACAAAAAATACAATCAATCTTACAATGTGAGATTTTACTAACGAATCAAGTACTTCACCATATTAAGGCCACCACAAACTACCCTAGAAAAGGCAACAAAATATTGGTGGTAGAAGATTCTAGCACATGCTTTGAGTATGTGGCCACTGCACCAGATCACAGCTTGGGCAGTAGCAAAATGCTTTCAATAATTGGAAACAATGGGTTATGTTTGTGCCTTTTACTTACAAGAAGAGCCTGCTTTCACTTCTAGGTTATTAGTCGAAGCGCTCTGTGAGGTGGGGCTAAGTTTCCAGTTCTCATACACTTTAAGGCCTAGTTCAAATGGGGTCATAGAGAGAGCCACCAGTATGCTTAAACAAGCATTGACAGCAAGGGTCCTAAGTATTTCCCAACCTCTTTAGAGTATAGAGAGCTTTACAAATTGTGTGTTGAGTTGTTACATGACTAGCTGCTCCTACAGAAGTTTTAATGAAGTGAGTCTAACATTGCCACTTCATTATCTGCTTTGATTGGGTGGTGACCGAAGGCCAGAGAGCTGGATGCAGAGGCACTGGGAAAGCGGAATTTTTTTTCAGATTAGAAGCTTGCATTGCTGGTTGCTAAGAAGCAAACACAGATAATGATATTATCACCTCAAGGAAGTAGCAGCAGGTGTTCATTGACTCCATGAAACGGTATTATTTGACCTATCCTGTACAGTTGGCCAGCGCTGCCTTTTAAGCTGCCACAAACTGTGCAAATGATGACAATGATACAAGGGGGTTCTCAGTCAGAGCCCCTTTCAAATGAAGATCAACGAGTTCTGAGCACAGAGCATCAAGTGGTAAACACTGAATTGTCTGAAAATACTATAGCACCGCCATCAGCATCACCTTGACATTGAGTTAACTTAGTGAGAGTTTGCTAAATTCACAAGATTCTGTTTCAGAAATGTGTGAGACTTTTGTGAGTCATGATTTGCCTAGAGAAGAGCTAAGTTATAGTTTTAATAACCTTCAAAACTCACAATGAAATAGATGGGTAGAGTATAGGCATGCAATGGATACCTGTGCTAATTCCTCCCTGGATTTATGTCTAGATAGTGCTGGTTTTGCTCTTTTTTCCTAATTTGGTTGACAGTGATGGTATTCTTGGTAAGGATGGTGTACAGAGTGTATGGTCCAGGTATTAAAGATCACACCCGCAACCTCTGCATCATCCTGGATAACAAACTCTCCATGAAACGTCAGGTCAATGCCGTATCCACAGCTATATATTCCACAAAGTCTTCAAGTGGCTCCCCATCAGCACCAGAAAAACAGTGATGCAGGCCCTCATCACCAGCCGGCTGACCTCGGCTATTCACTCTATGCTGGTACCATCACCTGACTTATAAAAAGACCCCAGATGATCCAGAATGCAGCTACCAGACTGATCGGCAACCTGCCCAAGAGGACCCATATCACCCAGCACCTGAAGGACCTCCATTGGCTCCTGGTCCAGAAGATATGTCAATTCAAATTTCTAACCCATGTCTACAAAGCCCTCCATGGCCAAGGATCCACCTACATGAACCATTGCCTGCATTTCAACCGACCTCCCATAAACCTCCGCTTTGCCAGCTCGCCCTCGCGCAAATACTGCGCATCCGCTGTTGCCACACCGGAGGAGGCTCTTTCTCACCACCTCACTGCCAAATCCTGGAACCGCTCACCCTCCACTTCTGAACTTCACCCTTTATACCCACTTCATGAAGGGACGCAAGACCTGGATATTCGACTAAAACTTGCAGCACTGCTCCTAGATTCCCCCTCGGTGGTATGCATAGCTATACATGTATTACTTGATTGATTCATAATCCTGACCTAGCAGCAAAGCTGACCAAGCTGGCCAGACTAAAAAATTTCACTAGGTCTCTAGTCGATGTTATGTTATTTTTTATACTTCTATAGCGCACAGCCACTCCACAGAGTATCCTGGCGCTTTATCGAAGAAAACCCAACCGAAGAAGGGAGAACATAACACTGAGAGGACGTGAAGACACAGGAAGCAGCATCAAATTAAGGGAAAAGCCATGTCTTAAGGGCCTTTCGGAAGGACAGAAGGCTAGAGGTCTGTCTCAAAGAGATTGGGAGGTCATTTCAAGCATGAGGAGCTAAGTAGCGAAAAGACCGTCCTCCTGCTCTAGCACGCTTGATAATGGGAACACTCAATTATGATAGGGACGAAGATCTGAGAGATCTGGGGGGGTTATACCAGGACAATCGTTTGGAAATATATTTGGGGCCTATGCCATGTAGGGCCTTGAATGTCGTGGTCAAAGTTTTAAACAGAATCCTTTTAGGAATAGGAAGCCAGTGTAGTGTTGAGAGAAGATCAGTGGCTCTGGCTTTTCTTGGAAGACCAAAGATGGCTCGGGCTGCAGAATTCTGGGAGATTTGCAGATGCCTGACCAGATATTTGGGAAGTCCCAGGAACAAAACATTAGCATAATCAAGCCTAGAGCCAATCAGTGCCTGGACAATGATTTTTCTGTGCTGGATGGAGACTAGAGGGAGGAATTTACGAAGCATCCGAAGGATGCCGAAACATTTCCCAGTACGAGAAGGTGTCCAGGAGAGGGACTTAGAGTATTTGATTCTGGGCCCAGCAGAGACTGTTCAAATACTACACACCTTTTGATTGAACCTAGATGACGTCTTATGTCTGGGTTGAGAACACTATAAAGGACATGCTTACAGATTTAGTCTCACATTTCCACGCATGATGCAGATCCTCACTTCACAGTGAACAACAAGAAATGTTTTAATTGCTATAATGGAAGCTTGATTCTTTCATATATATCTAATGCCACTAGGACATTGCGCCTGTATTTCCAGTGGGAACACTCAGCGATGTGAATGTGTGGAGAGTGTACCTACATGTATTGCAAAATTCCATTATTTAAGATATCTATCGCAGTACAGTTGAAACTGACAATTATTCCTACAATCCCAATAACACAAACTTGACTTGTAACTGTCTTCCTAGACACAAAATGATTTATTTTTTTCAGTTTAAGAAATTTTTATTAAGTTTTAACAAAAACACAAACAGAGCCATACAATATTGTAAATGAATATGATAAGTTAAAACATGAGGCAATAGAGTTAATGAAAAATCCAGAATAACCAAGGAGGTGAAGAAAGAAAAGAAGGAGAAGAGAGAGCGAGAAAGAAAAAAGGCGAAAGTAGGGAAGGGGGGGAAAAGACAGAGAATGAAGATGGAAGGGGAGAAAAAGAAGCCAGATGAAAATAGGGAATATGCGAATATAAAACAGGTCATGAACTCACGTGGGGTGGGTAGAAGAGAGGTAAGTAACAAAGGGGAGCCATAGGAGATCGGATTTATTTTTTAAAGGGACACAAGAAGAAGAAGCAACTGAAATCCTATGCTCGTCACATATGAAATTCCACCAAGTTTTAACAGAAATTTTGGAGTTATCTTTCCAACAAGATAAAATCACTTTAAATGCAATAGCAATGAACAGATCAAGTAATCTAGCATTAGATGAGACCATATCTATATCATCTGATGAAGAACCTAAAAATACATTTGCTAACGTGAATGGAGTAGAACATTGAAACATACGCATGCATATATCCCAGATAGATTTCCAAAATGAGAAGACAGAGGGGCAGCCAAACAGTTGATGCTTAAGTGTACCTGTTTCGGAAGAACAAGACCAGCATACAGAGGGTGAAGAAGGTGAAAACTTGGAAATACTTACAGGCGTAAAAAAAACTCTATGATAAATGAAAAAGAGGGATTGAGTAATGCGTGCAGCAATAGAAACTTTGAATAATTTGGACCATAAACGATCACAAACATCAACTGGTATCGAGACATTCAAATCAGCTTCCCAAGCAGTCTCAACAAAGGACTTGGGGCGATCAGAAACATTGGAAACCAATAATTTATATACAAGGGCAGCTTTTGGTTGGTGAATGGTGAACAAAGGGTAAAGTGGGGGCAAGGGGGAGAAGGAGGGTAAAACATTGGGCGGTGAAAGGAATGTTAAGTGAGAGCGAATAGCATTAGTTATGATGATATACTCCTGTAAACACAAAATGGGCAGTTGATAAATATTTTGCAACTCAGGAAAAGGGAGAATAGAATTATTGGAAAAGAATTGATGCACAAAAGAAATCCCCTTTTCTTTCCAGTATTTGTAATAGAAAGACTTGCCCTTATATTTGAGAAACTTGTTGTACCACACAATTGATGATAAGAAGCATTGAAGGGGAGATAGGTCTTTGGAAAAAGTGTCATGCAACAGCGACTGGGAATATTTCAGTACCGGATGTTTGGACAAAAAGGAACAATTGGACATAAAGACAGTATGTTGAAACGAAAAGTCTTTCAACAAGGAACGTTCAAACATCACCCATCTGGGTACCGGTGAATTAAAAAATCATATGCTAAAGAGAAGGATTGTTTTATCATAAAGGCAGAGTGATATAATTTGAAGTTGGGAAAACGGACACCTCCTTCATTTTTAGGACGGATGAGTGTTTGCAAAGCAATGCGGGGGTGCTTATCATTCCACAAAAATTTGGAGCATATAAAATTCAAACAAGCAAAATATGAGTAAGGGATTTTTATGGGGAGCATTGATATAGTATAAAGAATATGCGGCGTAATCATCATTTTAATAGTATCCAGTCTACCCCACCAGGACAAAAATAAGGGAGACCAGCTTTGGAGAAGGGACTGGAGTTTTTTGACAAGGGTATCAAAGGTGAACTTAAGTGTGTCAGCGAGAGAAGTGGAAAACCAAATACCAAGGTATTTTATTTTGGAAGGGCACCAAGCAAAGTCTGTAGAGTCAAACGTATTGATAACAAATGGAATTTAGGGGTAGGACTTCTGTTTTGGATAGGTTGAGTTTGTAACCTGAAATGGAAGAATATAAACGAACTTCATCCATGAAATGTGGTAAAGACGAAACAGGATTAGCCATATAGACTAGGATATCATCTGCGTATGCAGAGATTTTCGTTTCAACAGACGCTAATTTAAAATCATGGACATTGGGGTTATTTTGAATACGTTCCAAAAAGGGCTCGTGACATAAAATCTATACTACTATTATAAAGAGAGAACTTGCACCTTTTGGCCAGGTAAACTCGGCAACCACAGCACCAATCTACACACCCGATACATCTATGAAAATGTCAGGGTGTGTAGATGGACATAGGCTATATAATTTTTAAAAAAAAGTACATTAAAAAAATTACGTTTGTAAACAAAGTAGTCCCCTGAAAGTAGCGCTGGCCAGGACCTAGCGCTGGCCGCGACGCGGCGTGCGTGATGACCGCAACACGACGTGCGTGATGACGAGGAAGGAGGAGCGGCGGTGCAGTGACGAGCGGTGGCACAGGTAAGGAAAGGGAAAGTTCAGTGCGAGACTGTGATGCAGGGGAGGCAAGAAGGAGGCAGCAGTAAAGGAAAATGTCGGCGCGCGAGTGAGTTAGGGCAGGAGGGGGGCGCGAGTGAGTCAGGCGGGAGGGGGGCGTGAGTGAGTCGGGGTGGGAGGGGGGCGGGAGTGAGTTGGTGCGGGAGGGGGTCGGGAGTGAGTCAGGGCGGGAGGGAGTCGGTGCGGGAGGGGGTCGGGGCGGGAGCGGGTGTACTGCCACCAGCCCCTTTCTGCCCCAGGCAACGCTGGGGCGGGCTGCTAGTAAATAATAAAGGGGAAAGAGGACAACCCTGTCTTGTGCCCCTGGACAAAGAAAAAAATCTAGAAAACTGGTTGTTAACAAAAATACTAGCACGGGGAGAGAAGTAAAGGAGCTTAACTAAGGAAATAAAAAAGGGACCAAAGCCAAACCATTGCAGGGACCGAAACATAAATTGCCAGTTGATCCGATCAAAGGCTTTTTCTGCATCCAGGGACAGGGCTACAAGGGGAGATTTAAAGGATTTACTGTGTGAAATAATGTTGGCAAACATACGAGCATTATCAGAGGCCAACCTACCTTTTACAAACCCAACCTGGTCAGTTTTAATCAAAAGGGGAATGAGAGCATCTAGATGGGAAGCAAGAATTTTAGCGAAAATTTTACAGTCATAATTAATCAGGGAGATTGGGCGATAATTCTTACGTTGGGAGTGATCCTCGTCAGGTTTGGGAATTATGATAATTAGGGCTTTCAAGAAAGAGCCTGAGGCTTTGGCAGAGGAAATGAATGAATTAAAAAGTTGAAGTAATTTGGGTGCAAATATGGAATGGAACGCAGAATAAAACTCAATAGGCAAGCCGTCAGGACCCGGAGCTTTAGATTTTTTAAGGGAAGAGATGGCCTGAAGGACTTCTTGAAGGGAAATATCTTTCTCTAATTGGGCAAATTCATCAGGAAGAGAAGGAGGAGAGGGGATACTTAAAAAAAATACGTAAGGTTATCCGATGGGTAAGTGTCATCTGTATAAAGGTTATGATAATAATTATGAAAAACTTCCGCAATGTCTTCATCTGAGGAAACTAATTTATTAGTTTGACCATTAAAAATAGGACCAATCGATTTACGTTCAGATTTGATTTTGAGATAATTCGCCAACATTTTGTCCGCTTTGTTTTGACCCCTCTGATATTTGGACTTAATTTTTAAGAGGGTGTTACAATCCTCGACTGTAGCAATTTTATTCAACTCAGACTTGGCTTTAATTAAACTCTGAAGAGCATCATTGGATTTGGAGGAAAAATATGAGTGTTCAAGACTTAATATTCTTGAGTTGGTTGTCATATTTGAGTCTGTTAGTTGTCTTCTTCCTTGTAATGTATGAAATAGTAAATGCTCTATAAGCAGCTTTGAAAGCATCCCAATTAATAGGAATAGAGGTGTCCGAGGGGTTATTAATGAAGAAAAACTCATTAATAAAAGTTGTAGCTTCCTTAACATAGACAGCATCAGACAATAAAAATGTATTGAATTTCCATCGACTGAATTTGGAAGAGGTGAAGGTAAGATCAATGGCCGCATGCACACGGGCATGGTCAGACAGAAAAATTGATCCAATATCAGACTTTTGAAGGGAGGGAAGGAGGGATTTACTAACCATAATATAATCTATCCTAGAACGGGTATGATGGACATTCGAGAAAAAGGTATATTCAAGGGTGTCAGGATTACATATCTTCCATACATCATAAAGAGGACGCGAGGCAATGGCAGAATGGAAACATTTATGAGACTTATCAGGTTGAAATTTGTGAGATGAGAGTCTATCCGAAAAAGGATCTAACCATTGATTAAAGTCACCAGCTATTACAATATTTGGGCAGTCTATAGTAGACATAAGGATTTTAATATAGTTCCAAAATTTTAGGTTTGGTCGAACTGGACCATAAATGTTTAGTAGAACCAAAGTCATATTTTGGATCATAACCTTTGCCATTACCCAGCGTCCCTCGTCATCATTTTGAGAGGATAAAATTTGGGCTGATAACCCCTTATGAAACAAAATTGCAACACCCCCTTTATTGTTAACCGCAGGGGAGAAAACCAATTGACCCACCCAATGCCTTTTTAACTTAGAAGATTCAACATCCGTACGATGAGTTTCTTGGAGAAAAACAACTTGAGAATTAATTTTAGATAGATGAGACAGTACCTTCTGACGCTTGACAGGATGACCAAGACCTCGAACATTCCACGTCACAAAATTACACATGATGGAAGGGAAGGATGGGACAGTACAGGTGGGGTGAACACACTGCAGGAAAACATCTACAAAAGAGGACATAGAAAAGAGAAATGTTACACCGTGAGATAATATCCAATACATGTAGAGTAAACATATTCAATAAGACCAAAGTCACTGTGATTGAAACCAGAAACCAAAGAAGCCACAATATGAAACACAGGCTAGGGAGAAAAAAGTGTGGGAGTGCCCAAGTCAGTGGAAAATTGAAGAAAAAGAGACAGCAAGAAAGAAAGGAAAGAAAAAAGAAAGAAGCAACAGGAAAGAAACAAGAAGACAGATCAATGCAGAAAAGCCAGTTCTGAGAGAACAGAAAGAGCCAATACATCGGAGGCGAGGAAACGCCAAAGAGGACATGGGTCCCATTGAGCAACGGAAGAGCAAGAACGGGCATAAATAGGAAGAAGTCAAGAAACCTCAAGGAAGAAGATGACACATAAAAAGAACCATGGCGGAGCCAGGGGAAACAGATAACCACAATAAATTCAAGCTTGCAAGAGATAAATCAAACATTAGTGTCCATTGTAGATGAGGAAACAGACTGTAGATAAGCATGGAGCTTCTGGGGGTCATCGAAGGATCGGGTACGACCATTATGTGTGATCTTGCAGAAACAAGGATGCAGGATACCATACTGAATATTCAGCTGCCTCATTTGAGGACGAAGATTCAAAAATTCTTTTTGTCGGGCATTGGTAGCATTGGAAAGATCCTGTGAAATAAAGATGTTATGTCCCGACCATACAAGACGACGCTTGAGTCTGACAGATTTGAGCACAGTCATTAGTTCAGTAAACTCAAGAAACAATACTTTAATGCCACAAGGTTTAGAGGCATTGGAGGTGAGGCGTCCTAGGCGGTGAGCGCTCGCTGGATATTTAGAGGATGAGACGCAGGTTGGAGGTCCAGAAGATCATGCAGGAATTTTCGAACAAACAACACCATGTCTGATCCCTCAACATTTTCCGGAACACCATAAACGTGCAAGTTATTCCTTTGGCTGCAATTTTCAAGGTCCTTCGTGTGGAGCTTGAGCATTTGAATTTCTTTTTCAAATTGGGGGATTTTAGAAGAGCGTCCTGCATATCACTGACACGCTGTTCTAGGTTCAGGACTTTACCCTCCATAATGACCCATCTCTCCTCAATTTGTTTGAGCTTCTCATTAGTAGCAGACATGAAAGGCTGTAGACCCCGTACCCCCTCTAGAATGGAATCCAAAATAGGATTAGGAGACGTATGGATAGGCGAGGGAGGGTCATTTTTAGGTCTTTTTGGTTTTGTGCCTGTGTGGGTAGATTTGGTGCTGCTTGCGTCATGAGACATTGCGCCGGTTGGATAGCGCAGCAAAAGTCGAAGAAATAGTATGACAACTGAAGAAAAATGACGGGAAAGACTCCACTAAGACAGGTAGGGAACCGCAGAAGCACAAAGTTGAAGGCCACAACCACAGGGAAGCAAAAAAGAAATGGCAACTGCAGCTCACACCTACACTGAATGTCCAGAATCCACAGTAATGTTAAAAAATACCCTCACATGAAGGACAAATGCTCTCCATTTTAGCGAATTGCCATGGATCAAGTTGAAAGATGGGAAGAAAAAAAAACAAGGTGGACAGCATTCAGAGATGTAAAAATCAGAGTCATAGTCTTAGGTGGCACAGAAAAAAAAGCCTGACTAGTCCAGCACTCAAAATGGCCGCCAAAACCATAAAAGCCGATTTTTGAGGAGATAATTCAGTAGAAACGCTGCCAGAAAAATAAATGCTGTGCCATACCTTGTAAGTGAAAATTGAGAGGCAGTTAGCACATGGCCGTCGTGTGGAGACAGACTGCTATGAAAGCAGGGTGCAGCCAAGGAGCAGGAGAATAGACGCGGGCTCGGCGGCTCAAATTGGCGGCCGCCCGTGTCCTGACGATGAAGGAAATTGCCGAATGAAGCTGTAGTCGGAAAACGGCATGAAAGACGCCAAATCCGTCTTTATTCGTTTCAGGGCATATTCCGACGTGAATATCTCCGCAAGACAGGCGTCCGCCGGATGACTAGAGGTATATAAAAGCAATACCTGCCCGTAGCTCAGCGGAGCTCACGGGAGAGCCGTCAATCCCGAACGGCGCGTAAGCCAAGCCCCCCACAAAATGATTTATTAATCTGGGTTTTTGGATGAATATACTAAACAGGTGTTTGTGGTTTGGAACAAAGCAATCAGTATGGGGAATGAGGGTGGGCAAATTCAGGGATCAGGTACACTGTTTTCTTGCTTGTTACTTACCTAAATACATCCTCATTTTGAATGACACTATTCAATAAATCACATGTTTTGGTTTTACAAGTTCAGAGATTTGTTTATTCGATTAATGCCTAGACAGAACTATTTATACTTTCCGAATTACAGGTGAAATGTATCAATCAATAGTCATGCAAATCATGCATTAATTACTAATGGCACATTTGGGAAAGTATCTACTCCATCTAAAGAAATGTTTGCTTGGAAATTGCATAGGTATACATTTTTCCAAATATTTGCCAATGGATTTGCAGTTTTGCTTGTAAATAGAGTGGACTCTACATATGGTAAGGTTTATTTTAACATTTCGAGAGTCAATGATTACTCATTAGACATTGTCTCACAACACATAGAAGTGTCTTTAATAAGGCTCCAAAACATAAGAATAGTTCCAAGAGAGATTTAATTTCACAGATTTTCTTGACTCTCATGCAGAAATCAGCTAATTCTACACAAGAGAATGCAGGGAAAATGAGAGATATAGAAATTGAAAATATTCATAGCATTTAAAGTGATAGATGGGAATATGAGAATGTTAAACAAATGTTCTCTTTTTTAGAATTTACATTGGCTGCATTTAAAAATGTGAAAGCGGAGATAGAAAATTAGAAACATGAACGGGAGCTAAATATATTAATGTTTGTACTGGAATCCTCTTCACAAGGGAAAGTAAGATGGCAGACTGAAGCCACCGCTGTGATCCTCGCACACAGAGCTGTTCCTGTCTCGTGCCGAGGCCCTATGCATGCGGTGGATAAATAAGAGAGAAAACAGCACAAAGACAGGGAAAGAGACCAAGGAGTACTGGAGAAAGGGAAGAAGAATCATCGTGAGCGTGATTCTGACCATTACCCGGACGCCTCCGTGGGTTTGGCTTTCTGCCCGACGAGACTTGACAGACTCTCGATGTTCAGTGCTACGCTGCTTTTCCTGGGGCCGTTTGTTCTCAGAGTCATCCTCCTCGGCACAGCTGTGTACAATGGGACCACCGAAAGTGAATATCCTGGGAGGCGACACACTGGGTCAAGCAAGCTCAGCTGCAGCGGCTGGGGAAATGGCTGGTATATCCGGAGCTGAGGGAGATATTCATCTTTCTTTGGCTAAAGGTAACCCAATGCGGTCTAATTCTAGAGTTGTCCGTCCTGTAATGAATCTTTTACAGTCAGCCAAAGCCTCAGAAGTCATAAACCCCGGGGACGGGGCGTTGCCATTTTTTCCACCAGACACTGCAATGGTCGATGCATTGATGGCGGTAATATCACCAGGTGCTGGGGATGATGAACTGGTGAATTTGTAAACCAAAACTGCTATGGGATTAATGCTACCACTCTCTCAGTGTGAGGCTGATAATGCAGATAATATGCAGCCACTAGATTCAGCAATTCTTCCAAGGGACATGGTTGCTGGGAGTAACGAATCGACTGGTGGCCTCTCAAAAACATAATCTGCCAGCCAAATAGACGCAGAGCTGGATATTAGTTTAGATTCGGAGGATCTACAGGAAAAGGCGCTGCCTCAGGGGGATGCAATCTCAGTGAGTCCAGCAGACCTGGGCATGGATTTAGATATATTTATTTATTTATTTGTTGGTGTTATAAAGCGCACTATCACCTTGCAGGCATCCTGGCGCTGATAACTCAAAAAAAGAAGAGGGCGGAAGAGTGTCAGAGTAGGTCGACCAGACTGAGTTACTACGGAAACAACCAGGTTTTAACCTTTCTCCTAAAGGGAAGAAGCTCCGTAATGTGCCTGATCTCGTGCGGGAGCCGATTCCATAATTTGGCCGCCGCCACCTCAAAGGATCTGCCCCCCGAACGAACCTTCCTAAACCGAGGCCCTTTCACCAGTCTAGCCGATGAGGAGCGAAGCAGTCTGATTGGAACATGCCAGGCAAATTTAGATAGCAGAGACAGAGGGCCTATTCCATGGAGAGCTTTAAAAACCAAACAAAGGGCCTTTAATTGTACCCTTTGTCTCAAAGGGAGCCAGTGAAGTTCCACCAAGGCTGCAGGTGCATGTGCTCTTCTGGAAAGCCCCAAAGCCAACCTCGCAGCCGCTGATTGCAATCTCTGGAGCCTATCCAACATAAATGTAAATGTAAATGTAAATGTAAGGTGTTTTGTAGTGCGCTCAATTACTACCGGAGTATCCTGGCGCGAATGACCGCTGGGGAACCCGTCCTGGCTTTCCCTGTGAGATGGTCCCATGCTGGGTATCTCCAAGGTGAAGCCAGGCATCCCCGGCGTCTGTGGGGGGCCGTTGTAGCGATGAGGCAAGCTTAATGCCCAGAGTTACCGAGTGTGATCACTGCCCAAAGTGGGCACCGAGGCGAGAATTATCAGTCCGCTGACCCTGGTCCTCGACCCTGCCGCGTCGGGAATCGAACCCTGGTCCCGGGCCGTTCTCAGCCTCCGGGTCTGCCGCCTCTAACCAGTGAGCCACACCTCGCATAAAGCCAGGAGACTCCAATAGCAGGGCATTACAATAGTCCAACCTACTAAGGATCGTACACCTGATCACTTGGGCGCGTGCCTTGAATGGAAGTAAAGGCAGTATCTTCCGCAGAGACTGCAGAATAGCAAAGCAGCAGGAAGTCGTCTTCGCTACATGAGTCTCCATGCTAAGTTTATGATCAAGCATGACCCCTAAGTTGCGGACAGATTCCACAGGTCGCACTTTAGTCGCAGTCTCAGGAGGCCAAAGATTCTCAGGAAAGGGACGGGAGATCTTATTCCCAGCGCAAACAAGCACCTCCGTCTTCCAAGCGTTAAACTGAAGGGAATTGACCCTCAGCCAACGTGACGTGTCCCGCAGACAATTGTGGAATACATCCACCGAAGTCGATTCTTCTCCCTCAAAGGAGAGAATCAACTGCGTATCAACCGCATAATTTATAGTCTTGATGTTATAAGCTTTGATGAGCATGATCAGGGGTCTTAAAGGTTGAAGAGGATAGGGCTAATTGCCGCGCCCTGTGGCACCCCGTGTGGAACAGGAGAAAACACAGACTGAAAAGGGGGCAACAATACCGCCTTCTGTCTCTCCTGCAGGAATTACCGAAACCACAACAGAGCGATGCCTCTCACCCCAGCCTCACTTAAACGGCTCAGCAAAATCTCATGGTTAACCGTATCAAAGGCGGCAGACATGTCAAGCAGAATGAGCACCGCTGCCTGTCCCTTGTCTGCACGCCTCTGAAGCTCATCCACAGCGGTAACCAAGGCAGTTTCGGTCCCATGAACCGGGCGGAAGCCAAATTGCTCGTCCTCTAGTATGTGATGTTGTGCCAGATATTTTGAAAGAGCTAGGCTAACCGAACGCTCAACAACTTTTGCAGGAAAAGGCAACAAGGAGATCGGTCTATAGTTCTTGGAACATTCAGGGTCTAAAGAAGGCTTCTTCAGCAGGGGAGATATCAGAGCCTGCTTCCACTGGGCTGGAACCACACCAGTGCCAAGAGACTGATTACAGATCAGGCAGAGCGTAGGAAATATTTCCTCCTCATACTCGATACCGGGCCTCCACAAGCTGACATGGATGGGTAAATAGTTTCTACATAACAACAGTTAGAACGTCCTATTAGTTCTTCTCCTCTTACGAATGCTGGCTCGCTGGAGAATAGTCCTGGGGATGAGGGGAGCCCACACATTGTTAATATTCCTAATGGTGGCTGGGCTACTATATCTATCAGCAATGAAGGGGGACAGGCAGAATCTACTGAACTTGCTGATCCATCATCTTGATATAATAAAGGTGGAGCTAAACCTAAGCCTCAGCGATCGCATAAGAAAAAGGGAGTTGATAAACAATGCGATTTCAACTCTAGTAAACTAGCTTCAACTAGCAGCACCCTTCAGAAGTGGGTCATGTAGAAGGGAGAAGTTAAGAACTTATTCCCATGGTTTTCTGGCTCTGGTTTAGCAATGGTTTCCAATCCAAGCAAACACTTCAAGGACCTCCGCTGCTGGACAAGGAAATGCAACCCCTGTACAGATGGATCTTAACATTAGTGGCAGTGGTTCTGGTAGTTTGGCACAAGCTGTATATCTTTTTCCCCTGGCCTCTTCACCTACCTCTATGGCTACAGAGGGACACGACCAAACTGGTTTAAAGGTAACACCGGATGAGGCTTCAGTTAAGTCGATTCTCCGAGCATTGCAAGCACAGAGGGCAGAGGCAAAAGATTACTATGCTCAAGCCAGTGCTGATAGCTCTGCAATTAAACAATCTCTCTCTGAGATAAAAAGCCAAGTGGCCTCTCTTACAACAGATTTTATGGAGTTGCAGCAGCATGTAGCTGACACAGAAGATCATGTGGATAATGCAGCTAAAATTTCAGAGGCACACAACATCCTACTTAGATCGATGCAAGTGAAAATTGAGGATTTAGTGAATCGCTAACTGCGAAATAATCTCTTATTTTTTGGGGTCCCAGAAAGAACGGAGGGCGCAGACTCTCGTACATATAGTGTTCATCTTTTTCAAAAAATATTTCCAGACTTGGCTGATTTGGATTGGGATAGCCAAATTTAACGAGCACATAGGCTATCACTGGTTTCCAATAAACCTTCAGGACACTTTTTTATTAAGGCAAGCGATCTCCATCAATGCTCGGCCTATCTCTCCTATTCGGCTAGATTCCTTCTCAGTGTTTGTTAGATTGGATTTTTGCATGGCCACAATGGACAGGCGACGGAAGCTACGTCAGTACATTTATATTCTAAAAGCTGAAGGAGCACAGGTTTATCTCATGAACCTGGATGCTTAAAGATTATTAAAGACGGCCACATGCAACTGGTGTAAACTGAGCAGGAGGCTATCGAGAGGGTGTGTGGCCTTGGAGTTTATGTGACTATAGGTCAACACCCACCTGTTTGGATCCATTGGATAGGATCGTGCTACAACGCATAGCTCATTTTCTTTTAGACAATGCTGAAAGTACATGAACCGTAAGTTTGCGGTACTAACTGTCACAGGAGAGGGTGCACCTTAGTGTGTGCATGCCCTCAGTGACACTTCTGGTCCTGACGAAAGCCTCGCTAAGTCTGCATAGTGAGGCTGAAACATGTAGACCGGCCACAACCGCTGATTCACATTGAGGATGCCTTTGGTCAATTAAACCAGTTAAGACATTCATTACCCTTTTTAGGTTTCGCCTGTCAAAAGCTGCAGCATTTCGCGCAGGCGAAATCTTTTGTTTTGCAGTATGTGGGCTTTGTCCCGCCTCGGTGTTCCATTGGCTAGCTCCATAAATGGAGGCTAGCCATTGGAAGAGAGAGGCGTCCGTCATTCTGCGAGGCGACTCATGGGCGTTCCGGCCATTTTTTCTCATCCAGCCCCTTTTAGCACGTCATTGTGGCGGTGGGCGGTTGCTTTTTTTGGTCATTGCAGGCCGACCGCAGCTGGAAGAAGTCCAGGTGAGTGCTTTTTCTTGCCTTCTGGTTTGCCTTTCTTATCGTTTGCCGTTCCCGTCCCCCCTCCCGCTGTCCGTGCCTTTCCCTCCCCCCCTCCCGCTGTCCGTGCCTTTCCCGCTCCCCCTCCCGCTGTCCGTGCCTTTCCTTGTCTAAAATAAGATTCTAAATTTACTTTTGCATTACAATAAGAAGTGATCAAAGGCACACGGTGCGAGCATTTACGGTACGAACATTTAGGTAGGTTTCAAAAGCTCGGTATCTGATCCGGGAAATGCTTACATGTGTTTAATTATTCAGACTACGTGCTCAGATGGCTACAGTATGCAAATTAAATATGCGTCTCTGCTGGAAAAACTGGCTTGCACAACCCTGCATGATCCAGAGTTACATGCAGCGTGATGCAGAAGCAAAGGATATTTCAATTTATTTTTAGGTAAAAGGAGGCTATTTTTTTCAATGGCACCGGTGAGAGAGAATTCCTCTTAGCAGGATGAAGGTTTCCCCAGCATCCGAGCAGCTGTGTCTGTGTAGGCCTGTCTAGTCTGTCCTTCCCTTGCGTGCCCTTCCACT
Source organism: Lissotriton vulgaris (assembly GCF_964263255.1). NCBI lineage: Eukaryota > Metazoa > Chordata > Amphibia > Caudata > Salamandridae > Lissotriton > Lissotriton vulgaris. The sequence continues at coordinate 24,717,160 of NC_141686.1, read as the reverse complement.
GCCTGTTCCGAGCACTTTAAGCGGTCTCCAGTCGCCCCAATTTTCTATCAGTGCTATTTCTTGTGCGTGAGACACTACACTTGTATCCCTAATGTGCTTGGTCTTCAGCTTTGCCCTCTCTTTCGGAATTCCCTCCTCTGTATGCCCCCCCCCCCCCTCACCTGCCTCCTCTGTTTCTGCCCAAGGCTTTTTTGAAATCATTCTGAATGATAGAAAGCCAAGAGGCCCTCCGAGATGAATACATTATTCAAATTAAGAGCTGACCTTTCCCACGGAGTGTCCCGTGACCTATGAAATATTTCTACCTGCTGCAGGGGATTGCTGTGAGGTGGGGGTGGTCGCCTCGGGGGTCGGGCCCGTTTTTCCTGTCGTCATTTGGTCCGGGGGAGATTGTTGGCGCCTCGGCCAGGAGCCGGAGGGCACTCTGCTGGGTGCTGGCTGGCACGCCACTAATTCAGGGCACTCTGCTTGCCCTTGGGCTAGCCTCGGATTCTGGCTTCAGTTGAGCATACAAATTCACAAAGCCTGGGAAATCCTTGCTGGAAGGAAACAGCTTACCTGGAGATGTGCACGTAAAATCCTGGGTTATGAAGCTGAGTGGAACAATGCACGTGCTGCACAAATCTATCTGCAAGCAGAAAATCACAGATTTAAATCTCAAGGTAGTATGGGGGGGTAAATTTGCCTGGCATGCTCCAATCAGACTGCTTTGGGGGTGCGGGGGCACTACGTGAAAATGTCGGGCTAGGACTGGCCAGGAACCCGGAGTTTAGCTAGCTCTGGCTGTTACGCCACATTATCTCCCCTTTATGATTTGTGCCGGGGGACACAGGCATCTGCTGGTCAGTAATGCCCTCCAGCTTTAAGAGAGAGGCTTATCGGGACAAACAGAAGGGTCTTCTTCGGAGAAAGGTGATGGTACAGCCATTTAATGGGAACGACGTGGGCAAAATCAAATGACCAGAGCAGCCTTACAACCTGAGACCAAAGACAGAGCTGGACACCAAGTAGGATTCTGTTTCAGAAGATATTTTAACCATTCTTAAAACGGTCTGCCCAATGCTCCAAGTCTTTTCAATTGTAAACCCTATAACATGATTATGTTGTGCAAATATGTGGCATTGTTTTATCAATTTTGAAGCTGTAAGTGCATATCCAACTCCAGTTTTACAAGCCATTGCATTTACGCAAGTTTGAGCTATTGCCAATGTAAATGACAATGCCATTTCTTTATCTGTTTTCAAAACCAACACATAAATACAAATTTTGTCATTTACAATGCCAATAGCTCTAACTTTTACAAAGGCGAAACCGTTGCATTGTAAATGCTTGTTTAATCTTGCCTTACTTCGACATCATTAAAATTGATTTGGGCAAGTAATGGCAATTTTAGCATTCACAGTGTAACTATTCACTCACTTTCACCCCTTCAAAAAAATACTTCTCAGCTATAATCAGGCGTTGTGGCACACCCGAGAGGCATTCGGCCCCTTGGGTGGGAACCCTATGATGAAGCATGTCACCAACCATGTTGATGAGTGAGGGTTCTTTTTAAACACTTATGTAACTCCTTGTGCCTTGTATCATTCGGAATCACTCTTTCATTGTTTATTGATATTTGACAAGGGGACCAAGAGTGGCTCAACCCGAAATTCCCTTTCTCTCTCTTTGTTTAAATATACTGAGCAGGAGGCTCAAGAAGTTCTGAACAGATGGCGACATGGGACTTCTAAATAATCAGAACATAACTGATAACTTTTTCCTCCTTTTTTTCCGCTTCTTCCTTTTGTTCTGTATTTCTTTCTCCTTATTTATATCTAGACTTTTTTCTTCTTACTGGTGGTCTCCATATGTGCAGGGGATTTCCAGATGATGTACACTTTCTTTTTTGTGTCTTTTGTTAATCAGGCTAGATAAACGGTTCGGTGGCACTCTGTGTGCGATGCGACCTTCATCCAAGGCTGTCTATTTCCGCAGCAATGATGGGGTGATTCCTTTCTATAGATATGGGGTGGGTGGGTGTTGGGAGGGGGGTGGTGGTGGGTGTGTTGTGCAGGATAAAAGCAAGGGGGGCATTGAATTGATATTGTTTTAGCTCTGGGGAGAGTTGTTAATTGGCCTTTCTGAAGGATAATTTAGTAATTCTGAGGTATTTTCAGTTATACTATGGGGATAATAAAATGTTTATGTTGGAACGTATCTGGGCTAAATAACGGATGTAAATGTCAACTTGAACGTGAGGAGTTAAAGATATATTGATCCCAACTCACCTTTTTAACGGAAACTCACTTAGCATATAAAGATTGGGCATTGCTTAAACAGCTTGGATACAATATAGTTGCATGTTCATCCCAGGCAGTTTTGAACAGGGGAGTTGCTATCTTAACTAGTAGGACGCTTGTATATACAACTCATAAAGTCTTAGCTGACCGTAGGGGGAAATGGGCTATTGCTCAACCTGAGATTTCTGCAACTAAATATGTTTTAGTTGCTGTCTATGGGCCTAATGTCGATGACCCTGAGGTTTTTAATACACTCATGCTAAATCTTTTGGAAATGCAAGGGGTTTTAATATTCATGGGTGATTTTAATTGCATTATGAATCAAACAATTGATTCTACTACCCGGCGGCCAATTTCAAGAATGCCAAAAGTACAGGCATCAATCTTGGAGCTTGAAGGTCTACATAACATCTGGGATGCATGGAGGGTTTTATATCCAAGTCTCCTGGGGTTTACATATTATTCATATCCACACAGACAGTATTCAAGGATAGATATGGCCTGGTTAGTGATGCAGTATTGCATAAGCTAAGATGGAGGTTTGCCCTAAGATCACATCAGATCACAACCCCATGTTGTTATCTGTTCAAATGTTACCGGCTACTAAGTCAAAGCGCTCTTTTTCTTTTCCACTTTACCTGATTATATTGTACACATGGGGAAACTGCTGGTGGAATTTACACATTTTAATACTAATACTGCTTCATCCCATATGGTTTGGGAAACTATGTAGGCAGTTATAAGGGGTATTACACAGCAGTTCATGTTAGTAAAAAATAAAACTAGGGAGGCTTCTAATAAAGCGGCTTCTATAGTGTTAACTAATTTAGAACTGTCCCATGCGATGGCCATCAGGCAACAAGACGGGGATCAATCCCAGGCTTACATTAAACTGACAGAAGCAAGAGAGTCAGCAGGCGGGATTCTCAAGGAAAGAGTGGCTATTGCTTAAAATAAATATCGCTCTATGCAATATGAATATAGTGAACAGGAGGGCAGGATATTAGCCAATTAAAATAGCTGTTAATAAGGCTAAGAGTTTATTTACTGCAATTAAAGGTGCAGGTAATGTTTTTTACACAGAAACTCATGTGATACTAGCACAATTCGCTTCTTTGTATGAAGATCTTTATGCCCCATCAGATCCAATAATAGTAGAAGAGTTCTCTAGTTATCTAGCATGGGGACAACTCCCCTTATTATTAGCTTAGGATGTTACCCAGCTTGGTTCGGAGATATCGTCAGAAGATATCCGGACCGCCTTGTCTTTTTTCCTTAGGTAAAGCTTCGGATGAATATCAGATACCTGTTGAATTCCCAAAAATTTTTAAGAACATCATAATCCCACTTTTTTTAAAGTTATCATATAAATAGGTGAATCAGGCATTGTGCCACCAACATGGGATACTGCTTATATAGTTTTCTTCTTGAAGAAGAGAAAGCCACCTGAAGACTGAGGATCTTTAAAAAAAAAATTTTTAAATATGTTTTTATTAGTTTAACCTTGCCAGCATAGTAGAATACGCTGGGCCAACATTACATTTTGTATACAAATGTACATAAAAGTATCTCTCACAGATGTAATTCCATCCTAAAAGGGAAAGGAATTAAAAGACAAGACTTTGGATCTTATCGCCCGATTTCACTTATTAATGCCAATGTTAAAATATATGCCAACATTTTGGCTAATCGCTTCGCTCCTTTGATGACTAAACTGGTTTCTAACCAACAGCATGGCTTCATATCATAAACGTTTGCTAGGCCAGGATAGCTGTAGGTTCTTTACCGGATCCATGATCCGAATTACTTTAAGAGGGTACGTTTCAATTAGCTTAGGGGGCTAGTCTCTATTTGGCAAGAATTTGTTACTAGGCATTCTCTACCGATATATATTTTAATAAATTCCCTCTGTGGCATAATCCATTCCTTCCAGACATTTTTCATGATGGGATAGCGAAACAATGGGCTAGATTTGGGGTAGAAAAGTTGGAAGATCTTTATGACTCTGATGGTATCCAAACTTTTCAAAATCTGCAGGATACTTTTATGATACCACAACAACATTAATATAAATATTTATAACTCAGAGATTTTTTTGTGAGATCACGTCTTAAATTGGTAACGACTCAGGAATTATTGGTATTTTTACATGAACCTCCTCAGAAGAAGACAATATGTGCGGCATATAGGCTTTTATGCCAGGATAGACCTGATCCTTGTTTACAATTAGGTACAAAATGGAGCTTAACTCTTGCGATTGAATTAACTCCTACAATGTTGGATGAGGCACTTTCAACGCTAAAAGATGCTGTTTGGTCTATTAACTTGAGAATACAACAATTTAAGACAGTCTGCCTGCTGTACTATATGTCCGATGAGACAATTAGGTGGGGCAAACATGAACTCATTATTCAAGCAATAGAGTTAACTGTCCTAAGTGTGGAGAATATGAGGCTAATATTGTCCATATGTTTGTCACATGCCTATTGCTTTTTGGTACGAGGTTATACTGGTCTGTAAAAATCATTTCCGATTAGATCTGACACTGAATGAATGAATTTATTGAATAGTTAATAAAAACCATTACAAAAATAAAAATGCATTAGTCTAAAATTGGTCAGTATACATGCCTGTTTTAAAAAAAACATTAATAACTATTTATATTCATAAAATATCAGATGTAAGAATATTACTGAACTACATTATACAATTTCCTATTCGTTCTATACAAAATAGCTCTTATTTCAGGAGCTCAATATCAAATTACATCGATCCATTTGCTAGTGTAAAACGGATCACACAGCTCTTCCTACTCAAGATCAAAGTTGATTTGGGTCGATCTACTGCGAGTTATGTGAAGCCATTGAATGGCGTGTGACGGCGGGTGCAATTACTTGCGTGAGAATTGCAAAAGTTCTTATAGACTCTTAACGTTACGTCTTGATCTGAATTTTTAACGACCCTTTACAATGACACCTCTTTTGCTCTCAAAGTTCATAACAAACTTGACTGATCGCAGATAAATTGTGGATCCGCTGTACACAAAACTTGTATAATGGCAGTTCGACAAGTACGTATTCCATAGTCATTAAATGTTTCCTTTAACCAGCGCCGTCGTTCCTCGTCCAATGTTGGACAGATGCAAAATAGGTGGATGAGGTCTTGTTTTGTGGCACCACATAAGTCACACTCCTTGGTGTCCGGTTTCATCCAAGCTGGTTGATCTGCATTTGTCGGCAGGTTTCCCATCCTTAAACCAAGGTATTTCAGTTTGATAAATGATGAAAAGAATGCCCCGAAATAAACTGCGGGTTTGAGCATAGTGTATGACTGAATTATCATCCAGGCATGTGCGCGGTGACTAAAGATTGACTTGTCATTAGTCAAAGAATGCCTGTTTGCCGCCTTTTTAAGTACTTGCTTGAACAATGATACCGGTAGCTTAGTTTGCCACAATGATGCAAGTTCAGTAGTATCAAGGGACAGATTTAAAAACTTGGTGTACTGGGAATTGGGACTATTTTGCATTGCCTCCCACGTAGCAGAATTTCCGATTAGATCTGACTTTTTCTAATGAAGAGATTATGCTGGGAAACAAGAGGGATGCCAATCAGGCAAGTCACACAATAACGTCTATAGTTACTGCTAGATTAACTATCTCTAGAGCCTGAATTTCTCCAATACCTTGTAATGTAGTAGAATCTTGGGCTATTGTTATGGAGGTTTTTGAGAGGGAGAAGGCCTTGGTTAAAGTCAGAGGCTTAAAGTTGAGGCAGAGATTTAATGCTGTTTGGCACGGAATGAGTCAAGATTGATTGTTAAACTCTGTGGCATTTTAGTATGTAATATCTTTTCTCCTTTTTTCTATTTTGCTTTACTCCCCTGGTGATAAGACTGTATGTGTATTGAAAATACAATATGCTGATGTATTTGCTTTCGCTTTGCCTCCCATGCAAAATAATTTTTTTGAAAAGGAACCCCCTTCACAAGTGTTAGAATCGCACGGAGGTTAATGAAACCTGATCACCAACTCCAAAATGTTTGAACCTTATAACTTAATAAACATCGAAGGATATTATCTAAAAATAATTCTACTTGTAATTTTGTGCCTGTACATGAGTTTGAAATGTCTCCATTTGCTTCTTCTTAAAAAAAATACAGTATTACATGGAAAATACACGGATTTCTTACAATTATAATTAATGTTCTATTTTTTTATGCTGCTTCCTAAAAAAGAAATAGGGTGGTTTACACATATGGGTAATTTGGTGTTCCATCATTCATGGAATATACATAGTTTATTGAAAGAACAATATGTGTGTTTAAATATTGAGGTGTGTGCCCTGACTATCGATCCCAAAATATCGATGGAACACAATATTGAGGACACAAAATGATATCATCAGGTACATTAGTCTAGATTTTCTACATCTAACTTCTCATAGAGGTATATTCGAGGTAAGTAGATGTGGAGTTAGGAATAGTAAATATATATTTCCCTGAATTCACTAACCTTTCAATATGTTGTCCCTTGATATTCTGTCCTCAAAATTCTTGTAATATAATATTCTGGGGTCAATATTCAGTAGCACAATCAATTCTGAAAACAAATCCAACCCATTAGGAACATGCTTATCTGCGAGCAAATATTGTACAAATGAATCTAACACAACCAACTCATGTTGCTCTCTAAAAGAGTTTCCAGAATGAGAAACAGTTGAAAAAGTAACCGTAGTTAAATCCTTCGCAGAACATTACATATTTTTACAGAAAATTGAGGCTATATTTATCTAAAGAATGTGAATGTTGTGGATACAATTTACAGTCACAATGGAAAGGAGCAGTTTCTCTTATCTACTGCCAAGACACTAGCAGGTTCTCAAATGCAAGCTTTGTCAAATAAGCCAGGATTGTTTCATTATTATTGAAACAGAATATATTGCTAACATTAGGTAATAGATATTGAGCAACACAGGTTGCACATACTGCAACACAGATAATAAGACATATGCTACAAAGAGCTTACCTGCCACCTTTTATGGAAAGTTTAGAAACTATGGGACATATTAGCAACAATTTACGAAAATTATTGCAAACCGCGCTTAGCGCAATTTTTTTTATCGCTTCCTATCGCTGGATTTTATCATGGAGTTAACGCAGTATTACCAACATGTATCTCCACGACAATAAAAAATCCAGCAATAGCGGCAAATCCCATGTTTATTGCGAGATTTCCAGGAATAAAAATCCTATTGCTAAGGAAAATCTCGCTAATAGGCAGGTGGGGACTTAGCCATAAAATCCAACTCCCATTGGCTATTATTGCTAAGTCAGGTTTTAACCAGCTGCAAAATCCTGGCACTAATCGGGGTTACCGCTCGTTTTTTTATCGCGTGGCAAGTATTGCTGATAGGCGATAGCTGTGTTAGCGAATACTTTCAGTCGCTACCAGTTTGGGTATGCCCACTTTGCATGTCATTAGCGATAAATATTGCTGACGTGCAAAGCGGGCCCCAAACCGGTCGCTATCGCCTGGAAGCTGTTGCTAACTGCTGTTAGCGACAGCTTGGTAATTGGGCGATAAAAAAATCGCCGCTTTATCTGCAAAAAAGTGCAGCTAAAGCAGCGATAACGCCCTTGCTAATATGCCCCTATATTTCATACTTCAAACACAATATGCTTGGTATTGCATATAAAACAGCAGTAAATGTAATATTAAATACAATTAATTACACGTTAGGATCAGGGTCACAACTACTACTTCATCAAGTCCTGTTTCTGAATTGGCTCCAATTCTGATAATGGTTGGAATCTCACTTATTGCAGTGCTACTGCTGAAGAAATAAATCAACTCAGTAGACTGAAGAGTGTACTTAAATTGTGAAACAGGAAGCATTTCTGTCCAGAGAGCTTTTCCCTATAAAATGTGCACCAGGAATGCAGCCCGGCACTCTCTGTTGATTCACTTGAATAATAGCACCATGAAGAAATAATGGTCAGAAGCACAGAGTTGCGAGCTGTATAACCACAGGGTGCCTTTTTACCTAAGAGCCAAACCTGATACTCTACATTACACTACATACATTACACTATTAATAAGGGAATTATGATTGTCAAAGTTTGTGATGTACATACACAATCAAGGAAATTGATTGTCAATCGTTGCATCAGACAACGATGTTGTGTGCAGGACCTTTGTATGATAATAATGCATGTTGCTTGCAACATAAGCATGATTGCACATAAACACGACAGTAAGTTTCTGTTGTCATAACTTTATTCGATCTAAGTCAGATTATCGCATGGGCAAGTTGTCAAGTCACTATAAGCGTACTGTTTTGAGGGGAAGCCCAGCATTAGGTGAAATAGGTTTAAGCAGACCTTAAAAGGATAAACGTATGGTGCAGGTTCCTTGCCGAATCCAGGTAACAGTATTCACCCACTGTCACTGGTGGGTTTGAGTGTTAGGTCTTTACAGTTATTTTTAACTTCTAACATTCCTCGATTTCAAAGGCTAGCTTCGCCAAAATTTGTGCCTTTAGTCTCTTCTTAGGGAACCTGGAACACGAGCTGGAGTTTACATACAGTTCAGGGACTCCTAGCTGACAGTCCTTAACATTAAAAAATGTGTTAAATAGGCATAGAAAAAGTGAACTAGTCGGTTGAATGGTAATTAAATAGAATGTGCTTCAACGCTGTGTTTTCTATCCAAAACCTTGATGTTTTTTTATTACGTCAAAATTAACAGTACAGGGAAAGAAAACTTTCCACTTCTCAGATGTGTGTGTTACAACCATGACTACAAGAGAGCAGAAAGTCTGAGGATGCATCTTGGAAGGAAGAAGAGGGAAGTAGGATTAGTTTCCCTATTCTTCTGTAAATGGGTATTGTTTTCGCATTTTGGCAGCAGAGCAGGAGCTGAGCATGAGTGACCCCTCCTTACTCCATAAGACATTTTTGGTATGAAAGGTTGCTGAGGGGAGATGCTGAAGGACTGAACTCCGAATACGAATTTGATGACAACATAAGGTATGCAAGGAAACTGTACGTTGTTTGGCACAATTAAGGTTTAGTAAACTAATGCTGCTGTACATGTTATATACTGGCAAAATTAGGACAAATTAGGTTTGGAATAGACTAATAGGATAGGGATGGGCAATGATATATTACCCTGGAACTCACCCTTATGGGCATATTATTTGCCGAGCTGTTCAAAATAGTTATAATCACACTGATACACACAATTTGTAGATACATTCTGCAATATATATACATATATACGTAAATATATATATATATATATCTCTATATCTATCTATCTATCTATCTATCTATCTATCTATCTATCTATCTATCTATCTATCTATCTATCTATATATATATATATATATATATATATATATATATATATATATATATATATATATATATATATATATATATATATATATATATATATATATATATATATATATATATGTCCAAGAACACTCCTTAAAACAAAGAAGTCTGAGGCCACTTAGGGGGAACACAGCGGAGCATCTTTATTGCAGAAAATCACAGAGTTATGGACGGGCGTATGCATTTCAGCCTTGTGGCCTCCTCAGCGCCCAGCGTGTTGCACAGGAAAATGATGCGCCGCTCAACAGTTCTGCCCCACCCAGTTCAGCTAAATACTGTGGTTAGCTCCTCCCCCAAGCTGTGATCTGTATCACCTGCTTGGGCTCTCTGATGTGATGTTGAACTACTGATCCCAGCATGCAGTAGAATTGCTAGGATCACCACGTTACTGCGGAAAATAGCAGGACTGTTTTGGCAGCTTTTTCCTTCTGTCCCGCTCTGCCTGCCACAAACAAGAAACTCCTTGTGTCCCCCAAATCTGCACCACCATCGCATTCAGGTACGTTGTCCACGGGGGCTGTGTCGCCCGATGCAGAGTTCCATGACTCCATCACCGCTTAAATCCTCCCGTCTGCAGTGGTGTGCTCGATCTTTCCGTTAACACGGAATTGAAGAAGGTTGTGCCACAGCACAACGCCGCCAGTGACGATCGAGTCAGCTTAAGTGCAGGGACCCCAGTAGCACATCGCTGGCTTGAAGTGCAAAATATGTCCAAGAACACTCCTTAAAACAAAGAAGTCTGAGGCCCCTTAGGGGGAACACAGCGGAGCATCTTTATTGCAGAAAATCACAGAGTTACGGACGGGCGTATGCATTTCAGCCTTGTGGCCTCCTCAGCGCCCAGCGTGTTGCACAGGAAAATGATGCGCCGCTCAACAGTTCTGCCCCACCCAGTTCAGGTAAATACTGTGGTTAGCTCCTCCCCCAAGCTGTGATCTGTATCACCTGCTTGGGCTCTCTGATGTGATGTTGAACTACTGATCCCAGCATGCAGTAGAATTGCCAGGATCACCACGTTACTGCGGAAAATAGCAGGACTGTTTTGGCAGCTTTTTCCTTCTGTCCCGCTCTGCCTGCCACAAACAAGAAACTCCTTGTGTCCCCCAAATCTGCACCACCATCACATTCAGGTACGTTGTCCACGGGGGCTGTGTCGCCCGATGCAGAGTTCCATGACTCCATCACCGCTTAAATCCTCCCGTCTGCAGTGGTGTGCTCGATCTTTCTGTTAACACGGAATTGAAGAAGGTTGTGCCACAGCACAACGCCGCCAGTGACGATCGAGTCAGCTTAAGTGCCGAGACCCCAGTAGCACATCGCTGGCTTGAAGTGCAAAATATGTCCAAGAACACTCCTTAAAACAAAGAAGTCTGAGGCCACTTAGGGGGAACACAGCGGAGCATCTTTATTGCAGAAAATCACAGAGTTACGGACGGGCGTATGCATTTCAGCCTTGTGGCCTCCTCAGCGCCCAGCGTGTTGCACAGGAAAATGATGCGCCGCTCAACAGTTCTGCCCCACCCAGTTCAGGTAAATACTGTGGTTAGCTCCTCCCCCAAGCTGTGATCTGTATCACCTGCTTGGGCTCTCTGATGTGATGTTGAACTACTGATCCCAGCATGCAGTAGAATTGCCAAGATCACCACGTTACTGCGGAAAATAGCAGGACTGTTTTGGCAGCTTTTTCCTTCTGTCCCGCTCTGCCTGCCACAAACAAGAAACTCCTTGTGTCCCCCAAATTTGCACCACCATCACATTCAGGTACGTTGTCCACGGGGGCTGTGTCGCCCGATGCAGAGTTCCATGACTCCATCACCGCTTAAATCCTCCCGTCTGCAGTGGTGTGCTCGATCTTTCTGTTAACACGGAATTGAAGAAGGTTGTGCCACAGCACAACGCCGCCAGTGACGATCGAGTCAGCTTAAGTGCCGGGACCCCAGTAGCACATCGCTGGCTTGAAGTGCAAAATATGTCCAAGAACACTCCTTAAAACAAAGAAGTCTGAAGCCACTTAGGGGGAACACAGCGGAGCATCTTTATTGCAGAAAATCACAGAGTTACGGACGGGCGTATGCATTTCAGCCTTGTGGCCTCCTCAGCGCCCAGCGTGTTGCACAGGAAAATGATGCGCCGCTCAACAGTTCTGCCCCACCCAGTTCAGGTAAATACTGTGGTTAGCTCCTCCCCAAAGCTGTGATCTGTATCACCTGCTTGGGCTCCCTGATGTGATGTTGAACTACTGATCCCAGCATGCAGTAGAATTGCCAGGATCACCACGTTACTGCGGAAAATAGCAGGACTGTTTTGGCAGCTTTTTCCTTCTGTCCCGCTCTGCCTGCCACAAACAAGAAACTCCTTGTGTCCCCCAAATCTGCACCACCATCGCATTCAGGTACGTTGTCCACGGGGGCTGTGTCGCTCGATGCAGAGTTCCATGACTCCATCACCGCTTAAATCCTCCCGTCTGCAGTGGTGTGCTCGATCTTTCCGTTAACACGGAATTGAAGAAGGTTGTGCCACAGCACAACGCCGCCAGTGACGATCGAGTCAGCTTAAGTGCAGGGACCCCAGTAGCACATCGCTGGCTTGAAGTGCAAAATATGTCCAAGAACACTCCTTAAAACAAAGAAGTCTGAGGCCACTTAGGGGGAACACAGCGGAGCATCTTTATTGCAGAAAATCACAGAGTTACGGACGGGCGTATGCATTTCAGCCTTGTGGCCTCCTCAGCGCCCAGCGTGTTGCACAGGAAAATGATGCGCCGCTCAACAGTTCTGCCCCACCCAGTTCAGGTAAATACTGTGGTTAGCTCCTCCCCCAAGCTGTGATCTGTATCACCTGCTTGGGCTCTCTGATGTGATGTTGAACTACTGATCCCAGCATGCAGTAGAATTGCCAGGATCACCACGTTACTGCGGAAAATAGCAGGACTGTTTTGGCAGCTTTTTCCTTCTGTCCCGCTCTGCCTGCCACAAACAAGAAACTCCTTGTGTCCCCCAAATCTGCACCACCATCGCATTCAGGTACGTTGTCCACGGGGGCTGTGTCGCCCGATGCAGAGTTCCATGACTCCATCACCGCTTAAATCCTCCCGTCTGCAGTGGTGTGCTCGATCTTTCCGTTAACACGGAATTGAAGAAGGTTGTGCCACAGCACAACGCCGCCAGTGACGATCGATAAATATATACATATATAGATATATATATATATACTCATGTATATATTACCTACTGGCGGTCGCCATTAGGTATATATAGTTAGGACCCAGTTTCCATAGGAAATCCGCAACATTCTATTGGGAATAACTTTTGCACCGGTGGATGAATCTTTGTGAACTTCTCAAAGAAGATGGCCCGTTACGCTCCGCTCCTTCCCTGAAAGTGTCGGGGGATTGCTGTGTCAAGGGATTCAAATATGATACTCTGTATTTTACAAAGAGTGATGAAAGATTTTACTAGTGTATGAAAAGGTACATGTGATTGTCATGTGAATGATGTCATCAGTGATGTCATCATTGATGTCATCAGTGATGTCACTGACCATGTCATGAATGATGTAATATGTGACATCATCAGCAGTGGATTCAGGGTGCACGAAATATAGATAGTACAACTAACTATATAGGAGCAATTTCAATGGTTTTGTGTGAGTGAAATGTCCAGCTAACTATAACACCCCTAAAACGTAGTTTTTTGAGTGAATATATATATATATATATATATATATATATATATATATATATATATATATATATTTTTTTTTTCACTGAAAAAAACATAGGTTTTAAGCACCTTATAGTTAGGAATTAGCATTTAAAAAACCCTAGAAATTCACTGAAAAAAACATAGGTTTCAGGGGCATTATAGTTAGTTGGACATTTCTCTCGTACAAAACCATTGAAATTCCCCATTATAGTAAGTTCAGCTAACTATAACTTGTGCGCCCGCAATGCACTGCTGATGATGATGTCACATATTACATCACTCATGACATGGCCATGACATTACTCATGACATCACTGATGACATCTCAAATGACGTCACTGATGACATCATCCAGTGAATGTTTGTTTTTCTGAAGAATAATTATGTTTTATATATGTATATCTCAAGGTCGATGGAAGAATAAATGGGTGTGTAAGTGTCTAAATGGACGATTTATTTTTAAAAATTGATTGTATATCTGTCTGATTAAGTTTATGTTATTGAATACATGGGTTAGTAATGTTTAAATATATAAATATCTGTATAAGTCTCTCACTTTGTTTATAAGTGGCTGCATGGGTTGGTGAGTAGCTGCATGAGTGTCTATATAGGTTATTGGTTGTTTTTTTCAGGTTCAGTATGAGTGTCTGAGTGTCTGTATGGTTTGGTGGGGGTATTATGTAGTACATAGATGCATGAATGAGTGACTCTCTGTTTGTATGTGTTAAAGACAGCCTGTATGCAGCATTGTATGGGTGGATGAGTATGTGTATGGGTGTGTTAGTGAATGAATGACTGTCTCAAGTAGTGTCTTTATGAGTTACTACATATGTTTTAAACTAGTATATGTGAGTATTGGTGTATATAAGTGAGTATATCTGAGAGTCAGTGATTGGAAGAGTTCCTGTATATATTTCTAGAAGTGATTGCTTAATAGAGTAAGTATGTGTACGTTTCTGTAGCAGTAAGTGTGGTGGTATGTGTATAACTGTATATGCAACTTAATGGTTGTTTCATACTTTGGTTGCATGTGTGACTATGTGTGTGAGTAACTCTATGGATAAGTGTCACTGTGTAACAGGATGTATAGATGTATAAGTACATATGATGAGTGAGTACATGTATGAGTGACTGTATAGGACTGTTGGTGAATGAGTGGTTGTGTGTTTCTATTTTTGAGTGTGTGTATCAAAGGTTATATTAGGGTGAGAGGAGGTCTGCCACTCTATCACAAGGATGATGTAATTTGAGATGTCATCCGTGATGTCATGAGTGATGTCACTGATAATGTGATGAGTGATGTATTATGTGACATCATCAGCAGTGCATTGCGGGCGCGCGAGTTATAGTTAGCTGAACTAACGATAACGGTGGAATTTCAATAGTTTTGTATGAGAGAAATGTCCAACTAACTATAACGGCCCTGAAACCTATGGTTTTTCAGTGAATTTCTAAGGTTTTTTAATTGCTAATTCCTAACTATAACGTGCCTGAAACCTATGTTTTTTTTCAGTGAATTTCAAAGGTTTTTTAAATGCTAATTTGTAACTATAACGTGCCTGAAACCTATGGTTTTTTCAGTGAATTTCTAAGGTTTTTTGAATGCTAGTTTCTACCAATGCCTGCAGAGGTAAACATGTGAAGAAAGAAGAAAAAACACACAGCAAGAAGCCAAAGAAATGCAGAAAGAAGCAACAGAAGTCCTCAAAGACGAAGAAAAGTGCAGGAAGAAGGAAGACGTGCAGAAAGAACAAACAGAGGAGCAGAAAGAGGCCTTGTTGCAAAATCATCCTGTACCCTCAACTTTTTCAGATGGGTACTGGTGGTAATTGACTGTGACTAACCAGTCCTAGAGCCAGTGCTATGCTAAAAGACACTTTGAATACAGTTAAAAGACCTACATACACCAGGGAACACCTTCCGTCGGGGTACCCCTGTGATTACCATGGCCTCCTCTGAAAGCCCCTAGTACATAATAGTACAGGAGGATTAAAACTACCTCTTAAAATGCACCACAGGGCGTGTTTGCACTCTGGTGAAGGGAGGGGGAGCCTGAGGTGACATTTGTGCAAACACACCCTGCGGCTGTGTTAATTTGGAGGATAAAGTCCCCTTGAATCCTGAGTGTCCCTTTGGTCCAACTAGCCCACCAGGTATCTACAGGTAGCACCATAGAGCTGCGTTGCAGAGACGTGTAAAAAGGGGCATGGCCTGGACCATCTCTCTGCAACGCAGCTCAGTAGCGCTTACTGGAAGCATCTGGTGGGCTAGTTGGCCCCCAGGGGCCCTCAGGATTGAAGGGGAATTATTTCCCCAACTTAAAACGCGCCACAGGCTGTGTTTGCACACGTCACCTCAACCTCCATCCCCTTCCTTCACCACTGTGTAAACTAGCCCTGTGGCCATTTTAATTTGGGAGATTAAGTCCCCTTGAATCCTGAGGGTCCCCAGGGTCCAACTAGCCCACTAGATATCTCCAGTAAAGCGCCACAGAGCTGCATTGCCCAGTGGTGTAAAAAGGGGCACGGCCTGGACCACCTCTCTGCAATGCAGCGCAGTGGCGCTTACTGGGAGCACCTGGTGGGCTAGTTGGCCCCCAGGGTCTCTCAGGATTGAAGGAGAATTATTTCCCCAACTTAAAACGTGCAACAGGGCGTGTATGCACACGTCACCTCAGGCCCTGTCCCCTCCGTTTAACACTGTTTAAACGCGCTCTGTGGCCGTTTTAAGTTGGGAGATTAAGTCTCCTTGAACCCTGAGGGTTTTTAGGGTCCAACTAGCCCACTAGGTACCTCCAGTAAGCGCCACAGAGCTATGTTGCAGAGAGATGTAAAAAAGGGGCACGGCCTGGACCACCTCTCTGCAACGCAGTGCAGTGGCATTTACTGGAAGCACCTGGTGGGCTAGTTAGCCCCCAGTGGCCCTCAGGGTTGAAGGGGAATTATTTCCCCAAATTAAAACGCGCCATAGGGCGTGTTTGCACACGTCACTTAAGGCCCCGTCCCCTCCCTTCCCCACTGTGTAAACACGCCCTGTGGCCGTTATCAGTTGGGAGATTAAGTCCCCTTGAATCCTGATGGTCCCTAGGGGCAAATTTGCCCACTAGGTACCTCCAGTAAGCGCCATTGCAGAGAGGTGTAAAAAGGGGCATGGCCTGCACCACCTCTCTGCAACGCAGCCCAGTGGCGCTTACTGGAAGCACCTGGTGGGCTAGTTGGCCCCCAGTGTCCCTCAGGATTGAAGGGGAATTATTTCCCCAATTTAAAACGCGCCACAGGGCGTATTTGCAAATGTCACCTCAGGCCCCGTCCCCTCCCTTCACCACTGTGTAAATGCGCCCTGTGGCCTTTCTAAGTTGAGAGATTAAGTCCCCTTGAATCTTAAGGGTCCCTAGGGTCAAACTAGCCCACTAGGTACCTCCAGTAAGCGCCAAAGAGCTGCGTTGCAGAGCGGTGTAAAAAGGGTCGTAGCCTCTGAACACCTGTCTGCAACGCAGCTCCCAGGCGCATACTGGAGATACCTGTTGGTCTAGTTGGCTCTCAGGGACCCTCAGTTTTGAAAGAGAGGTAATTCCCAAACTTACAACTCGCCACAGGGCGCGTTTGCACAATGGTGAAGGAAGGGGGCGTGGCCTGAGGTGATATTTCTGCAAACACGCCCTGTGGAGTGTTTTAAGTTGGAGAATTAATTCCTACTCAATCCCGAGGGTCCCTGGTGGCCAACTAGCCCACCAGGTACCTCCAGTATGCGCCAGAGAGCTGCGTTTCATAGAGGTGTTCAGAGGCCACGCCCCTTTTTACAACACTGGAGGTACCTGGTGAGGTAGTTGGCCCCAGCGACCCTCAGGATTGAAGAGGAATTAATTCCTCAACTTAAAACGCACCACAGGGCATGTTTGCACACATGTCACCTCAGGCCCCGCCCCCTCCCTTCAACACTGTGCAAATGCACCCCGTGGCACGTTTTAAGTTGGGGGATTAACTCCCCTTGAATCCTGAGGGTCCCTGGGGTGCAACTAGCCCACCAGCTACCTCCATTAATCACCACAGAGCTGCGTTGCAGAGAGGTGTAAAAAGGGGCGTGGCCTCAGAACACCTCCTTGCAATACAACCCCCTGGCGCATACTGGAGGTTCCTTGTGGGCTAGTTGGCCCCCAGGGGACCCCAAGTATTCAAGGGGAATTTGTTCCCCATCTGCAAACGCACCAGGGACGCTTTTGCAGAGTGCTGCAAGAAGGGGGCGGGCCCTCCGGCGCTATGCCAGTCTTTTTTTTTTTTTTAAGAAGGACGGCTGTGTGGCTCCCCTTCTTTTTTTAATTTATTAGCCCTGGGGACCCCATCCCCCAGGGCCTGCCCCCTATTTTATGTATTTATTTTTTTATATTGGAAGGGGGCCGCTTGGCCCCCCATCAGAGGCCATAATCGGCCCCGAGACCCCATCCCCCGGGGCATAGCCATTTTTTTCTTTTAATATTTATTTGGAGGGGGCTGCCTTGCCCCCCACCTCAGGCCCTTTATGGCCCAGGGACCCCATCCCCCGGGGCCAGTCTATGTTTTTCTTCTTTTTTAAAGTACAGGTTTTTTGTGGAGGGGGGCCGTGTTGCCCCCCTCCTGGGCTACTAATAGCCCTGGGGACCCCATCCCCTAGGGCTGGCCCTGTCAATTGGGGCTCCCCTTCTCCTGCGGGAGCCGGCATTGCTTTTCCACATGGGGAGCTGCTAAGATGCAGCTCCCCGTGTGGAAAAGCAATTGTCTTTGATTTTTGGAAGAGAGAGCAGGATTCCCTGCTCTCTCTTCCAAAAACCAAAGCAGTTTGCTATGACAGTCGCCCTGTCACAGCAAACAGCAGTGTCCCGGGGGTTAGCACCCCAGGACAATGCAGGAGCCAGCCCTGGGGGGTGGCGGTACACAGGGCCCTCAGGGGCTCCAGGAGGGGGGTCATGAATCCCCCCTTCCACCATTTTCAAAGCCCCGGAGGTTGTTGGTCCCTGGGGCTTGGGGGTCCGTCACGTACCCCCCATTTCTAACAATTAGAGCCCCGGGGAGATGGTGGTCCACATATTGTGTGGGGGCTGTGAGCCCCCCTCAAATGTTTTTGAAAAGCCCTGGGGGTGATGGTCCCCGGGGCTTGAGGGGGCCTTTGAGCCCCCCCACCATTTTGTTCTTGAAGCCCCAGGGGGTGGTGGTCCCTGGGGCTGGGGGGGCTGTGAGCCCCCACAAATATGTACTGAAAGCCCTGGGAGTGGCAGTCCCCGGGGCTTGGGGGTGCCTTGGAGCCCCCCCACCTATTTATTCTTGAAGCCCCAGGGGTGGCAGTCCGCGGGGCTGGAGGGGGCTTTGAGCCCCCCGCAAATATATACTGAAAGCCCCAGGGGGTGGCGGTCCCCAGAGTTTGGGGAGGCCTTTGAGCCCCCCACCCATTATTTTTGAAGCCCTAGGGGGTGGCGGTCCCCGGGGCTGGGGGGCTGAGAGCCCCCACCACATATTTAAGAAAAGCCCCGGGGGTAGCGGTCCCTGGGGCTGGGCGGGCTGTGAGCCCCCCCACACATATTGAGAAAGCCCCGGGGGGTGCAGTTCCCATCGGCTTGGCGTGACTTTGAGCCTCCAAAACTATTTATGTTTGAAGCCCCGGGGGCTGGCAGTTCCTCGGGCTGGGGGGGCCTGTGAGTCCCCCGCATATATTGTATTGAAGCCCTAGGGTGGCAGTCCCCAGGGCTGGGAGGCCAGTCTGGGCCCCCCATTACATTAAACATATTGCCCCCGAGACTTGGCCCACCCGGGGGCTTAATTAAACAAAGGGCGGGAGGCTGCGCTTCGTTTTTTTGTTTTATTTTTCGTCCCAAATTCGAGCTGGGTGCGCGAATCCCACCGATTTCTTTTTAAAAAAAATGCTTTTTTTGGCCTGGGGGTCCTTGTGGGACCCCTAAGCAGGCCTAGGCGTTCAGGGTGTTTCTACCTTGCCCCCTTTTCGCGTTTTGAGCATTTCTCTTACAGATTTCTTGTGCCTCGGTTCTATTGAGGCACAAGATGTCTGCCAACACTTCCTGCTTTGGAGTGTTGAAAGCCAATTAGCATACAGCTCATGATTGGGAGGGTGCGCAGATGGTGCGCACAGGGTGTGCGGATCCACCTCTGCCATAGATGTCACTATCTTTATTCCTTAATTTCTCAAAAACGACTAAACGGATTTACATCATTTTTAAAAAGGTCGCTTGCTGAGCCTAGCAGTTCCTTTTTGCCAAATTTGGTGTAATTCCGTTCAGCAGTTTTTGCTATAACAGTATCTAAAGTTTCCGATGGGAAAATAATGTTTTCACCACAATTTTTTAATTTCTCAGGAACTACTGAACTGATTTACACCATTTAAAAAAAAGGGCGTTTTCTGAATCAAGGGCTACCTTTTTGCAACATTTGGTGTAATTCCGTTCAGCAGTTCGGGCTGTAGCTGTGTCTAAATTTTTCTATGGGAAATAACATGGGGAAAATGCGTTTTGGGACCCCTCTTTTTTCTAGGCCCCGCTTGACGAATCACTACCAAACTTTCAGGATAGGAGCTGACCGGAACGCCCCACGAGTTTTGAAAATTTTGCAAAGATACGTCAATCGGCGCCAAAGATATTTGGACTAGGTCGCCAGTAGGTTATATACATATATATATTCATTCCCTTTGTGCGAAATAAATCCGATTCGGATTTAAACCCCCCGTGAGT
This sequence comes from Lissotriton vulgaris, assembly GCF_964263255.1. Classification (NCBI taxonomy): domain Eukaryota; kingdom Metazoa; phylum Chordata; class Amphibia; order Caudata; family Salamandridae; genus Lissotriton; species Lissotriton vulgaris. The sequence goes on along the minus strand of NC_141686.1, from coordinate 24,697,064 downwards.
GTGTGTCATCATTCTTTGGAGCTCAGCATATATATATATATATATATATATATATATATATATATATATATTACCTACTGGCGGTCGCCAGTAGGTATATATAGTTAGGATTTTTTTCAATGTTAAATCTCAAAATTCTATTTGGAATAACTTTGGCGCCGGTTGACGAATCTGCCTGATTCGTCAAGCGGGGGCCGAGATAAAAGGGGGGTCCCAAAACGCGTTTTCCCCATGTTAATTTCCATAGGGCGGTCGATTTCACTTTTAGCCCGAACGACGGAATGGATTTCCACCAAACTTGGCAAAATTGTAGGGACTGGTAGCCCGATGTGCCTTTGCTATGTCTCAAGATATGTGTTCCAGTGGATTTTGAGAAATTAACGTTCAAAAAAATATATATATCTATAGCCGCGCTCCGGTACGCGCACGGGTACGCGCACCGGGCGCGCCACGCGACTTGCGCGCAGAAAGCTGATTGGCTTTCAGTTGTCTGTAAAACATTCGAAACAGTCAGGAGCGGCCGCCATCTTGTCTGTCGGTAAAATCTAGTCATAAGAGGTGGCAAAAACAAAGGGGGGAATTGACCATAAGGGGGCAGGGTAGACCCCCCCTGACCCCTTAGGTTTGATATGGGGGCCATTAAAGGTGCTCCGCGGGGTCTCCCGAAATTTTTTTTTTGCGTTTTTCGCGGGGGGAGCGCACGGTACGCGCACCGGTACGCGCACCGGAAGCGCACAAAAGTAAAAAATGAAAAAATATATATATATATTTAATCAAAAATATTATCATAATATACAATATAGGGATTTTTTTGAATAGGGATTTCTGAAAATTCTATGTTGAATAACTTTGGCGTTTTTCAGGAAAATGGCACATTTTGTTTCTGAGCATCCCCTGAAAGTTTGGGGGGGTTTTGTCAAGCGGGGGCCGAGAAAAAAGGGAAGTCCCAAAACGTGTTTTTAACATTGAGTTTTCCATAGGGCGGTTGGACTCACTTTTAGCTCGAACGGCTGAATGGATTTCTATGAAACTTGGCAAAATTGTAGAGACTGTTTGCCCGATGTGCCTTTGCTAGGTCTCAAGATATGTGCTCCAGTGGATTTTGAGAAATTAACGTTCAAAAAAATATATATATCTGTGACAGCGTCCCAGTTAGCGGCCCGGTTCGCGTACCAGATGCGTAACGGAACTTCGCGAGGAGAAGCGGATTGGCTCTCCGGTTACTGTCAATATTCTAAACAGTCCGGAGCGGCCGCCATCTTGTTTCTCGGTAGGATCGAGAGACAAGAGGTGGAAATAAAGGAAGGGGGAAATGAATGAAAGGGGGCAAGGTAGACCCCTCCTGACCCCCTAGGATTGATGTGGGGGCTATTAAAGGGCCCCGCTGGGCAAAAAAATAAAATAATTTTTATTTCGATTTTTCGCGGTGGAAGCGCTACCCGGTACGCTAACCAGGTAGCTCACCGGTAGCGTAACGGGAGTCCGCCATCTTGTGTTTCGGACGAATTTAGTCACAAGATGGAGGATAAACAATGTTGGGAATGGGTATAAGGGGGCACGGGAGACATATCCTGACCCCCTAGGTTTTCTGAGGGTGGCTGAGGAGGCCCATATATGCGGAAAAAAAAACCCTTTTTTTTTTCAAATTTTCTCACGGTTAGCGCCCGGTCCGCGCACCGGGTAGCGTTCCGGAAAGCGTAACAAGGGGAAAACCAAGGGAAATAGTAAAATAATATTTTATAGTGCTTTGAGGTAGGGTAGCTCAGAATAGAGCTGTTGTGTTGTGTGGGTGATGTAAGTACCAACATGTAGGTACCAATGAAGAGTCTAAAATTCAATGTACACCGTCTCCTCTGTAGATATTTTGTATGTTCTAATAGGGGTTATTTAAATGTAAATGTGTGGAAAAGCACTTCATGCTTTAAAGCAATTGTATTTTTGAACTGATTGTTCTTTCCTCTTAGTCCTCCTCTTTGGTTTTTTTTCCCCACACTCTTCAGCATGATAGTTGATAAATTTGCTCCCTCAAAAAATGTATATACATAAAAAAATTATATTAAATACATATAAAATATATTTTTCCTTTAAAAGAAGAATACATTTTACAGCTTTTGATATTTGCTATTAAAAAACCATTGAAATTCACTGAAAAAACCATAGGTTATAGACCATATATAGTTAGGAATTAGCATTTACAAAACCTTGAAAATTCACTGAAAAAAACCATAGGTTATAGACCATATATAGTTAGGAATTAGCATTTACAAAACCTTATTTTACTCACACAAAACCCTTGAAATTCGTATATATAGTTAGTTGCACTAACTATATATCGCGCACCCGCAATCCACTGCTGATCATGTCACATATTACATCATTCATGACATGGCCAGTGACATCACTGATGACATCACTGATGACATCTCAAATGACATCACTGATGACATCACTGATGACATCACTGATGACATCTCAAATGACATCACTGATGACATCACTGATGACGTCACTGATGACATCACTGATGACATCTCATTTGACATTACTGATCACATCACTGATGACATAATTCATGTGATAATACGATGAACCTCTTCAGACTCTAATATAACCTTAGATACACTCAGTGTAAACAGACACTCACAGACTGTCACTCATCCATGGAGTTACTCACACACCTAGTCAGTCATGCAAAGAATCAATCACACCTCCATTTCCTCAACTATACAGTTATACACACCTTACTTATTCAAACATATACTAACACATATTTACTCTCTTATACAATCCCTGATACAAGTTCACAATGATCCATACAGCCATTCACACATTCACTGGCTCTTATGCACAGTTATTTATATATGTCAACTCTCACATGTACTGTGTTTTACATATGTACTTACTTTGACATGTAGCACTGAGATATCCATTCACTCACCGATACACTCATGCACACAGTCAACCGCCCATACAGCTGTTTCCACATGCACTTTTGAACCCATACATCTAGTGAATCAACTGCTCACACATCTATGCACAGAGTCATACACCTCCCAGCCACCCACACACACACTCAGTCTCCCATACAAATACTTGGGCAACCAATCAATAACCCATATAGTTACTCATATAGCTACTGATCAACACATGCAGCAGTTTACAGAACAACAGACATAATGATGCACAAATTAAGACAGTTTAGTCACTAACCCATGCACTCAGTGAGACACATTTAATCACTCACTCATACAGTCAGTCATGCACCTACTAAATCCTTCATCCAGACACTTATACATCCACTCATTCTTCAATATGTAAGACATATTTTAACTTTACAGAAACATACAGTCACTGGATGTTGTCATCAGTGATGTCATCAGTGATGTCACTGACCATGTCATGAATTATGTAATATGTGACATGATCAGCAGTGGATTGCGGGTGCGCGATATATAGTTAGTGCAACTAACTATATATACGAATTTCAAGGGTTTTGTGTGAGTAAAATAAGGTTTTGTAAATGCTAATTCCTAACTATATATGGTCTATAACCTATGGTTTTTTTCAGTGAATATATATATATATATATATTCACTGAAAAAACCATAGGTTTGACACATGTTATAGTTCGCTGGAAATTTTACTGACATAAAACCAATGAAATTCCACGTTATAGTTAGTTGGACTCACTATAACTTGCGCGTGCAATGCACTGCTGATGACGTCACATATTACATCACTCATGACATGGTCAGTGACATCACTCATGACATCACTGATGACACCATCCAGTGAATATGTGTCTTTCTGAAAAATAAATATTAGTGAGTAATGTTTAAATATTTAAATATATATATTAGTGTTTCACTTTGTGTATAAGTGGCTACATGTGTTGGTAAGTAGCTACATGCGTATGTATATGGGTTATTAGATGTTTCTCTTAGTATCAGTATGAGTGTCTATATGGTTTGGTGGGGTATTACTTAGCACATAGATGCATGAGTGACTGACTCTCTGTTTGTATGTGTTTTGAAGACAGCATATGTGCAGGACTGTATGGGTGGATGAGTGTGTATATGTGTTTGTTAGTGAGTGAATGACTGTCTCACTAGTGTCTTTATCAGTAACGACATATGTTTTAATCTAGTATATGTGAATATTGATGTATATAAGTGAGTATATGTGAGAGTAAGAGATTGAAAGAGTTCCTGTTTAAATAAGTATGTGTTTCTATAAGTGATTGTTTAAGAGAATAAATATGTGTAATTTTCAATAGAAGTAAGGTGGAAGTGTGTGTATAACTCTATATTCAAATAAATGGATGTTCAATAGTTTATTTGCACGTGTGAGTATGTCTGTGAGTAACTTTTCGATGATTGTCGGTGTGTAACAGGATGAATAGGTGTATCATTTCATATGATGAGTGAGTATATGTATGAGTGGATGTGTATATAGATGGTGGAATTACTGAATTACTTGTTGTAACTGATATGGGTATCTGCATTTTTTTTTAAATTTCAGTTTCTATTTTTGAATATGTGTTTCAAGGGTTACATTACAGTGAAAGGAGGTCTGTCACTATGTCACAAGGATGGTGTCATCAGTGATGTCACTGACCACGCGCAAGTTATAGTGAGTCCAACTAACTATAACGTGGAATTTCATTGGTTTTATGTCAGTAAAATTTCCAGCTAACTATAACATGTGTCAAACCTATGGTTTTTTCAGTGAGTTTCATAGGTTTTTTAAATGCTACTTCCTAACTATAACGTGTGTAAAACCTATGGTTTTTTCTGTGAATTTCATTGGTTTTTAAAATGCTAATTCAGAAAAATGTCGTGTATGCAACCTATACTTTTGGCAATAAAGTTCTGGTAATATTTTTTTCGAAAACAAGCCGTTTTCTTCACTGTTCAAGTTGCATAGAGACTCCTTGTAAAGCAATACAGAATTCGAAAGTCTGTACCTTGCCTTTTTTTAAACACATTAAAATTTGTCTGTAAATAAAAATAGCCTTATTAAACTTTCGTGCGCGACCCGGTGTGCGCACTCTCGGCAACAGTTGTCAATAAAATGGATATCGCATTTCCAGGCTTTCGTGCGCGACCGAGTGCGCGCACAGGCCTATATATTTCGTGAAAACCTTGCGATTTGAACTTATTGAATTTCTTCATACACCCCTCAAAGAACTTATAGTACGTCAAAGAGACCGTACCTAGACTTCTTTTTTATTCTTATGAAACTTTTCAGTAAATGGAGCCGAATGTCTTTTTAAACTTTCGTGCGTTACCGGATGTACACACCTTGGTATTTTTTTTAGAAATATAAAACGTTTCATACTTTAACAATTGTGTGCTTAAATCCAGCTCAGAAGATATACAAAATCAGGATGGTAGTTGGTTCAACCCGGACCGTTTATTAGAGGTAGATCGTCCGACTCCACCGGAAGACACCCCTAATAAAAAAGACATATATATAAAATGCGGACTAGCCGCTGTATCGTGCTAGCAAACTATAACATATAAATCGTTAGAAAAAACAAAAGGAATCGAGCAAAATCAGTAGGCCACTGATGAGATCTTTTTTTGACCTCGCTAAAATAGAAAAATTAGGAACAACCCCTCATGAGAAATATGAAACTAGTGAGAGAAACCGAGCTCGACGCCATGATGGCTGCAAGACAGCTCAGCTCCGCCGCCCACCCCACCCAAAATAACGACAAACATTATAAAGATACACAACACACCAGCAAAGTAACAGGGTAAAACGTTTTATTAAATAACTATTTACATGGCAGCCTACTGCAACATGAAAACAACACTTTCAATTGGTTCTTAATAGTTTAAATTCTGGAATTTACACGCAGCACTCCACCCACTTCCCTCACTATCTTTTCTACTCTCAAGAGACAACAACGTCCTACATCTTTCGGAAGACTTTGGTGAAATGGCTACCGTATCTCATTCATCTTCCGAATCTGACCAAAATGATCGACTACCTTTAATAAGAAAAAATAAATCTTTCATCTGGCAATTTTTCACTTATCCTGAAGATCAAAAGAAACTGAATGCACCAAAAGTAACCTGCACGATATGTGACTTGGTTCTCTCAAGAAGAAATCCAGCAAAAAAATATTTCTTTTCCATACATACCATGGTGCGGCATGTCAAACAAGTGCACCCTCTGCAATTTGCAGAGGCAACGACAAGAGCCCTGGCCACGCTATTACCATTAGAGGTGGCCAGCACATCTTCTGATCGACGACCTGTATCTCCATGGAGTGCAGAGATGGACTTCAGATATTTAACTATATATGGTCTATAACCTATGGTTTTTTCAGTGATTTTCTTTGGTTTTTTAATAGCAAATATCAAAACCTTTTTTGTGGAAAATGACTAAAATTAGGTATACATAAGCGGCGTTCATTTATGTTCACCACAGCCATTGTTAAAAGTAAAGTGAAAGTCGCGAAACAGTGGCCACGCCATCTAGTCCCTTTTAGGTCCCATCATGCACGTAAGTAACAGCCATTTTCTGTGTCATGGCCTCTCTGCCCACTGCCAATTGCCTATGATTGTTCGAAATTGGTTCTCTTTGGGTCATTCTCTGTTCACAAATAAGCATAAAGTCGCAATACTCTATTTAGTTTTTGCAGATAGTGAAGGATAGGTAGTGCACACTTTTGTCCCCTTTGTAACCCGTCATGCCTATCTCTGCCCCGTTTGTTGGTAGTTGGTTCAACCCGGACCGTTTATTAGAGGTAGATCGTCCGACTCCACCGGAGGACCCCCCTAATAAAAAGGACATATATATAAAATGCGGACTATCCGCTGTATCGTGCTAGCAAACTATAACATATAAATCGTTAGAAAAAACATGAAACTAGAGAGAGGAACCGAGCTCGACGCCATGATGGCTGCAAGACAGCTCGGCTCCGCCACCCACCCCACCCAAAATAACGACAAACACTATGCAAATATTATAAATATATACAACACACCAGCAAAGTAACAGGATAAAACGTTTTATTAAATAACTATTTACATGGAACCTACTGCAACATGAAAACAACACTTCTAATTGCTTCTTAGTAGTTTCAATTCTGAAATTGAACACCCAGTACATCCAGAGGTCATGTCCGACAAGTTGTGTGGGGGGATGCCTTGCTAATGCCGCCACCCCCACCACCTTCTGTAGGAAGGACTCTGGATATACTTGGTCCCTGAGAGGCTTCGATGTCCCTGCCTTGCACAAATGTCATAAGTTCTGGATGTTGAGAGCCATACTTCAGGGTCCGACAAGTTGTGTGGGGGGATGCCTTGCTAATGCCGCCACCCCCACCACCTTCTGTAGGAAGGACTCTCGATATACTTGGTCCCTGAGAGGCTTCGATGTCCCTGCCTTGCACAAATGTCATAAGTTCTGAATGTTGAGTGCCATACTTCAGGGTCCAAGAAACGCGGACTAGGAGGGGGCGCTTGGCTCCTGCCCCCTCCCCAAGTCTTGTTCCCCTGGTATGGCCTAAGATCGCCCCTGACATAGGCGGCCGGCTCCCGGGGTCACGCGGAACTTCTTGCCTTTTGATGCCTCTTCCATTCTGGACCTTGTCCCACAATCCGTTTGACCTGAAGACACGTCCTGCGGTGCTCTGGTCCAACCATCACATTTACACCGTCTCACCCGCCATCCGGCTGAATTGCACCCACTCTTCCGATACAGCGACAGGCGGCTGCCACGGAGCTCAGGAAATGGCGGTCGGCTCAACAGACTTGGGCCTGGCCTGCAAGGATGGCTCTGGGCAACCCTGGAACTCGGACGCTTGACTGCTAGGGCATGAGCCCCATTCCCAAAAGCGTCCCGTCAGCCTTGAAGATTCTACAAGAGTCACCGAGGCCCCCGACTCCTGCAGACTTCCGGTGGGGAGCGACTGCCATGATTGCTTGCGGAATGGCCACGACGTAGCCACGGGGTGCTCTCATGCTGACGCCAGCTTCAGTCTGAAACATCCAGAAACACTGTAGACTACCAATTCGATCAGTTCCGGTGGAGCCCCAACAACGTATCGCGTTCTTGCGTAATCCGTCATATGAGGCGCCGCGTTAGCGCACCCGGAAGTGCTCCGGTGAGCGAGGCGCGAAGCGCAGCTTCCCGGAAGCAATGCGGAGCGCGTAACGTAAGCAATTACATTTCAGTTGGTTCTCCCTCACAATATTTTCAATGTCACATAAAAGTCACCCATCACCCACTGCCATCTCTGGCTGTTTCCATGGTAACACCTCATTCTGCACCTGGCTGAAGGCACAGGTCAAAAGTTCATATCTCAACGTTCTACAGCAAAGTAACAACACTGTTTTCCCTCCAGAAACACCTGCCAATCCACAGCTCTGTTACATGTCTTTTTTTTTCACACCCAATAGTACTTTTCGTTTAACATAAACATTAACATGCAACGTACTGTTCAATCTCCACTTCTTACAATCAACCAATCATTTTTATTTTTTAAACCACACCCAGACTCTTCCTTTTTCTTTATTTAGAATTTCAACTTCTAACTACCATTCCACTTCCAGAACCGATCGGAGGACGACTACAAATCCCTTGAAAATGAAGGTCTGGCTAATAGGACACAGTTATATTCACTGGAGTGAAAAATATGCAGTAAGCAGACGAATTTGCAACCTCAGCTTACCAAATGTACACATAACATGGATTTCCAAAAGAGGATTGAAATGTCACCAATTGATTCCATTGGTGAAAACTTTTATGCATCTCCCAGAACCAGACCTTATAATTGTGCACTGTGGTGGGAACGATCTAGGCACAATCACTGGGGTAGGTCTGGAAATGCTTCTAAAAGACACCTTTCGACAATTGATGACACTTTTTCCTCGATCTGCCTTGGTATATTCCAATATATGCCAAAGACAGAAATAGAATTGGTCCAATCACCATTGTGCACAATTTGAGAAAGCAAGGAGACATGTAAATAAATCTGTTTCTGCGTTCCTCAGAGATTATAGCATGGGTTCTATTTACCACAACAACTTGCGTTACCACATGCAAGACGTCTATAGGAGAGACGGTGTTCATTTCACGAATGAGGGAAACAGAATCTTCCTCTGCAACATCAGGCTCTGCATCGGTACTTACTTATAAATGCAGAAAACACTCAGTTAACACAATGGCTCTTTTCAGAGCCACCTTATATCTAAGCACTCAAACTTCTGATTTATCTCCATTTTCACACTCTTGTAAAAAGGTGTGCGCGACCGAGTGCGCGCACCACGCAACTTTAAAAAATATATATATATATATATTTTCGCCTTTAAGGGCCTTACTGCACACCCTGAGAAAACCTACGCAGCAAAACAATCTCTACCTTCTCCCCTTTCCATATTCCAACGCTTTGAAATCAACAATATATTTACTCGCAATGACAAAATGGCGGTCAACACTTCCTGATTTCCTTCGAATCGAACGTTAACAGACGTCACGCAACAAAATTCCGCTCGCGCGCGCAGCCGTTTGGGTGCGCGCGTATAGATATATAATTGACTTTAACTTTAATTTCCTCAGCAACTACTGAACGGATTTACACCATTCCAAAAAAAGCGTAATCTGCGAGCCGGACTGTACAGTTTTGCCAAATTTCTTATAAATCCATTCACCCGTTCGACCTGTAGCCGAGTCTAAAGGTCCTATGGAAAATAACATGGAGAAAACACGTTTTGGGACCCCCCTTTTATCTCAGCCCCCACTTGACCAATCCCCCCCAAACTTTCAGGGAAGGAGCGCAGCGGACCGAGCCATCTTCTTTGAGAAATTCGCTAAGATTCTTCAACCAGGGCCAAAGTTATTCCAAATAGAATGTTGAGGATTTCCTATGGAAACTAGGTCCTAACTATAACTACCTACTGGCGACCGCCAGTAGGTAATATATATGAACCCAATCCTGTGTTCAAATTTTCCAAAAAGCAGGCACCGACTCCGTCTTTATTTACAAGAAAGACGATCAGACGCGTTTCTGCGGACAAGTCCGCCTTGCTCACTACATCTAAATATATATATATATATATATATATATATATATATATATGTGTGTGACCGCACCAATTTTTGGGTGAAGTTGGCAGTAGAACTGAGAATTAGAAAATGGCAATGCATCAAACCAAGGTCCCTATATGGAAGAGCTAGCACTAATGCTATCTATGTTAGATAGAGATAGTCTCATTGGTCGTGGAAGGGAGAAAGCTACATAGAGTGTCATGGGAGAGTGGGTATGACCAAGTGAGGGAACCTGAACAGATAAACAGAGGAAGAAGCATGCAAACAGGATCAAACACTTGAAAAGATTGTAGGTCTGGCCGTGGCAAGTGGGTACGATGGCAACATTTGAACAAAAAATATTGCAAACATATACCAAAAAATATAAAGAAAACAATTGTACTGTTAGCTTAACGTTTCAGCCATATATTTGTAATAAACATTTTACAATTAAAAAAATTAAGCAGTGCATATCATTTTAACCAAATGCTGCATATGCTACCTAGAAGGAAGATGTTCTTAAAACTAGTATAAAACCCCGTTTTAATTTTAGGGCGCATCACAGTGAAGTATGAATGTTATTTGAAAATAGAAAAGATAATGTTTGCTTTGAATTACTGTAAACAGAAAAGGTAGTCTAAAACACAAGGATGACTAAAATAAAAAGAGTAGAAAGCAATAAGGCATGGAAAATTCTATCACCAACTTGCATGGAACCAATGAAAAGTCTCAGAATGAGTACCAAGACAATGAGGTGCCTATGATGCCACTGAAGAACTATCATATGAATAACAACGAGTGAATCATCTCACGCATCCTGCCCTAAAAATATCCCAATCTCCATAATAAAAAAAAGAATACATTTTTTTCTTCTGACATCCACTTTGTATCTATTAAAGATCTGACTTTTCGAGTATTATTGCCTTTGTGTCACACAGCTCTATCCAGTGTTTTTGTTGTGTATGTAATTTGGTTATGTATATTTTTCCCTTTAGATCCATGGTTAATTACCTGGTTTTGCTATCACGTTGTTCTGATTTCAAGGATGTAAGATCCGAATTAACATTTTCCTTTCGTTATCTGAGGTGATAGGCATATATTTACTATGAACAAGTACGATTTATATATAAATTCTACAAGAATTTTGGAGATGTTCAAAACAGTGGTTACGTTTTTGGTCTCAAGTTTCTTACTGATCAACATACATGGGCTGCAACTCGGTCTTCCCTTTCTATTGTTTGTTGTCAATACTTCGAAGACTTCAAAATAAGAAAGTTAGCTGGGGACAGTTTTCCATGTCTCCTGTAAACAAATGATATGGTGAGAAGCTAGAAAATTGAATAGGGCTGTTCCACTGCATATTAACTGACGTTTCATGTCAGAAATGTTCCAAGGGCAGATCGTTAAGTTGTTACATTGAAATTTAGTGGTTGAATATGTGTTGTCAGGACTCCTACTGATTAATACCAAATTTGAGTTTAAATAATCTTGATATGCGGGATCCACCGCTGCTGGAACAAAAATTGACCTTTTTTAGTAAGGTCATATAACAGTATTTGTATGTTATCCACTTCATTGGACAAGTGATAGTTTGGACCATTGCAAAACATTATAGCACTAAGTGGCGGCTTGTGACATTTAAAAGTGGAGAGGCTTAAAAGTTTGGTATGACTTATGTAGTGAGCCACACAGGCAGCTTAATGGATAAACGTGAGGTCAAGGTTGGATCCGCTTCCAGAGAAAAAAAATTAAAAAAAGATTGGCAAATGGGGCATTTTAAAGCAAATTAATTTAGTGATAAAGCAAAGCTTATAAAGCAGTGGGAACGCATAGTTTTGAAATATTAAACACATGCAAAATGGCCCTATATGTTACTGCATTAATATGTTCAACAGTTACTGTAATGTGCAGTTGTACAACACGGCAACTTCAGCCTTTTAAGTGTGTGCTTGCCCAGTGTCCTGCACTGCATGCGGCATCAACTTTGGAAGTAAATGCTTTAAGTAGGTTTTGGGAGGGACCCACACCTGCTGCAATCAGTAATATAGAAATATGTGAAATAAGACAGGCCTTTAAGTTGGATGAAAAATGTGTTGACTCTCTAAAAGGGAACATGAAACATTTCTGTGATTCCCATAGTGTGCTACCTGACTGGTATTTTGGTTTCTCTCTGAGATGTAATTGCATCCAGATATATAACACGACAACTGACCTACACATAAAACTTGTCAGTATGATCAGCTTTGTCAATGGTTTTTAGCTGTCAATCATAAATGAGAAATACACTGCACTCACTCACATTTAAGCAATTTATTTGCTTTTACTCTGTAAATATTTTGCCATCCATGCACCTCCTTCACACACATGTTCACAAAATTACAATTATAACTGGAATAAGTGACCATTGTACTATGTGCTCTGCAGAGAGGCCAACCCACTGACAGACAAATTGCTTTGGCTTGAGCAACAGCGTCAGAGCTCTCAATCAAAGCCCCTCATAAACACCTGCACTGCTTAAAGGTATGCATAGAAAAAACAAATACAGAAATAAACACAAACTGATTAAATAGCTAACTCTGAGGGAGGCAAGATTGAGTAAAACTTGAAATAAGAGAGGAACCAAATAGCTGGCATACATTACATTAACGTTTTTAACACTCATTGTTCATAAATGAATCCATCTTTTGGCATTAATGTTGTTAAGGGCATGCCACTGACATGCAAGACTGCGGTAATGTTGTCTGGAGGGCCATGGTTTGGGCTACTATGATCGCTAATGTCCACCTTTATCTTGTAAATCAAATACAAAAAACTACACACAATGGTTTTCTTTTCAGAGTATTATTTCATCAAACCATGGGAACATAAAACTGTGCCATTAATATCATGTTATTGTTAAAGTCGGCATTGCATGCTCTCGGTCTGGAGACTAAGCAGCTTGGCCATGCACCTGCATGGATGTTGTACTTGCAGTGAGGCATGCAGCACATTTAAAGACACTATGCTGGCAGACCGTATTAGAACTGCAATGCATTTATATAAAATGAGCCAATGTAGCTCAGCTGGACTGGAAAGACTTTGAGGCACAGCATGTACTTCTCTGCAGGACTCGGTACTCAGATCCAAATTTAATGTCATACAGCAGATAACTGCCTACTGTAAACAAATTTCTCTCACTTTGCGCTTGACTCAGATATTTGCATCAACTTTACCAGGGAACAAGAAACCTGGCCTGCTGGTCGTTTGGTTCCATTTCACAGGGGAACAAATGCAGCAGCTCTACTTCTAACAGGGCCACCGACGTGCAGCCAGGGTCTGGGATGTCACAGTGGGGGAGGTTAGTATGACGAGGGGTCTTAGCACAGTATGTATAACAGAAGATTAGCATTCCAACACTTACCATTACAGAGAACAAGGCACCAGATCACACGTGCTTGCATCCACTCCTTTGTGTGATGAATGGGAAAGGGTGGGAACTATGCCTGTGATGAAGGACGGCTGCTCTCATGCAGGGACAGAGACACCAGCGCGGTAAACCATGACACTGAAAGCTTCACAGCCCTATAGTGGATATTGCCATAGAATACAATGGCAATGATTCATTATGAAGGGCTTTAGAACAGTAAGCTCTGTGTCGTGCGTCACAGTTCAGAAACTTTATTTACTGCTGGCTTCTGTTTCCTGCTTTAGAGCGAGGCGGGGCAGGCAGCCTGGGACACACAACCCAGACTTAAATACATTGATTTGTTTAGAGATACAATCTTATCTCTAAATAAATTGATCTATTTAATATTTGTACCGGGATGTCAAGGAATGTCAGCGGGGCACAGCTCCAGGGCAATAATGAAGAATCCACTGCTGAAAGCACCTAATTCTTGTTGTGCCATAGAACCGTTCCTTTGTTGTAGTTGCTTTAGTATATAAGGATATCTTTCTCTTTTAACCAGTGGTAATTCTTTTCCCCAGTCAGGCAGGTCTTTTTTTCTAGCCCAAATGTGAGTGGGCCATACTTCAGAAGACTGATAGGTGCAAGTAATTTCTTTGATGATTGCTTGTTCTTCTATAAACTTCAAGCTCATCAAATTTTATGAGATCAGTACTCTCTGATGTTTTGCCTCTTCAAGGTATAATGTGGTCCCTGAGAAGAATACATGAGACAGAATTTAAGTTGTTCTGTTGGGTCATCCTTCCACCCATTAAAGATTCTTCACTAATTTAGAGATGGGCGGTGTGTTAACTATATGGAGTTGTATTCTTAGCTATTGGGATGGATCAATGCTTAGTGTACAGAATATTCATAGGGAAGTATTCTGAGAATCTGTAATGTATGTTGGAGTGCAGCAGTGGTCAGTTGGTATTTTGCTGTTGTGGTGGCTGGGGGTTGTCTTATGACCTGATAAACTTCAATGAATTCAGGTTTGAACTCATCTTCCTGTCTGCGATAATCTTCATCACATTGGGGCCAATTCTAAGCCTCATCGCACTTCATTTGAAGGAGTCATCCTAGTATAGGAATGCCCCACCAGTTTAAGAAGCCAGGGAATCAGGAGAAATGAAGAAACATCTCAACACCTATACTTTACTTGCTGTGGACATTTGCTACTGTTCTTATTTTGTGTAGTCGCAGTACACTCTCAACGCAGTGTTAACTTTGAGGCTGCCACATCTTCAAAGCATGTAGAGGCGCTTGTACTTGCCCAGTGGCTGAGACATTCTAGTGTGCATCTTTGTTTTTCTTTGAATCCCTCACACGCACACTATTTTCCTTGCGGCTTACCATCTCCTTAAGCTCCCATCACTATTACAAGGTGTACGTCAGGCCTCCATCCTTCCACACCTCTAGATTTTGCTCTGACGCTGATTGGAAGGCACTTTTGGATGCTACACGGTGTGATCTTTCTGATTGTCAGCTTGCTGTGCTAGTTTGGACGCTGCATGTGATGCTGACTGGAAGCCAATTTTAGACACTATTTTTTTGCTGCTTTTCCTGTTCTCTCCATTTGGCTGTTTTCTCTTACCATCAGCCTTGCTTGTTGTCATAGGGACTGGTGGTGGAGAAAGCACTCTCAGTGATCTTGCCGCAGCATACTCATACTATCTCAGCGAACCCTTACAGGTTGCATAGAGAACTAAGGCTGGTGACTTTCAAATGTCTTTGGATTTTTTTACAGACACCGGGAATTCCTCAGAAAATCTAACCATTACACTATTTTGTCCCTGGGAACACTTTGCTTATGACTGAAACAGTTTATGAGAAACATTTTTAATTTCATATAAGTATTTAAAGTAATTATGGTTATGTGAATGCATGTCTTGTGAACATTAGTTGTATGCAAAATACGTTAATGCTTAGTAGCTGAGAATTAGTATCTTTATAGTTTCTTTAAGTCAGTAGTTTCAGCTCTTTAAAGTGTCTGTCAGCACAGTTATGCAGAATATTGTGCTGCTACCCTTTTTCCTTCACTTTCCGGGCAAATCCACTATCAAGTGGACAAGTGGAAAAAGGTGTTTGCTAGTTACACTCATGTCTTTGGGACCTCATTGAGCGCTGAGAGGAAAACCTCTCTGCCTCACCACTGCCTAGACCAGGAAGTGTTTTAACATCTTCAGAAATTGAGAGCGGTGAAGCAGAGACTTGACAACCACTACCCCCCCAAAGTGAATACAATTCTGGAGGGACACCACTTCAGTAAGAGACTACCAAAACCACAGGAGTCAGTAGAAGTTGGGAGCCACCGGCAAATTTGATGGTAGCCTGGAGGAACGTATCCACAACAAATTCATGTTTTAACACTAAAAAGGTTAAGGATGAGTTGTGGCAAAAGGATGACCCGAAACTTGATGAGATGTTGTTCATTGCCAAATAGATCGAACAATCCTTAGCTTGTGTTGATGTCATAAAGAACATAGCCTTGCTTCTCTAGAAAAAGTTCACACTATGAACACAGCGCAAACTAAACATGTATACACTAAGAAATCCTTTAGTGGCAAATGCTTTAGATGAGGTGCTTTGTGTCATCTAGCAAATTAGGAGATGTCCTGCCATATTAGCCTAGTGTTGAATCTGCAGCAAAGTAGGACACTTTGCTAAGAACTGCAGGTCGCATGACAAGAGTAAAGTTAAGAAGATGAAAAAGGTCTTGTTAGATGATATTGAGTACGATTATGATGAATTACATTGTCATACTCCAAGATGGGCAACAAATGGTTAAAGAACCTATTGATGCATTCAAAGTGAACAGACAAATCATAGACATGAATTCGGGTGCTACAATCTCGTTTTATCCCCAGATATTTTTATACAAAAAACTGACGGAAAGATTCTAACTTTTCAAACCAGACATTAGGCCTCCAGCCTACAGGGGCCAGCCCATAAACTTCATGGGAGACATAGAATACATGGGACGTCTCAAAGTGGTGACAATCTATGTCTCTTTAAAGGGGACAGTACCATCAGCTGCTTCTATCAAAAAGACTTGAGTATCCTGTTAGACCCGAACAGCAAAACGTATATCATTCTAAAAAACGTACCTGCCATTGTGGGGTCAGTTCATGGCCATGGCCAGTGTGTCTAGCAACTCTTTTGCTAAGGATCAAAGGTGTGAGATTAGTTTTCTTCATGATTTGCACCAAAACTTTAAGGAAGTCTTTAAAGAGATATTGGGATGCTTGTCCAATTATTCCCACAAGATAGTGCTGAATGATAAAGCTCCTGTAGTGTGCAAATAATGATGGGCACCGTTGGCGTTGAGACAAGCTATTCCCACGGAGCTTAACAAACTAGAAAAGGAAGGGATTATTGTAAAGATCAAAGCAACCGAATGGCTTGCCACCTTAGTACTTGCATGCACGTCATCAGGTGATGTACATTTATGCATTACCTGAGGGGGTTGAGCACAGCAGTGGTTGTAGACAGGTACCCTCTCCCCAACATCTCAGAGATGCTTGCCCAGTTAAAAGGACCTTTTACTTTCTCTACCTTTGACCTCAAAGCGTTGTGTCATCAGATTCAATTAGACAGTGACTCTAAGGGGTAGACATCCTTTATCACTCCATTTGGGTTGTTCAAATTCGAGTTCCTTTGGACTCAATTCTGCTGCCTGGGCGATGGAGGCGTTTTTGAAAACATAGCCAGGGTAAAGATTTACCAAGATGACGTGTTGATCTAAGGGTCCACTCAAAAATCACATGATTGTAGGCTAAGATTAGCCTTGGAGAGGTACCTTAAGAAAGAATAAATATAAGTTTAATCAATCTGAGGTAGAGTATTTGGGACTTAGGCTGTCTAAAGATGGTATAAAGCCTAAGGAACAGGTCGTTTGAAATATTGAGAAATTGCATGTTCCTGTTTGTAAGAGGGAGTTAATAACATTCCTAGGAATTGTTTAGTATTATAATACATTTGTGCTGTGCTTTTGCCAGCCGAACACACAGCTTAAGGGCACTTTTAAAAAAGAGTGTGAATTTCGTTTAGTCTTCACAATGTGACCTAGAATTTCCAGACATGTAAAGTGCTCTGAGTAATGCCCCTTCCTCATAGAGTTTTCATGTCATGGAACGTTCTATTTGGTTAGCGATGCTAGCTTTAAAGGGTTAGGTGTGTCAGTGACCTTTGATGATACTCATTTACATTGGCAGCACCCCATTAGTGACAAGAAATGTACCTCTATTTGTTTGACAACCATCCCACCAATGTTCAGGCAACTTCCACTGCAGAAACATCTATAACCAGCAACACATTAAAATATCCATCTATGACTTTCCAGTGCCCCAGCAGATGAGAGGATGACACGACCTAGGAAGTAGAAATATAAAAACGTTTGTGACTAACCTTCTATTGCTAATTGGTATTTTTTTTAAATGTGTGATAAGCAATTATAAACAGCTGTAAAAAATAAAGTTTCATACAGCATGGTCATCATATATGTAATCTATTGAAAATATACTAGTCTACATTCAAAAAATATATAACACTCAAGAACACTTTTAAAATAATGCAAAAATTAAAATGTTATAATTAGTAGCAAAAATTCTGATAAAGGACATGTCCATAGAGAATTTCAAATAAATCACATTTCCTTTATAGTCACCATAAGGCAGAGCTACTTTCAATGAGTTCACGCCTGAGTTGCCTACATCCTCATCACTGTCAACTTGTTGACACATGTCACCAACATCACCCTGGGGTTTCTTTTGGTAATCCTCAACAGGGATAAAATACGAAGTATGCAACATAACACAACAGTGTTGCAGAACTTGCCAGGAGAGTAGATTACCAATTGTCTTATCCAGGCACCTGAACGGGGCCTTCAGGAGCCCAAAAGCCCACTCCACAGAACTCCAATGAAAATTAGCCTAATTGATGCAGACTTTCCCTGGCAATATTGGGGTTCTTAGGGGTGTTAAAAGGTAGGTAAAACTTAGATAAGCTGAGTCCCCTTAAATACATATAAATACAAAAGCAAACATAAGTGAAATTACGTTTGATGGGCACAACTTTCCTACTACCAAAAATCCATCAGCATCCTCTTTGAAACTTACCAACAAGAGAGCCACTCCTTGTTGGAAGGAGGTCGGTCATCTGTCTGGTATGCAGCTGTTGTGGAGGACTAGGTGGAACTTGGAAATCTTGCACACACACTGGTGAATTAGAGATCTCCTATGCAAACTACGTACACATTGATGATGCAAAAAGGCTTCCTATTGAGGCACACTTGCTCCCTGTCATGAGGTAGCCCCAGTACAACATAGACTCTATCTATGGCATAAACAAATGTAGCATGCTGCTCAATACATAGAACCTAGTTTGATATTGTTCAGTGTAGCATTATACATTAGAAATTAGATGTAGTCATTCATATGTGTAAGCATAACATGTAGGAACTTGTTGAGGACAGCTGAAAATGTTGGCTGGGACATCGGATTGGAATCGCTAGCTGTGTGTTGGAAGGAGCTAGTAGCAAAGAAATGTAACCCTGCCATAATCTTCACAGTAGCTGGAATCGCAATCGGAACTCTGATATCCGTCAAACATTCAGATTGCAGTTACTGTGCCAAAGCCTCAATGCTTCAGTCTGTACTTAATGATGTGTCTTTCCTGCATGGTCTCTAGCTCTGGTTGTGGTTTGTACAAATATTCAGTACATTGACATATCCTTCTACGTCTTGCCAGGGGTTGTTGATGGACATATTTGCAACATATGAGTACAGTGTATAAATGTTATGAGTCCACACACAATTGATTTTGTAGTACAATAGTACACACAAACCACAAGTGTTAATCACTGCCTCTCCTATCCTTCTTATGGGGAGATCCTCACACATGTAAGTTTACTACTTAGTAGTAAATATAAGAGGAACCAGGGAAGTTGCTGGAATAAAAGGACATACTTACTACTAAATAGGACGTGTTTATGGGGGAGTAAGAAGGGTTAGGGAGGGGTTTAGTGAGGGATATGTACTCAGCCACGAAAGAATAAGCCCATTACTATTCACAAAACTGCATTTCTAATTTTACTGTTTGTCTAAGGCTAAAAAGGGACCCAAAACACTAGTTGGTTGAAAACAGCGATACAACACTTTTCATTGCGGCCTCCGAACGACACCTTGGATCAATGTTCCCTCTAACTATTCTTTCTCGTATGCTGCAACAGAATTTTTGCGTGCACACATTTCTAGCTTGTGTGAGCAACAGAGTAATGGGATGTGCTAGTAGGAAAATTGACTAGTTACCACTAGAAGGTTGATAATAAGCATTGCCAATGTCAATAGGTCTGGCTTATTTATAAAAGTGCCTCCATAGTCAGTAATGAGTTTATGTACAGAATAAGATATCATACATGCATTCTAGACTATTCTTTGGAGGCAAAAACTCGATACCGAGACGCAATCAATGCCTACAAAGCAGAATTCAAAGCTGCCCAATCTGTATACTTCTCTGACAGAATTATACTAGCCAAATCCAAACCCAAAGAAATTTTTCAAATACTGAAAAAACTCACCAAACTTCCATCATCTAGCCTGCACGAGGCAAAAACAACAGCCCACTTCAATGACTTGGCAGAATTATTCCACCAAAAAGTCAATAAAATCTACTCATCCTTCCCCTCTATAGCCACTGCCCCTTTAGCTCAGGCCAATACAAATCTGGTAGACACCCCACCAGAGCCTCCACCGATACTGGATCACTTCCCCCTTCTAGATCTTGAAACCTTAGAGTCCGTGGCTCGTAAGGTAAAATCTGGATCCCCTGGCGATCCGGCTCCGCCTGATGTCATGATGTCAGCATTCCAGATCACCTTGCCAACCATAATGGACCTTTTGAACGCATCCATCACCTCTGGCACTGTCCCTCCCTCTTGGAAGCGGGCCATGGTCCGAGCCCTGCTAATGAAACCCAATTTGGATCCCTCAGATTTTAGCAACTACCGGCCTATTTCCTTGCTCCCTGGGTTAGTAAAATCCTGGAGAGATACATCAATCTCCAACTGCTGAATTTCCTGGAAAACAACCAGCTGTTAGACTCCACCCAGACGGGTTTTAGACCCAAACACGGAACTGAGTCCACCCTCCTTGTAGTCACCGAGGAATCCAGAAAAACTCTAGATCAAGGAGGATCAGTGGCAGTGATCCTCCTTGACTTTAGCGCCGCATTCGATACGGTCAGCCACGACACCCTGCTGAACCGCCTTTCGAGTGTCGGAATAATGGATAAAGCCTGGCTCTGGTTTGAGTCCTTCTTGAGGGACAGATCTTTTCAAGTATTTGATGGAGAGTCAGTGTCCATGAGTAAACCATTGAGGTGTGGAGTCCCACAAGGCTCCTCTTTAAGCCCTGCGCTTTTCAACATCTATATGAGGCCACTGGCTGAGGTTGTCCGTCCATTTGGGGTTAAGATTATTTCTTACGCGGACGACACCCAGCTGGTGGTCTCATTGGCGCAGGAGGCCGACATGCCACTGTCAGGTGGGCTTAGAAAGTGCTTAGAGGAGGTAAAGGGCTGGATGTCTTCATCATCCCTCAAGCTCAATGGGGATAACTTCTCCCTGTGGCCCCCCTGTCTAGGCACCCCCACAGCACCCAGGAACAACATTAAGAGCCTCGGGGTGTGGCTGGATAAGACCCTTTCATTTAACATCCAGGTTACAAAACTTTCGGCTACCTGCTTTGGCCGTCTTAGGATGTTAAAGAAAATTCTCCCCCTTCTACCCATGGAGGCTAAGCAGGTAGCCATCCAGGTTTGATACAGTCCCGCTTAGACTTCAACAATGTCCTCTACCTTGGTGCTCCGGAGTACACCTTGCGTAGACTTCAGACAGTGCAGAACTGTGCGGCTCGTATACTACTACAGCTCCCACGCAGACAATCAGCCAAAGCTGGACTGATCAGCCTGCATTGGCTACCAGTGCGTCAGAGAATCCTCTTTAAGGCCATGTGTATTGTCCACCAGGCCTTCTGGGACACAGGTCCTATTATCACCCGTGACCTAGTAAAACATTATCAACCCAGCAGAAGCCTCCGATCTAGCCAGGCCGTTATGGCTATAGCTCCGAGAATAAAAAAGACAAGGTCTGGCGGCAGGACGTTCACCTATAATGCCTCCAAGACCTGGAATTCACTCCCCCTTCATCTTAGATCTAACCCCAACCTTTCTTTATTCCGAAAACAGTTAAAGACACTCCTGTTTAACCTCCCTCAGTAATCTCAGCTAGCAACTCTGTCAGGCCATCTCTGTTGGTTCCCAGCGCTTGGACGCCCCCAGGCAGCAATCGTGCTTTTATAAATTTACTTTTCATTTCATTCATTTCACTTTCATTCATTTCGTTATTCATCTGTACAGTCATGCATCTATTCATCACTGAGTAACTCTTATAGTCACTCATTTACACACCCACAATAAAATGCATGCATAAACTCAGCAACATATGCAAACAAATAAAAGAATAAAAACAGGAAAAAGAAAACATGCTATTGCCTAATAATGGCAGACATATGCGTGCAGTAACAAAATTTAACAAAGCTGCAGGTGGTCGTCTTGCAATTGTACTGTACATAGTGTATTGTTTTATAGTGGGATCTCATTGCCACGATTTAGAATCAACATGTTGGCCAAGTTGCAATATTAAAAACAATGAAACCCTACTGAGAATATTATTCCATGGTGGCCAGGTGGTTTAAATGCAGTGGCTGTACATGTTGTGGTACTTCACTGAGCAGCAAGCAAGTAGAAAGTTATCACTGTCTTTGGAGGTGTAGCAGGCTTTAATCATGAAAATAAAAATAGAAGAGGGAAAGAAATTAAAAGGGCCATGTAACTAGAACATGGAAAATTAAAGAACTGGCCCACTAGCCTTGGACCTGAAATGCACTAATTTTCAGATGGCTGTGCACATGTGGTCAGACAAATTTCACTCACAGGCCAAGAGAGTCAATGACTAAAGTGGTATACATACCATTGGTATATATAGCAGTGGTATATATGTTTTTATTACAAGATCCGGGAAGACAACTAAGCCTGTCAAACTTTCTAAAGAGATTCTACAAAGAATTATTGCATGCAAATTGTGTACCCCTAAGTTATGTCCAAAGGATAATAAACACAAAGTCTTGCCTAAAAATTAATCTGTGAGATTTCATGCAAACAATTACATCTGCAGGCTTTAACAGGGTGCAATAAGAATCCTCCCCTAAATGCCTATTGACTTTAACAGGTGTGTTTCATAATAAATACATCAGTTCTACAGCCTGTGTGTCAGAACTTTTCATAATAGATCAGACCTAAGGCATATGAAATAACTTTTACCAATAAACCAATCAGGTCCATAGCATTTGTCATTGGCTCATCACTTTAATAGAGGCAGTCCAACTATACTGTGCATAAACTTTACTTTAAGACAGTATAATTGCAAATATGTACGTAATTACCGTTGTCTAAAAACTTAAAACATCCCTCGTAAGGTCTTACAAGGATAATCTTAGTGCAAATTTTCTATGTCTGCTGTTTATTTGAATAAGTCTAATATTCAACAAGAAAGGAGTATCACCACATGGACCCTGAGAAAGGTTCTAAATGGGATGTCAGAGAACAAGAGGAATAGTATCCTTTTGTAGGAAGACCCCTCACTCACCAACCTGGTTGGTGACATGCTTCATCATCGGGGTCCCACCCTGACGGCCGAATGCCATCAGGATGTGCTGCAACACCTGACGACAGTGAAGCTGGTTTTTTTGAGCGAATGGTGCAAAAAGTGATGTTAAAAATTGTCCTGGTATGACTTTTTGAAAAAACTTTATTCATAAGCTACTGGACAATGTTAAAAAAGAAGTGGAGATACTAATGGGTGATAATGACCGTAAGTATCTAAGTGAACATAATTAAGATGGTCTACATGTTTCAACCTGTAAATTGTAAATCCCAGGTTTTCTTCAGGACCAGAAAAAGGAAAATGGATGGTCTACACACTCTAACGTGTATCCTGTCCTAGATTCCTGTGGCCTTGCTGCAAAAATCTGCAGTAGGCAACCTCAAAACCTAAAATAGGTGAGGAAGAAAACGGCCTGTGGGAGGAAAAAGGAAAATCAGTCATGAATAAACAATTTACGTGCCTGTAACGTAGTGTAGGCTCTCACATGTCTGCATGCTTCATGCGAATCCCATTCAGAATAAGTAGCAAACATATATTGTGCATGGTGTGGACACATGCTGGTGTACTAATATTATAGTGCTGATTGGCCATATAGTAATAGTCAAGTGGTGCTGGAATATAGCCAACTTCATGAGCTCACTCTGTCCCACTGATCAATGTCTGTGTGGGTGGTGGCTATATATTTATTTCAAATAAGTCACTCTCACATAATTCTTGGCAGGGTGACTAACAATACTCACATACAGTATAGTGAGTGAATGATAAATGCATGCATTTATATTTATCACACAAAACAACATATATTGTCACAGAGAGAGATCTCACTCCAAACGTGGGTCTCAAGGACTTCGAGGGAGCAGAGGGAAGGCTTTGTCAGAGAGGGAACATATTCTGTGGTATATAAATAGTAGGTCAGAACAAAGGCCGGCATCATTATGTAATGTAAACGGGGCCTGGACAGTCCAGAGTGATGGCCAGGCTCGTTTGAACAACGCGCTGGGAATACTAATGTAAACGAGAGCGTAGGCACAACGTTTCGCGCAGTGCAGAAGTGCAAACATTTTTTAACAGGTACGCTGTGGTAAATTAATTCAATATTACCTCATCTCAGAATTTCTATACTTAATAATCACAATTTCAGTCAAAACAAGGAGAGGAGTCCGTGGTGCTCGAGTACAAAAAAAAAGGGTCCAGTAACTCGAGTTAAGGGGAGAGCTCCAGCACCAAGCGGGTACAGGAGTGGTCTGCAGCTTTATTCACACATCAGAATATTTATACAGTTTTCAGTCAATAGGCAAAAGAAGAAAAGAGAAGTGACAAGAAAAAGGGAAGTGACAAGCAGTAATTTCCAACAGATGTGTCAAGGTAGGGGCGTGTCTTGTGTCTCGTGAGAGGGCATGTGATGTGTGGAAATGTGTTCTCTTTCAGTTGAAGGCCCTTACTCATTTGGGGGTTTATATCTGGCGTAGAGTTAAGAACAGGAACCATCTTGTGTAAAACAGGAACTATCTTGCTGGTTCTGGGAATTGGCTGAACCACAAGAGTCAAAAAGGGGAACTATCTTGTGTAAAACAGAGACCATCTGCTCTCTGGCTTGCAGTCAAGGACAGGAACTATTTCTTAAGACAGGAACTGTCTGCTGGTTCTGGGAATTGGCTGAAGCACAGGAAGGGGTGGTCAATGAACTAAGATGCCAGGTGCAGGGTGTCTTACAGTTAAGAAAACAGGAACTATCTGCTGCTGGTTCCCAGAATTGGCAGAACCACAGAAATGCGTGGTCAATGAACGGGGGTGCCAGAGGCAGGGTGTCTTGCTTGTGGGTCTGAAGACAAAATGGATGTCACACAAAATGGGTGCTTGTTTGAATAGAAAAATGGCTGTCAGGCAGAAACAGGGAAATGATGGGGCACAATTGTCAATTTTTTTTCCACATTCCCTCCTTGCCCCAGAGTGTACCTACATTATATCTCAATTTGCATGAGATCATCTATACATTCTAGTAGCATAATTCTTTCCCTTTCTCTCTGCTGGACAAGTGGTTTAGGAATGCAGTTTGCAGCGCATGGACCGCACAGGGCAGGACCACATTGGATGCAAAGGCAGCATCCAGTTATTATCAGGAATATTATACCTGCTGCTGACAGCAGTTGCCATCCCCAGGACGATATTATCTTCCAGAACCAATGAGACCATGTCCAAGTGCCAGGTTCTTGATGTAAACTTGCGGCTATCTTGTGTAATTTTGTTATGGCCGTGTATACAGATGGGGAAATATCAGGAATAAATATACAGCAGCTAGAGCCTATAATTTTACAGGCTTCGCCTCTGTCAGCCAGAATGATGTCAAGGACAAGGCGATTTTGGAGAGTAACCAATCGTATGGCGGACTGCTCCTGGGTTAAGCTCCCCAGGGCAGACGCCGTCTGGTTTACAACAGCCTCTAAGGTCCTTGTCAACCTGCGTATAAGCTTGCTGTTCTGTACAGGGCCAACAAAGAAAAAGAACCCTTTGTTAAAATCTGTATACTGTTCCCATGAGGTTTTTGTTTGGTCAACCAAGGAGGTATCGATCTTTCTTTTATGTCTGACATGGGGCACCAGGAGGTCTCGGTGGTAAGTGGATGGGGCCACAAAGACAGGGGGTAACAGGAATGCTATATAGCAAGTTCCCCCCCAGTTCAAGGGCAGCTGCACATAGGCCGTTTGGCCACAGACGAAATAAGTATGGCGAGATGCTAGAAATGAGGACTTTCTTCTGTCTTCAAAACTTATAGTGGTATGACAGTCACTGTGCCCTAATGGAACAGAGCCATTTTTCTGGATGCACAGGTGTCCTTTTACTGGTGAGACCGAGATGGAAGGGGGACCAGCATTCTTTTTAGGTTTGGTATTTAACATCTTGTAGGACATGGTCATGTTCCCTTGCTTGTATTCTTCACTTTCTAGAACTGTACCTGTCGCCTGAGGATTTCCATCCTTATTTGGGTAACAGGCAGCATTAAGTACCTTGTTTAAGTCCCCCCAAGGCCACTCATTCTTGCATGAAATATTTCCGTCAGGGCAGGAGGTGGGGGTAGTATCGTCAGCTGTTATTAGGGCGAACCAGGCTTCACAAGTCCCATTATAGGAAAATGGAAAGGGGAAAAGAGGCATCCCTCCCTGTTTCTGATGAGGTGGGAGGCAGCCACATTTCCAGCAATTTGTGCTATTGCTGGCCTGATGAGTGTAGTGTAACATATGTATAAAGGAATTGTTTTGCAAGGCTAGTCTATGGGCTTGTTCATGAGGTGGTAGGTCATGATATGTGTGTTCCTCAGTGCTGTTGGGTGTATGAGAGGTGTGTGGTGTTGGAGGAAAAACAGTGTGGAGGATCCAACCAAGAGACGCCATAATGGTTATGAAGAAAAACAATATCATTAAACATATGATAGAACCAGTACGCAAGTTCTTAAAGTTCTTGTTTCTGCGTTTCATTCTATCTTTTTCCCACATAGTCCAGGTGTTTAAATTCATCCCCATGCTCCAACCGCTTCACCACTGGACCTGCGCCCAGTGGACTTAATTAGCCAGAGTCTGGATGGCAGACCTCAACTTTGATTTATATTCTTGTTGGGGGTCAGTTCCAAGGGCACAAAAGATTGTTCTGTTACAGTGTCACTAGGGTTGGCAGCGTCGCCGGCAATAGTGTCTTTTTGTCCAAAATATTTCCGGCAGTGGCTCGCGTGTAGCTAGCCCTTCCTGCCTTCGACCTTCACCGCCGTCCGAGTGGTTAGGAGCGCGAGCTTCGGAGTCTTCCACCTGGGCTGAAGAGGACTGGTCCTGTCAAAGTTTCTTATCATCACCCAGTCGCCGGGTCGGATGGTGTGTTCTCCAGGGGCAGTTTTTTCAGGGAAGGCTGCAGCGACCTGCGAACGACAAGATTGGAGTGCAGACATCAAGGAAGCCAGGTAATCAGTCAATATTCTGCTGTCTACATCAGTAATTCTTTTAGGCATTGGCGTACCCACATATTTGGCGGTCTGCCAAAGACCACCTCATACGGAGATAGACCAGTTCTGGAATGTGCTACCATACGCATGTAAAAAAGGGCAACCGGTAAGGCTACCATCCAGTCCACGCATTTGTCTGTACATATCTTGGCCAATTTTGTCTTCAAAGTCTGGTTGTGTCTCTCTACTGGACCTGCTGCTTGAGGATGTCTTACACAGTGAAATTTCCAAGTGTACCCTAACAGAAGAGACACTTGCTTCATGAGTTCAGAGGAGAAGGGCTGGCCGTTGTCTGAGTAGATGACGCGGGGCAACCCATATCTTGGGAAATATTCTCTTACTAGTTGCTTAGCAGTTGTCGTTGCAGTGTAATCTGGGACGGGATAGGCTTCTGTACATCTGGTCAGAGCACATACTACAACTAACACATACTTGTGACCTCTACATCTCTCCATCTGGATATAGTCCATTTAGAGAACTTCAAATGGATGGTCAGGGGGTTGGAATCCACCCTGCTCCACCTTTATGCCTTTACCTGGGTTGAACTGATTACAAATCATGCACGTTTTGACTTTTTGTTTGGCTGCAGCTCTCAAATGTTTGTTATGCCATACGTTCTGTATGCTGTCTAACATTGCTTTTTCTCCCAGATGCGATGGTCCATGTATGGTGTTTATTATAACCTGTACCATAGCATCCGGCAGAAACCATACTGCTCTTTCAGGTGTCATCCAACCCTGATCTGTAAGGACCCCTCCTTTTTCCTTCCATTCTAACAGTTCCTGTGGTGTGGTGTGACTTTGGATATCCTCGATGTCAGAAAAGGGGTCTCGTATTGCGTATTGGCGGTGTGGTATATTCAATTCTGTGTTTGACGCTAATTTGGCTGCACTGTCTGCGGAATCATTTCCTTTTGATATTTCATCGGTTCCTTTTGTGTGTGCTTTACACTTTAGTACTGCAACTTTCGCTGGTAACTGACTGGCCTCTAGGAGGGCAGTGATGAGTGTAGCATGCTGTATTTTAGACCCATGTGATGTGAGGAATCCTCTCTCTTTCCACAATGTGCCGAAGTTGTGTACAACCCTGAAAGGGTACTGTGAATCAGTGTAAATGTTAACTGATTTTCCTTTTGCTAAGTGACATGCTCGTGTTAGTGCTATGAGTTCGGCTGATTGTGCTGACAGTATCTCTATCTTGTGTGCTTCCAAGGTGTTTGTACCATTTGTGACGGCATAGGCTGCTGCTAGTTCTCCAGTGGGGAGTCTCATGTAAGAACCATCAACAAAAAGTGTCATTTCTGCCTTAGAAAGGGGAGTATCTTGTAAATCTGGTCTGGCTTTGGTCACTAAATCAATTATGTCAATACAATCGTGACGTTGTTCAGTAGGAGAGGTCAGTGGCAACAGTGTTGCTGGGTTTAAAATGTTGCATCGTCTAATCTCAATATGTGGCTGAAAAAGCGTCATCTCATATCCGGTGAGTCTGGCTATTGTCAGATGCTGTGTTTGCGTTCTGTGTAGCAGACGTTCTACAGCGTGTGGGACCTGGACTATCAGATGATGTCCCAATACAATAGCATCGCTTTGTCTAATAGCTTGTGCAGTAGCTGCTACTGATTTTAGATATGCAGGTAATGCTTGTGCTACTGGATCTAATGTACTTGAAAAATAACCACATGGTCTATGTCTGTCTGCTTGAAGTTGGGTCAGGACTGATAGTGCTGTACCTGAGTTTTCTGTTACAAACAAGGTAAAATCTTTGGTGTAATCAGGTGTTGCTAACACTGGGGCTTGACACATAGCCTTTTAAAGAGACTGAAAAGCTTGTGTGTGTTCATCTGTCCAGGGTAATTGTGGAGTAGCGTCAGCTTCGAGTGTTGTCAGCTGCACTAATGGTTTAGAAATTAGTGCAAATTGCGGGATCCACTGTCTACAATATGAGGTGAGACCAACAAAAGCTCGAACTTGTTTCTGTGTTGTTGGTTGTGGTATTTGTTGTATGAGCTGGATGCGTTCCTGTGTAAGCTGCCTACTCTCCTTTGACAGCAAGTGCCCTAAGTATGCCACTTGCTGTAAACAAAATTGGAGCTTACCAGGGGAAACTTTATGGCCATTTGCAGCTAGGAATTCTAGTACTAGTAGTGATGCTTCAGCACATGCTGCATCGGATCTGGCCGTAATGAGGATATCATCAACATATTGTAGTATGGCTGAATCCGTGGGCATTTGAATAGTATCCAATTGTCTTTTCAGCGCTTGGCTATATACACTTGGACTTTCGGTGAAACCTTGAGGAGCTCTTGTGAATTGGAAACTTCATCCTTGTAAGGAGAAGCCGAAAAGGTATTGACTGTCTGGGTGAATGGGTATACTGAAGAATGCGTTTTTTAAGTCGATGACAGAAAAATGCGTTGCTTCTGCATCTATGGCTGTGAGTAAAATGGAGATGTCTGGGACCACAGGGTGTTTTGGAATGACACATTTATTGAGCTCTCTCAAATCCACCACTAGTCTGTAGACAGGTGGTGTTCCTGGTTCCACTTTTTTATGAACTGGTAAAACAGGGGAATGGCAAATGTTCGAAGTTGTTTCTTTAATCACACCTGACTGTATTAGGTCATGAATATTTAACATTAATGCTTTTTCAGCTTGAGGTGGAATTTTGTATTGTCTTATACGTGGTAGTTGGGCTCCCTCTTTCAGTGTAACCTTGTGAGGTGTTATTTCCATACATCCTACTGTAGTGGAATCAGTGGCCCAAAGGGTGTGTGGCAAATCTTTCAAACGCTCGTCTAATTCTCTACTTGTGTAGTGGCCCTTAAAATCTCGTAGAAATAATCTGACATCTTTAGGTGAGCAAACAATAACGGCTCCTAATTCTTTCAATGTTTTTATACCAAGCAAATTTTCTGGACATGATTTTGTCAATATAAGATCTGTAGTTGTCGTGAGGGGACCAACCTGCAAGGGCAGTGGTTTTGACGTGGCGTTTGTCACAGGTTGTCCGGAGAAACCCAGAGAAATACTTTTTGAACCCGAGAGAGGAGCCTCTGGGACCTCTTGATGTCTTCTTGTTGTTTTACTGGCCCCAGTGTCTAGTAGAAACTTTCTATCCTCCCCAAGAAGTCTGACCTCTATAAATGAGCCTTTCTGATCTACTGGGATAGGTATTTGGGGCAGTTTGTCATCTTCTCTCCCTGGGCAACATCATGAAAAATCTGGGTAGTATTCAGTGTAGTTGCTGTCTATAATGTTCATTTGGGCCATTTGTGTTGTCGGTGGAACTGAAGGTGTTGAACTGCCTTGGGAAACATTCTGTTTTGGCTGATATGGACGAGGCTGTGTCTTACCAGTAGCCAAATTGTGCTTTAAGACAGGGCAGTCTTTAACGAAGTGTCCCATCTTTTTACAATAATTACAAGTGCTCTTCACGTTTGTCTGGCTACCTGGTGTCTGTTGGCTCTGGGGTGCAGTTTGGGCTACTAATGCTTTCATCTTGGTGTCTTTCATGCGTTTCTTATCATTTTCTTCTTCATCCCTAATGCGATTTTGGTGATATTGTAGCATTTGTAACACCTGTGGTGGTGTATGTGCTTGCCAGGTACTTTCTACTTTTAGTACTCTTTCCTTAATAGCTGGCAAGGCGTTGTCTACTAATTTGGAAACAAACAGATGCGGGTAAGCTTCGCTTGTCGGCGTAAGGCCGCTATTTACCGCAAAACATTTTTCAAGTCTGGTGTAATAATCTCCTATGTCTTCACCATGTTTCTGTTTGCAGGAGGAAATGGTATCCCAGTCCTCCTTTTTCACTGTCAGTAACTGTGGTAGCACCTTTAAAATAGTGCCAGGAAGTGCTTTTAGTCTGTCTCCTATACCTTGACCTGCTACTCTAGTATTTTCGTCATTCTGAAGTTCGGTCAATCTAATGTGTTCACCTGCTACTTCCCAATCTTTTTCTCTTAGTTTGTCATATATACCCAATGGCAACAATAATTTCAGAATTGCTGTGATATAAGAAAGAGTATATGTTCCCATCATTAATACATCTCCTAATTCTTTAAAGAATCCAGCAGGATCCTTTGAGTGAGAGGGAACCATCTCTTTTATCCTTAGTAACTCAAGTTTTGTCAAGGGTACATAAATAAAAACGCGTTGTAGCGCGCCATTCGTGTCAGCTCTGGGGTGGACCTCTCTCATGGGGAACTGGCGTGTTTGAGGAAGTCTATTAATTGGTCCACAAGTATTATTGAAAGATTTATATTCAGTCGTTTTCTGGTATTTCTGTCTAAAATCTATAAATGTGTTGAGAAAAACTGAACTATTGTGGAGGAACATTTTATCAGCGCAGTCAGACAGAAAATCTTCGAGTCTTGGATCATGTTTAAAATGAGTGTCATTGAGTGTGATGAGATGTTGTACCATGTAGAGACTTGCTAATCTTTGATGTGAGTGTGGTAATGCTAGAAAAAGTTGGGCTATGAGATCATTGTCATATTTCTTATATTGAGAGACCCATAGGGTCGCAGTTCTGGCTATTTCCTCCTCCTCCGGTGTAAGCGGAGGTTCCTGGTCTAACCAGTAGTCTAATGCATTGGATGTTATTTCAAATAACTCATCTGGAGATGACCGTTCAGAGTGACCTTGGAGGAATGTAGGCGGGGGTGTTTGTGAATTAGGGGCGGAAGAACGAACGGGTAGGACTTTTTCAGTAGGTTCAGTAATTTCCTCCTCAAGTTTCTTATTCTCTTCATTTGTTCTGAAGTTTTGCAGAATACAGGTCATCTTACGGGTGAACCTGTCTAGGGCATCATTTATAAGTTCTAGACTAGTGTGGTCGGATGCGGAATCTAATAAGTCAAAAAGTGAAACTGGTGCATTTCTTTTCTCTGCTTATATGTGTTTTATGAAACAGCAAAGGAGGAACCTATACATGTGCATTTTTACAGGGTGTGATCTTCTTGTAGTCATAGCGTTAATGGCTCGTGAGTTCTCTCCAGTACGAAGAAACTCAGAGGCCGCTTGAAGAAACGTGTCAATTGCTGGTAGATGTCTTATTTCTTCCCAGGAGTCATGAAGTATTTTACTTATTCGGCCCGCCTCCCCTGTGTTGCTCGGAATCGGGTCATAGGGGCAGTCGGGAATTGTTTTACCTGGGTCTGGACCTAAGGCACCCCCTTCTGGAGTGAGAGGTGGTGTGTTATGTTGTAAAAAGGGTGGCGGAGGCAGAGGGTGTTGAATTACTGGAACCTCATATGGAGGTGGAGTATCTAAGAGGAATTTGGTGAAAGTATCCTCTGGTGATGGGGCGGTAGGTTGTGCAATGTTAACGTTTTCAGGTGTAGATGGCAATACAGGATAAAAACCAGTAGAAATTGCTGATTGTTCCCTTTTATTCCTTTCACTAACTACTTCTTTCCCTATTTCTTGTAACTGTTCTTTCTTGGCCTGCTCTGACATTCTCTTACCCTTTTCAACTGTATGCAATTCCTTCTGTTGCCTCCTATGGGTTTCTTTTCTCCATAATTCCACCGAGTCACTTTGTGACTGGCGGACTCCCTTTTTCTTCCACAACTGTTCCTCTAATTTTATAATACATTCCATGTCAAAAGTACCATTTTCAAGCCATCTATATCTGTGTTCTAGGTCTTT
Organism: Lissotriton vulgaris; assembly: GCF_964263255.1. Lineage (NCBI taxonomy): Eukaryota > Metazoa > Chordata > Amphibia > Caudata > Salamandridae > Lissotriton > Lissotriton vulgaris. The sequence goes on along the minus strand of NC_141686.1, from coordinate 24,664,236 downwards.
AGTATAATCCACCCACAAATCACAATAAATTATTGCACCAACACCATGTTTTGCATACATGAAGTGTCCTGGAGTATCCCGAGGAGGAAGGGGAATTTCCTTCTCAAGAATACTCCTTTTGGTTGCTATCTTACGTATTTTCGAGAAAATAGGCATGATGGCAAGACTTTTCAAAGATTTAAAATTGAGAGAAAAAGAAAAACAAACAGAACATATATCTTTACCGTACCCACGAAAGTGGTCCGTCTTTTATACTAGTTTAGCAGTCCTCACAAAATAAGTGAGAAACCAACAAAAACATGTATCTTTACCGCACCCACAAAGTGGTGAGTCCGTCTTTTATACTAGTTTAGCAGTCCTCACCAAAGATAGGTGAGAAAGCAACAAAATCATGTATCTTTACCGCACCCACAAAGTGGTGGGTTCGTCTTTATACTTTTCAGCAGTACTCACCGAAAGAATAACTGGAAGGCCTCTTGAAGATCTTGAAATGCGCGCAGCTTCTAAGGTGGGACTCGCAGAACCTCGGACTCGTCTCTTCACAAGTTGGGCTCTGGTTCAGGACGTTCTGCAATTTTCCTCACCGCCTCGTGTGGATGCCGGGCCGCAGTTGATCCCCCTCTTTGCCTCGAGGGAGTTAGCGGGAATTCCCCGCATTGTGCACTTTGAAGTCCGTCAAAGGTCAGGAGGGGACAGTACCGGGTCCAATATCACCGGCTCGTGGGGAAAAGGGAGCGTCCCTGTTCGGGAGCCAATTAATGTGGTAAATTAATTCAATATTACCTCATCTCAGAATTTCTATACTTAATAATCATAATTTCAGTCAAAGCAAGGAGAGGAGTCCGTGGTGCTCGAGTACAAAAAAAAAGGGTCCAGTAACTCTTGTTAAGGGGAGAGCTCCAGCACCAAGCGGGTACAGGAGTGGTCTGCAGCTTTATTCACACATCAGAATATTTATACAGTTTTCAGTCAATAGGCAAAAGAAGAAAAGAGAAGTGACAAGAAAAAGGGAAGTGACAAGCAGTAATTTCCAACAGATGTGTCAAGGTAGGGGCGTGTCTTGTGTCTCATGAGAGGGCATGTGATGTGTGGAAATGTGTTCTCTTTCAGTTGGAGGCCCTTACTCATTCGGGGGTTTATCTCTGGCTTAGAGTCAAGAACAGGAACCATCTTATGTAAAACAGGAACTATCTTGCTGGTTCTGGGAATTGGCTGAACCACAAGAGTCAAAAAGAGGAACTTTCTTGTGTAAAACAGAGACCATCTGCTCTCTGGCTTGCAGTCAAGGACAGGAACTATTTCTTAAGACAGGAACTGTCTGCTGGTTCTGGGAATTGGCTGAAGCACAGGAAGGGGTGGTCAATGAACTAAGATGCCAGGTGCAGGGTGTCTTACAGTTAAGAAAACAGGAACTATCTGCTGCTGGTCCCAGAATTGGCAGAACCAAAGAAATGCGTGGTCAATGAATGGGGGTGCCAGAGGCAGGGTGTCTTGCTTGTGGGTCTGAAGACAAAATGGATGTCACACAAAATGGGTGCTTGTCTGAATAGAAAAATGGCTGTCAGGCAGAAACAGGGAAATGATGGGGCACAATTGTCAATTTTATTTCCACAACGCTGAAAGGGAGATTTGGTCAGCGCATCGATGGAACATCGCGTAGGGCTGGCGATGGTAGCGGGCTCAATTAGGTTACTTACAGTTATGCTGACATCAAAATCGATCAGCCTACGTGCCTCTCCGGTGTCCCCGCTATACCGTCAGCACGCCGGCAAGATAGATATCAAGCCGCCGCTTCCGGGAGTAGGCGGGGCCTCGTGGGACGCGTGTGAAGTCGTTGCTAAGCGACTAGGGAGAATGCCAGTATGGTGGTCTGGCGGGGACAGAAAGGGCACGTGTGTGAAAAATTGATAGTTATTCCACCACGGAGGGGCAATAGATGCCTGGAAATCTTGTTAAAGGTAAAATTTATGAAAGCGAGACTAGCAATAAATACATGGATAACTCGCTGAAGGTGAAGATTATGAAAGCGAGACTAGCAATATGCTACAGTGGAAAGAAATAGAAATTATATTGGAACATACATTAATGGAACATGCAGTCACAAGGTGACTCTGGGGAAGGGAAGTTCTAAATGATTGGAAAAGGACGGCCGATGTGCCATCCGGGAGGGTGGTGAAGAGGGTAATCTTCCACACCGGGGTCAGTTGAGGAGTCGGTGTATGGCAAATCTAGAGAAAATAAGCACTGCTGTTCCTTGGTCCATATACTGATTATTACTAGGACAACGGTCGTTGTGCTTTCAGTGGGGGCACAGTGCATGGATTGATCGCTTATGAAGGGCACAGTATCAGTCATTTTTGAAGAACAGAGGCCCAGGGGATGTTATCGTTCAGGCCTGTTAAGTGCGTGGATAACCTATATATCCAACGCTGTTCTTTTTCAAACAGGCGTTTTTGTAGGTTTGGTCCGGCTTCACCTGCTCAATTACAGTCCACACCATATCATTTGGGGTATGATGGGCTTCAAGGAAATGGTCTGTTAGTCTGGTCGCACTTTTTTTGCAATGGATTGTACTACGATGTTCGCAAATACGTTGTTTCACTTTTCTTGTTGTCATACCAATGTATGATTTTCCACAGGTGCACTTGATCAAATAAATCACATTATTACTGTTGCAATTGGTATGTGACGATTGTCTCCAAATTTTCCCTTCTTCCAGATCTAGGGTTTTTGTGTTGTTGGTTAAGTGGCACACACTGTAATTGCCACAACGGAAATGTCCAACCACCTCAGGTAATCCCCAGGCTCTGGTCAGTGACTGGTCCTCATTGTGTCTAGTTGCCTTTGGTCTTGTGTTAACCAAGGTGTCCTTCAGACTGCGTGACTTTTTGAAGGAGAACAAGGGTTTTGCCCAATGTAAATTCCCTGTGTTTAGTATAGCCCAATGTTTATTCACACACCTGCTCATTTGATTTGATATCGCATTGAACGTTGTGACACATGTTAGTGGTATGGTGCTATCGGTAGTCACTTTTTCTTCCAGAAGAGCTTCTCGAAGCTGATTTCTTGCTCTGTTTTGACATTTTTTGATTATCTGGTTTGGGTAGCCTTTGGCCGGCAATTTTTCAGTTAAGTCAGCTGCTTGCTTGTGGTAATCCGAGACCTTGCTACAGTTCCGGCGGAGTCTCAGAAATTGTCCGACTCAGCCGGAATTGTAGCAAGGTCTCGGATTACCACAAGCAAGCAGCTGATTTATTTTATTTTTTAATTTTTTTAATTTTGATTTTGAGAACATACATTTAACAATACAGATTCCTTCTTAAACAGCAGAATTGGTTATTAATACAGATTAGCAAACAAAATTATTTAACAGTATAGGCATACGATACAACAAAACATTACTTAAAATTGAGAATAAGGAAAGCAGAACATAAAAAGAGAGAAAGAGAGGAAAAGAGAAAAAGAAGATACTAATACGACAAAAAAAAAAAATCGCAATTCCTTTAGCCATACCATTCCGCCACCGGCGCCCAAATCCTGGTTGCCAGTTGTCGCCTCCTCTCCCCTTTACACGAAAAAGCAGAAAATTCAAGCCTTTGAATAGCTAACAATCTTGCTTGCCACTGCAAGAAGGTTGGAGCTTCCGGAGACAGCCACTGAGATGTAATACATAGGACCTGCGACATAGCAATAAATATTAGGGCTGATTTATATAGAGAATTACTACCTACTAGACTATTGCCAACCTCAGCCCCAAATATCACTAATGCCGGGGTCAGTACACAACTGGTCTTAAGTGTAGCATTAATAAAGTGCTCAATATCTTCTAAAAACCCTCCAAGGGATGGGCAGGAATGAAACATATGAATTATGTTGGCTGCGAGCAAGCCGCATCGTGCACAATCATTGCCCTTTATGGCACCCCACTTCGCAATCTTAGCGGGCGTGTAATATAGATCTAACATTGCCATATAACTTTGAGTCTTAAGTGAACCTGACACAATAACCTGACTGGAAAGTTCTAAAACCGGGGTTAGATCGATACCAGCCCTTCCAAGTTTCAATTCCCACTTACCGGAAGGTTGATACTATGTATTGATAAAGCATTCCTATTCTGCTTCTTTTCTTTCTTAATCAATTCAATAATTGGTACTTTATCCAAAATACCTGGTGTTTTCTTCAAGTATTTATATATAAAGCTTTGAATCTGCAAATACTTAAGGAAATCGTGTGGAGATAACTTAAATGTATTCTTAATTTCGCTATAAGGTAAAACTTGTCCATCCTCCACCATATCGCACAACCCATGGACGCCCTGCCTTTGCCAACTATACATAATATAATCTTGAAAGATACTAGGAAAAACTCGGGTGGCTTTAAAAGGCGTATACAAATTCATATTTGGAATAGCTAGTTTCTTCCTAATTATCCGTCAGATAGTGCATGCAGCAATCATAACTTTGAAGCAGGTTCTCTTATAGTAGCTGGGCTCCAGGACCTCGAGCAGAATACCCTTTGCAGCAGACCCCAGCCCTATCTCAAAGATAGTAGGGCGATTACATAATGGTACATTCGCTTTATCTCCACATATCAAAACTCCCATTACTTGTAGCATTGCAGCCCAGTGATACATAACAAGACTAGGAACCGACCAGCCCCCCCAATCTCGAGGAAGGCACATCCATTTAGCTGCCCGACATGAGTGCCTGTAACCCCACAAAAACCTATAGCAGACCCTATCTGCCTTAGTCAGACTACTTTGAGAGAATAAAAGAGGGATAGTCCTAAACAAGTATAAAAATTTAGGAAGAACTAACATTTTAATAATGCGGCAGCGTCCATACAAAGATAAATATAGACTGTCAAGTCGCTCTAATTTAGTGTTCACTGCATCTATCACAGGTAGGATATTTAGATCCGGTATGCTGTCCACTGCAGGGCTTATACGCACCCCTAAATACACGGCTTCAGGAACGACTGGGGCATCAGAAATTGGCATGCCAGGCGTCTGAACCACCTGAGTCTTTGCGACATTGAGCTTATAGCCTGATACTGCCCCAAAATGCCCTGCTAGCTCCTTAAGTTCCCTAAACGCAGATGGAACATCAGATGTTATGACGGCTATATCATCTGCATACGCTAACAGATTATACAAAGTATTGCCAGCTCTTATCGGTACTATATTCTGATTAGCCTCAATTTTAGAGAGAAAGGGGTCTATATACAGGGCAAACAGCAGGGGGTGAACAAGGACACCCCTGCCGCGTGCCCCTGGTGATAGGAAAAAAGCTAGTCTGCTGTCCAGAAATACGAAGTTGGGCTCTTGGAGAGAGATACATCGCATAGATCGCCTGTATGAATTCTGCAGGGAATCTCTTCCATTTAAGTGCAGCCCACAGAAACCCCCAGGAGACCCTGCCTTCACGGCATCCAACAGGATCAACCCGAGGGGAGAATTCGTACCATGAGCCCAGTCTAATAATGCAATGGAGCGCCTGACATGGTCCGCCGTGTCCCGACCCGGAAGAAATCCATGCTGGTGCACAGAGACCAATGGAGTGACCATTATTTTTGAGTACATTTTCGAATCACTTTTAATTAGTGAAATCGGCCTAAATGACGATGGTAGCAAATCAGGTTTGCCTTTTTTTTAACAACACTATGGTTGCGTTTTGCCATGATTCAGGCACTATGCCCCTCTGGGCTGCTCTTAATACCTCAAGGAAAAACTGTCCAATTTCCACTAGAAATGCCTTATAGAATTCTAATGGAACTGCATCTGGGCCACTAGCCTTACCGCTAGCCAGGGAAGTTACAGGGAGCTCGACCTCCTCCCATTGAATGGGCGCGGCCAAGAATTCAGCCTGTTCAGGAGAAATAAAAGCAGTCTTAATATCAGCTAAGAAATCATCTACAGCCCTCTCTATATCTGAACTAGAGATATCTTCTCTATATAAAGAAGAATAAAAATCCCAAAACACTTCATTAACCTCCTCCTGGGTATCACGTATTATTCCGCGTTCGTCTTGAATTTTTAGAATCTGGCTTTGTATACTTCGCTGATGGAGTCTCTTGGCAAGGACCCTGCCTGAGTTCTCCCCGAACTCAAACATCTCTGTGAGATATTGTAAATACTTTAATGCTAGGTCCTGAGCAAAAGACTCCAGCAACCGGGCTTTGAGAATTGCTACCTTTTGTTGGCTGGGCACTATATCATTCTTAATATTTAAAGTAAGTTCAATTTCTGCCTCCCTAAGCTCTTTCACGCCTGTGCGCATCTGCTCTTGTTCTAAATTCCACCTATAAGAGGAGAAACTTTTAGTCTCACCCCGTAATCCAGCTTTCAACGTATCCCAAACTACTTGGTCTGAAGCCGACCCCCTATTAAAATTCAAAAACTGAACTACCCATTTTTTAATATGTGCACAGTACTCCCTCTCGAATAATAACTTCCTTTCAAACGTCCACTTCCTAGGAGGTTTCCTAATTCGTGGGCATGAACATTCGGCAATCAGTGGGTTATGATCCAAAAGGAGCCGTGGTGGACAAAAAATAGCGGAAGCAGGTGCCACCTGTTTTGAAAGAAAAACATAATCTAACCTAACATTTTTCTTGTGAGGTATGGAGTGAAACATAAATCCATCTTCCATTTTATTATGCAGAAACCATAGATCTACAAGACCATGTTCCTGAAGGAGAGCCTGAAGTGCTTTAAATACTTTTGGCTTTCTCCCCACATAATTATGATCTCTGGCAAGGTCAAACTCACTTAATATATTAATATTCATATCTCCACACAGAAGAAATGGGCTAGGCCAAGCTGCCAATTCTACGTCTAGATATTTGAACACATCAGGATCATATACATTCGACCCATAGACATTGCAAATCGTTAACGGTTTACCACCTATGCACAATTCCGCTATTGCACACCTACCCATTCTATCATCCAATGTCCTTTTACAAAGACCTACGTCCCGCTTCATAATTATGGCGACCCTTCTGATCATAGAGGTCTGTTTAGAGCAGACTAGAACCTCAAACCCAGACAACCTAAGGCACTCCCGCTTCCCCCATGGTACATGTGTCTCCTGCATGCATAATATATCTACCCGCATTGATTAGACAATTTTAGAGAACAGAGCCCGCTTTTTAGCATCATTAAGACCACATACATTCCAAGTGCCTATAACAAGTTTATCCTGCCCCATCAAAGTATAGAAAAATTAAACGAAAATAAGCTTTCCTCAGCCTTGATAATGTACCGCAATACCTACAAGCCATCACATAGACAGACTGTACTGCCAATTCTGCAATATGAATCTCAAATTTTTTAGATTTTAAAGCCTCCACACCCTCCCACCACCCCCGTTTACCACAACCCACAACACCCTGCCCCCCATATCCCCACCACCCAGAATGAGGCTTAAGGACTCTGTCATCAGCGATGTCGAGGTGCTACAACCGTTCCCCCACCCCATCAACTTCCCTACCACACTCATGTGTCAGTCTCTTTCCCACCTTTCTTTAAACCGAATTGTTTCTCCTCTTAACAGGATTAGCTTGGTTTAGGGCGCCCTATTCTTACAGCAAGTCATTAAGAACTGTAGATTGCATAGTTACAGACAAACAAAACTTATATATTTCCTAAAGCATAAAATAAGAGATTCTCCTACACTACCTACACATACGAAACATAACAATTAGCATCATTGTCTCCTAAGCAAAAAATATAGCAGAACGAGTAGAGTACCCAATTATATCTAGAAACCTACTTAGAAAATTACATATCCTCGGAAAGAGATATACACTAATTAATACTTCAACAAGTAACCTAAACAGTGATTACCCCTACCCTCCACCCAATAAACCCAGTGCAATCAAGGAAAGAGTTACAAATTCCCTGTATCAAAATCCGATACTGTATGACTTATTTTTTCGCATTTTTCTCCAGGTCCTCTAGATAGTCCTGCACCATCCTACCAGAAGTAAAAAACCTCATTTGACCATTGATGATGACCTTTAATTTAGAGGGATTAAGCAGAAAAACCTGGGTTCCTGTAGCTTTAAAGGGAGCAATTGATTTCCGCATTTGCCATCGTTCATTGACAGTCGTCGGGCAAAAGTCCGGGCGAACGAAGAACTCACACCCCATACCAGTTAGTTTTTTTCTCTGGCCTTGCTAAATCGTAAAGAGCTTCTCGCAGCAAATAGTTATTCAAGCAAATTAATATTGCCCTTGGGTATGAATTCTGGTCACCCTGTCTTTCCCTCCCACGCTGTCGCACCACAAAAGGAAACCTATGAGCACGAATTACTTCCTTTTCCCAGTTCCATGCACTCAATTCTGGAAACGCTTCCTTAAACAACTGGACAACAAACGTACGAGGATCTGCCCCCTCTCTTGTTTCTGCAATTCCTAACACACGTAGGTTGTTACGACGTGCTCGATTCTCTAGGTCCGTGAGCTTCCAGTCCAAGTCGACCTTAGATTTCTGTAAGGACTCTACAGCAGTTTGTTGCTTCACTTGGGTATCTTCTACAGAGGATACTCTCTCCTCTACTTCCACCACCCGTGATGTTACTTCTGCACAAGTTTTTATTAACCGCCGTACAGTGTTCTGTAGTTTTCTTACAGCTCCTTGCGTGCCCTGTCCCTCAATTTTGGTTTCACTGCGGTGAGTCATAACAGTCTTATAGATCAGACCAAGCGTGATTGACTCCTCTGCCAACTCTTCGTCCAAGTTAATCTGTACCAAAGGCTGGATTCGATCCCACTGTGCTCCTTCGCTGATGTCCGTTGTTTTCCTCACTGTGTCCTGGGACGGAGACTGTTCAAATTCATCTCCTTCTTCATCATCTGGGAGGTCCCCCCAGTCTCCAAGATTGCTGACACTGTCCAGATCATGTTCCTTATCAGATAAGGTCGTTAAGTCCGACATTGAATAGAATTTGCCGTCTGATTCCAGCCCCTTGTCCAACCCCTGAGTAAATAGTTCCCTATATAATCTTGACTGAGAGGCACCATCTTCTGCAACCATTGCCGATGTTGTCACCACTGTCAGAGCTGAATTCCCTCTTGCCACTGCAGATGCCTCTTTCCTGCCAGCATCCACGGTGGTGGTAATATGGTTACTAAGGGGAGTTTCCACAACATTTTTGTCTGCATGTTCCTGGCCTAGCTTGGCAGTCTCTTTCACCTTAGCGCCCGCCTTTTATCAAAAATTGCTGCAACAGTTTTCTGTTTGATAGGTGTCTCTTGGGCCAGGTGGGCTGCTGAATCTCGATACTGACTCTGTATAACACCTAATGCCCCTTGCCCCCCTTGCGCTTGAATTTGTGAAATAGCTGCCAATCCTGACTGAATTTTCACAGTTTGCTCATTGACGTTTCCTGCCCCTGCAGCCATACTGTCAGAACCACCATTAACACTGGGTGTAGTAGACTTGCGAGCAGCCCCCTTGGTTTTGGAGACATTATTAACTCTATCCACAGTAGTGTTCTGTTCTCCTCCCATTGAAGTCTCAGCAGGTGTCTCGGCCATTGCCCCACCTCTATTCCTCCCAGTGCCCCTTCCCTTCGGCGCCATACTCGCAAAGAGAAGAAGTCTGTTGCAGATTTAGAGGGTTTAGAAACAGGTACTACAACCGTTGTTAAAAGTTTAGTATTAGGTATACTTCTTTTTTTCCCCCTTTACTTTCAATACTTCGAGTAGACTGGACACAGCGTTGAAGCCCGTCGCTTCTCAGATTGACTTGCAAAAATCCCTCAGTAGATTAGGAGGCTGTGCGGGTATTTTTTTGTCACTGCAGCATATACAACTGTACAAAAACAGCCACGAAGCTTTCGGGCATCTACGTTCAGCCTTTCAGCTCGCTGAACACAGGGCACCAGCAATCCTCAGAAACACCGAGAAACAAGCGAAAATCAACCGCGCTGAGCCCAGCGCGGTCGTTGCCTTGATGCTTCGCATTCCGGGCTCGCTCAATCAGGTACGCCCAGCTGGGTCCATTCACCTCTTGCACCGCGGAGACCGACCCAAGCCGCCGGACAGGTAATCTTCGACTGACGGCACGCCTTGAAACAGCGATAACAGGTCTCAAACTCAGCCGAGATGAAACAGCACTATGTCGGCTGGAGCAGGTCAGTAAAGGACTGATCAGGGAGCATTCTCAGCAGTTATTCGGGAGAGTAATCCTCGCTGGTAGGGAGTTTGAACGGGGTCATCAGAAGAGCACCTCACCCGGCCACAGTAGCAGCCGCCATCTTGCCTCCGTTAACCACGCAAGCAGCTGACTTAACTGAAAAATTGATGGCCAGGGGCTACCCAAACCAGATAATCAAAAAATGTCAAAGAAGAGCAAGAAATCAGCCTAGAGAAGCTCTTCTGGAAGAAAAAGTGACTACCGGTAACACCATACCACTAACATGTGTCACAACGTTCAATGCGATATCAATTCAAATGAGCAGGTGTGTGAATAAACATTGGGCTACACTAAACACAGGTAATTTGCATTGGGAAAAACCCTTCTCCTTCAAAAAGTCACGCAGTCTGAAGGACACCTTGGTTAACACAAGACCAAAGGCAACTAGACACAATGAGGACCAGCCACAGACCAGAGCCTGGGGACTACCTTAGGTGGTTGGACTTTTCTGTTGTGGCAATTGCAGTGTGTGCGACTTAACAACACAAAAACCCTAGATCTGGAAGAAGGGAAAATTTGGAGACAATTGTCACATACCAATTGCAACAGTAATAATGGGATTTATTTGATCAAGTGCACCTGTGGGAAATCATACATTGGGATGACAACAAGAAAAGTGAAACAACGTATTTGCGAACATCGTAGTACAATCCGTTGCAAAAAAAGTGCGACCAGACTAACAGACCATTTCCTTGAAGCCCATCATACCCCAAATGATATGGTGTGGACTGTAATTGAGCAGGTGAAGGCCGGACCAAACCTACAAAAACGCCTGTTTGAAAAAGAACAGCGTTGGATATATAGGTTATCCACGCACTTAACAGGCCTGAACGATAATATGCCCTGGGCCTCTGTTCTTCAAAAATGACTGATACTGTGCCCTTCATATGCGATCAATCCATGCACTGTGCCCCCACTGAAAGCACAACGACCGTTGTCCTAGTAATAATCACCATATGGACCAAGAAACAGCAGTGCTTATTTCCCTTAGATTTGCAATACACCGACTCCTCAACTGACCCCGGTGTGGAAGATTACCCTCTTCACCACCCTCCCGGATGGCACATCGGCCGTCCTTTTCCAATAATTTAGAACTTCCCTTCCCCAGAGTCACTTTGTGACTCCATGTTCCATTAATGTGTGTTCCAATGTAATTTCTATTTCTTTCCACTTTAGCATATTGCTAGTCTCACTTTCATAATCTTCACCTTCAGCGAGTTATCCAGGTATTTTTTGCTAGTCTCGCTTTCATAAATTTTACCTTTAGCGAGATTTCCAGGCATCTATTCCCCTCCGTGGTGGAATAACTATCAATTTTCCACACACAAGCCCTTTCTGTCCCCGCTAGACCACCATACTGGCATTCTCCCTAGTCGCTTAGTAATGACTTCACAGGTGTCCCACGAGGGATATATGATGATACAACGCATGTTATTACAACGCATGCTTTTACATCGCATTTTTTACAACGCAAAAACTTTTACAACGCATGTATTTACAACGCAGGTACCTTTACAACGCATACCATTACAACGTAAGTATTGGTAAATATATATTAATTTTATAATCGTAAATTAATTGAAAAAAGATATAATTTAATGTAATTTAATTTAATTTAATTTATATTAATTAATTTAATTTAAATTTAATTTTAATTTATTTTTACCCTGTACCCCTTTACCCAAAAACCCAAAACTGACCCTGAACCCCAAAAATACCCCTTTACCCAAAAACTAAAAACTGACCCTGAACCCCAAAAATACCCCTTTACCCAAAAACTAAAAACTGACCCTGAACCCCAAAAATACCCCTTTACCCAAAAACTAAAAACTGACCCTGAACCCCAAAAATACCCCTTTACCCAAAAACTAAAAACTGACCCTGAACCCCAAAAATACCCCTTTACCCAAAAACTAAAAACTGACCCTGAACCCTAAAAATACCCCTTTACCCCAAAACTAAAAACTGACCCTGAACCCCAAAAATACCCCTTTACCCAAAAACTAAAAACTGACTCTGAACCCTAAAAATACCCCTTTACCCAAAAACTAAAAACTGACCCTGAACCCCAAAAATACCCCTTTACCCAAAAACTAAAAACTGACTCTGAACCCCAAAAATACCCCTTTACCCAAAAACTAAAAACTGACCCTGAACCCCAAAAATACCCCTTTACCCAAAAACTAAAAACTGACCCTGAACCCCAAAAATACCCCTTTACCCAAAAACTAAAAACTGACCCTGAACCCCAAAAATATCCCTTTACCCAAAAACTAAAAACTGACCCTAAACCCCAAAAATACCCCTTTACCCAAAAACCCAAAACTGACCCTGAACCCTAAAAATACCCCTTTACCCCAAACATATAACATTTAAAATATAATTATATACTTACCAATACTTACGTTGTAATGGTATGCGTTGTATAGGTACCTGCGTTGTAAAAACATGCGTTGTGAATACATGCGTTGTAAAAGTTTTTGCGTTGTAAAAGTTCCGTTGTAATGGTAAGTCGTTGTAAAAGTTGGGTTGTAAGTGATGTTTCCCTCCCACGAGGCCCTGCCTACTCCCGGAAGCGGCGGCTTGATATCTATCTTGCCGGCGTGCTGACTGTATAGCGGGGACACCGGAGAGGCACGTAGGCTGATCGATTTTGATGTCAGGATAACTGTAAGTAACCTAATTGAGCCCGCAACCATCGCCAGCCCTACGCGATGTTCCATCGATGCGCTGACCGAATCTCCCTTAGCGTACCTGTTAAAAAAAAATTGCACTCCTGCACTGCGCGCCCACTAGCACAGTCTAACGAAACGCTGTGCCTACGTGCTCGTTTACATTTGTATTCCCAGCGCGTTGTTCAAACGAGCCTGGCCATCACTCTGGGCTGTCCGGGCCCCGTTTACATTACATAACAATGCCGGCCTTTGTTCTGACCTACTATTTATATACCACAGAATATGTTCCCTCCCTGACAAAGACTTCCCTCTGCCCCCTCGAAGTCCTTGAGACCCCCGTTTGGAGTAAGATCTCTCTCTGTGACAATATATGTTGTTTTGTGTGATAAATATAAATGCATGCATTTATGATTCACTCACTATACTGTATGTGAGTATTGTTATATCAAAAACAACAAAAGAGTGACTATAATGATTAATAACACAATTTTTAACAACATTTTTTCAAAACATTTTTGGGATTTTTTTAAGCAGTATGAACAGCTCACCCCACATGCGAGTTATTCCTATTGGAAAAATAATAATAAAACTAAACTAAGGCAAAAAAAAACCCAAGAGGCATACCAAGCCCACGTGAAAAAGAAAAAGCATTTCTTTTTTGAAGAACCCTCACTCACCACTAATTGGTGACATGCTTCATCATTGGATTCCCGCTGGGGTGACCGAATTTCCCCCCAGCGTGCTACTATGCCTGGTTACAGTGGAGCTGGTTCGTGTTGTGTGCAAACAGTGAAACAACTACTAAGTGATTCCAAACTGTGTGTGATGTTAAAAAATGCATGGTTGTAACCTGTATAAATTTTAATAAAGGCCAACCAGCACTAGATTACAAACAGTGAAAAACGGACTATTCAGGGTTGTATTAGTTAAAACCTGTGTCCTCCTACGTGATTGGTCAACATAATTCTGCTTTATTTTTTAATATTCGCTCAGCATTCGTCAGGACCTAAAAAACGATCCTCCGGTGGTATGCACGCGGTATGGTGCACCCTACCGTTCGGGCCATCGGCAATGCTGCACTCAGGTAGTCTGTGGGGAGTCGCTTGTGTAAAAAATATGCACGGCGTGAAGGTTACACTAGCCGCTTGAGCCCAGGTAGCGTGAACACGCTTCAGAAACAGTAACGGGCCCCATAGAAGTCTGGTGAGCCACCACGGGTAATATCCGTGAGTAAATCTTTTTCACACTAAGATCCCCACGGGAGGGTGCACCATAGCGTGTGCATACCACCGGAGGATCGTTTTTTAGGTCCTCACGAATGCTGAGCGAATATGCAAAAATAAAGCAGAAACATGTTGACCAATCACGTAGGAGGACACGGGTATCAACTAATACAACCCAGAATAGTCTGTTTTTCACAGTTTTTAATCTAGTGCTGGTTGGCCTTTATTAAAATTTATACAGGTTACAACCACACATTTTTTAACATCACACACAGTTTGGAATCACTTATTAGTTGTTTCACTGTTTGCACACAACACGAACCAGCTCCGCTGTAACCAGGCGTAGTAGCACGCTGGGGGGACATTCGGTTACCCCAGTGGGAACCCAATGATGAAGCATGTCACCAATTAGTGGTGAGTGATGGTTCTTCTAAAAATAAATGCTTTTTCTTTTTCACGTGGGCATGGCATGCCTCTTTGTTGTTTTTTTTTGCCTTAGTTTAGTTTTATTATTATTTTTCCAGTAGGAATAACTCGCCTGTAGGGTGAGCCGTTCATACTGCTTAAAAAAATCCCAAAAAGTTTTTGAAAACATTTTGTTAAAAATGTTGTTATTAATCACTATAGTCACTCTTTTGTTGTTTTTGATATACTTTAAATAGGGGTACAGTAGTGACTGTAACAACCCTGACTCTCTTGTTGTTGATATTGTGAGTATTGTTAGTCACCCTGCCAAGAATTATGTCCGAGTGACTTATTTGAAATAAATATATAGCCACCACCCACACAGACATTGATCAGTGTGACAGAGTGAGCTCATGAAATTGGCTATATTCCAGCACCACTTGACTATTACTATATGGCCAATCAGCACTATAATATTAGTACACCAGCATGTGTCCACACTATGCACGATATATGTTTGTTACTCATTTAGAATGGGATTTGCATGAAGCATGCAGACATACGAGAGCCTACACTACGTTACAGGCACGTAAAATGTTTAATCATGACTGATTTTCCTTTTTCCTCCCACAGGTCGTTTTCTTCCTCACCTATTTTAGGTTGCCTACTGCAGATTTTTGCAGCAAGGCCACAGGCATCTAGGACAGGATACACGTTAGAGTGTATAGACCATCCATTTTCCTTTTTCTGGTCCTGAAGAAAACCTGGAATTTACCGTTTACAGGTTGAAACATGTAGACCATCTTAATTACGTTCACATAGATACTTACGGTCATTATCATCCATTAGTATCTCCACTTCTTTTTTAACATTGTCCAGTAGCTTATGAATAAAGTTTTTTCAAAAAGTCATACAAGGACAATTTTTAACATCACTTTTTGCACCATTCACTCAAAAAACCCAGCTCCACTGTAGTCAGGTATTGCAGCACACCCTGATGGCATTCGGTCGTCTGGGTGGGACCCCGATGATGAACTATGTCACCGACCAGGTTGGTGAGTGAGGGGATACTATTCCTCTTGTTCTCTGACATCCCATTTAGAACCATTCTCAAGGTCTATGTGGTGATACTCCTTTCTTGTTAAATATTATATTCAGTCCGGGGGACTAGGACTACCTCCCTTTCACTTTTGTGAAAAATCCTTCACTCTCCTCTGTTGTTTATATTTTTTCTTTGAATAAGTCACCAATATCAAACCCTTGCCTACCACAGTATTCTGTGAAATTCCATTTAAGTACTATAAAAATCCCCAGTATAGGCCTATTGGCTTAAACAAATGTTTTTCACAATAATCAAACTAGGGCTACTGCCTTTGTATAACTTTTTATAATAAACAAATCAGGTGTAAGGCATCGAACATAACTTTTGCCAGTGAATGAATCAAGTCTATATTAATTTTCCTTGGCTTCACACCATAACTGCTACAGTGTGCAAAAGCTCAACACCAGTGCGCAAAAAGTTATAGAATTACAAATGTGATTAAAACAGTTGTTAATTCTCTCTGACAATTTGTCAATTTCATTAGAAATCAGAAAGACCATTGGAAAGGATTCTGCTACATGGAGTTTTCCTAAACTTTTGAAGACCGGATTATGCGATTTTTGTAGTTGCAGCATTTTCTACATATTTATGGATTTTCTGCATTTGCCACATAACCCATCATCTTCTGCATAATCTGCAGAGTTTAACAAAATAATGTGTTTCTAGTGCAAACAGATAATACATAAAAAAAATGTGGCGGTGCTGCGATGCACGTTGCCACTTTGCAAAGGTTGACTGGTCCTCTTCTGTTGTTTATTACTGTGTTTTGGCGTTGAACTGGTACTGATAAGGTGATGCCTTTTTCCAGACCCTGTTAACCTGTGCAAAAAGCAATGTAAGGAATCAATACTATCACAAAATGTGCTACATTGTGAAGCATAATTTAACATATTATTTTTTAAACTATGAAAATCTGCAACAGTGAAAATCAGAAGAGTTTTGATCATAAGTTAACTTAGGAGCTACCAGATCTTACCCTGCAGACGTGGGGCCTGACGCCACTGCACCTGCTGCACAATTTCTATCCATGCCACCCTTTAAAACAAGGGAAGTTTAAGTAATGAATAAGCACAGCCTGTCAGCTTGTGAGTTTTAAAACTATCAGTGTCCAAAACTGATGGCTCTCATTTAGTTATGAAATGTCATCCCTTGGAATGTTACTTGTGGCTGACACCTGAATGGGGAATGTTTGTGCCAACTTCCAGAGCATGTTAATGTCGGAGAACTTCCTCAATTCTCAATGTATGCTTCATATTGGACTCTTGGGCTGCAGTGGAGGCTCAGTGGCTGCTCTGCTGCTGCTTCTGGCCTGCCATTCACTGCAGGTTTTTAAACTCCTTGATTAGCATTTTTAAAGATAAAAACACGTCTTTAAAAAAGCATTTAGCTGTGCAGGGTAATCACTACGGCCGCATTCCTAGGGCTTCAATTAAGCACATAACAAATGCAGAGGAATCCTTTGTTGTGCGCATTGTTTGTAGGTCTCTGCGCAGAGAGAAATCTAAGTGTGCGCGCCCACTAAAGCGCACACCAAGTGGTGCAAGCTTGATACGACAACACCTAGCCCTAATTCTTCATGTGGGTACAATCGGGACCTACTCCAAATGGTCGCCTACAAAAGCAATGCTCTTACGGCTGCAACCAGGGGCAGCCACGACACCCCCATGTGGATGCCCCAAACATTAAAATAGGTAAACACTTAAGTTAATACACCTCCAGTAAGGGCAACATTGGTTTGTTGTTGACTCTTGATGACAGCTCAAAGACAGCTACCAAAGAGGTATTGAAGCAAGAACAACGCTTCGATAATAACCAGCTGCCCCTAGGGTCAAAAGTGATACCCAAATACGAGAACTTATTGACCCGACTAATAATTGTATCCTTTATCACCATGTGTCCTGTGTTACGTTAGGGTGTGCCACACACTATGTAGTGTGTTTTACATATATTAGCTTCTAAGTCTATGTCATCCATGCAGGGGCGGCTCTAGGCTCATGGTGGCCCTGGGCAGGAAGCTTAGGTAGGGGGCCCGGAAGAGGGGGTCTGGGCGGGGCGGAGCGGGATGCCAGTGAAGAGGGGAGGGTCAGGGTGTTTGAAAGTGGAACTGAGCCAGAGGCCACCAAATGCCTGCCTGGGGCCGCCACGCAAATATGTATCCATCCCCAGAGGATTATTATATTAAGGATATATATTGGCGTGGTGGCCCCTGGGGATTGGTGGCCTTGTGCAGGTGCGCAGCTTGCACATGCCTAAGGCGGCCTCTGATCCATGTATTTAACAAAGGCATCAAAAAGGCCACGTTAACCATTGCGCATACGTGAAAGCAAAACTGTGTCCTCATCTTAAAGTAAAGCCGGCACATGCTTACCTTTTACTATTGGAAGATCCTTTCCCTGAGAAACTAAAAAGGGGCACAAACCATTAATATATAAAAGAAATAAAATAGGGGCTTAAACACACCCCTGATGCACACCCCGAAAAGGTTAAAAGATTTGGTGCACTCCTCCTTCATAACATATCTTACAGGTGTACTAACTGTCTAATAGTACATTAGGGGGTTAGTGGGCTGTAGGAATTCAATTATCGGGTAGGGCAGGCCCATCTTGAGTAATGCTCTCCAAAGTTGATCAAAGGTGGTCACTAACATCCATAAAAGTAAGACATTGCATTCATTTATTGACAATCGTATATTTCTCTTATCATCAAATGTAGGTTCAGGCACTGCTCTTGAGTCCCAAGGCCTTAACAAAACCCGCACTGCACAAAACGGAGAATTTCATTTTCTTGAGCCCATTCCTCAATTCTGCGTGCAATAATACACCCCATAATCTTGACTGCTGAATCCAACAAAGATATTGGTCTATAACACTTGGCATCCTTGCTGTTTTCTTTCTTGAAAACGGGTACTATGCAGGCCATTTACCAAGTGGCAGGGATTTTCTCCAAGAATACAGCATTAGGAATATTCGTGATGATAGGTGCCCCAAAGGGATATTCTCTTTTTTTAGTGATCCCACATCAGTGCCTTTAAAAACAGGCACCACAAATGGGATGGGAAGGCTCAAATCAGTTCCTGCACAGCATGGACTGAAAAGACCATGCCGTGCAGGAACTGGTGTGTATGAACACTGGGGGCACATGTTGGCCCACCAGTGTGCATCCATAGGGCGCAGAGGCACCAGAGGGGTCTCACCAAGTACATTGATGACTCTACACCGCCACAACACCTCCAAGGAACACTGGTTCCCTGGCGGCTGTGATTGGACTGTGGCAGTCCGTCTGCCTGACTCGTAATCGTGCAGTAGTGGAGACAGCCAATGCTGCGCCAGCCTGAGTCTGGCGGTCTTTGGACCACCAGACTCATAATGGGGCCCTTAGTGTTGCATTGACCCAAAGGGAAGCAAAGATTGCATCTGATAGAGCCCAGTAGGATCCTGGTCAAAAGTGCTCTTTCTCAAACATTACTAACCTGGGAGAGATAAGGTTCAATACCCTGACATGTCTTATACATGATATAAACTCTCATGGATTTCTCAAGTTCCCTCACCTCTCTTGCAGCAGATGCAAGACTCCAAAATTATTTTTGGGCCTATCCAGCCTCCTTTTCATAGAGCTCCGTCAGCACCCCATCTGGTTCTGGTGCATTTTTGGATGGGCTATCCTCAGTGGCTGCTACAACGTCTTCCAGATAGAATCTAATCTTCAGGGGAAAATGACAACCAATAGTGTTCTCATCCTGCCCCAGTTTGTCCCACTAGGAATAAATCTGACTGAAGTGATCATATCAGCATTCATGGAAAATATTGGTCCCTTAACTCTCTGTGGTTGCATTGCTATAACTCCCTTTATTCACAATGTTCCAAAATCTCATAGTCTCCTTCATTTTACATGCCTGCACAAAATTCTCCTACAATTCCCTCTTGATTCCCAATTTCCTAAGTTAAATATATTGCTTCGATTTAAGCCTGGCAACTGGTACTAAAATCTTATCCATAGGTTCCTGTTAAATTGCTAGGCGCAGCTTCTTATGCACAGCTCTACATGAGCTGTCAAACCAACAGGGATAGGGGACCCTTGCGGGCATACGGTTGCCATTGATCAAGTCCCTCACCGAGCTGTTCAATTGCTCTATAGCTAGAAGAATTTCAGACAATGAAGGATTATCTACCAATAAAGTATCCATGAGCAAACCTGCAGTACACCCCACCAGGGCAGTCAGTATGGATGGAATATGCGCTCTTTGCCAACTGACCCTAAGCCCATTATCCTTTCTGCTCAGATCCTTCTGTCCTGTTAGATTACCAAGGTGCCTGTAAACAGGTATATCAACCATCAATTCTACAGGATTAGGGTTACTGTGCTCATGTTCCTTAACTCCCCAAGCGGAGACAAGCTGAATCAAGTACTTTGAAAAAATATATAATAATCACTATGTCTTGGCCCCATCCAACGAAGGGGGGCGTCTGCAAAGATAGATCACCTACCAGCTCTATTATATTGGTCAATCCAAAATGTAAGAGTGCTTCTAGGAGTTTCATCCCAATATAGTCAGTGGCCGGGTTATGTAAATAAGAATCCTTCAGTACAAAGGCATCAGGTAAAGTGGTATTTGTGCCTATTTTGGCATTAAAATCCCCACCAATGATAGCATGGAATATATTTCACATGCTGGCTGATCTGTGTTTAAGGTGGACAGGGTAGAAAATAAAATATCGATCGGGCAACCTAGCTCACAAACAGGATTGTAAAAATTAATCACAAAAAATACACTTATTAGAAATAAGTACCCATACAATTAAGATCCCCTGGTGTTTTATACAACTTGAACAGCCTTATGTACCTTGACAATACGGATGAAGGTCACCAACCAATCTTCCCCACCCCCGGGTTTCTGCCCAGGAACATCAATGGCAGTAACAGTGAAATTATCAACGCCATCCCATGTATATCCCTGCGGTCCATGTTTACTGCGGATCACTGAAATAATATCGAGGGACAAAATATCGACTTGCCAAAATATCGTGGACAAAATATCGACAGTCAAAATATCGAGTTTGTATCTACAAACAGGTAAGTACAAAAATATCGAGTACAAAATATCGTTAACAAAAATATAGATGTAAAAAATATCGACTTTATTAAAAACAGTGTTAAATTAAATTAATATTAAATTTTAATTACTAAAATATACTTAAAACGACTTAAATTAAATTATAATAATTAAATAATAAATGAAAATAATAAAAATAATTTTTTAAAATCTTATTTGTTGACCCTGAACCCTAAAAATACCCCTTTACCCAAAAACCCAAAACTGACCCTGAACCCTAAAAATACCCCTTTACCCAAAAACCCCAAACTGACCCTGAACCCTAAAAATACCCCTTTACCCAAAAACTGAAAACTGACCCTGAACCCTAAAAATGCCCCTTTACCCAAAAACTGAAAACTGACCCTGAACCCTAAAAATACCCCTTTACCCAAAAACTGAAAACTGACCCTGAACCCTAAAAATACCCCTTTACCCATGAACTGAAAACTGACCCTGAACCCTAAAAATACCCCTTTACCCATGAACTGAAAACTGACCCTGAACCCTAAAAATACCCCTTTACCCATGAACTGAAAACTGACCCTGAACCCTAAAAATACCCCTTTACCCATGAACTGAAAACTGACCCTGAACCCTAAAAATACCCCTTTACCCATGAACTGAAAACTGACCCTGAACCCTAAAAATACCCCTTTACCCATGAACTGAAAACTGACCCTGAACCCTAAAAATGCTCCTTTACCCAAAATTTATCAATATTATTTAATTACCAATTAATTATTAATTAACAATAACAATAAAGTAAATATATTAGAACATTAGCTGTAATTATTTTAATAATTAATATTATTTTTTCAAAATTAATTACTTAAAAATAACACAAAATTATATATATTAAAAATGTACTCTAATTAATGTAATTAACTAATTACAATTAATTAATTAACAATTATTTACTAATACAAAATATGTTCAAAATTATATTAATTAATTAACTAATTAATATTAATTAATTATCAATTAATTATTAATTAAAAATATTAACAAACATATATTAATTAATTAATTATTATTAAATTACTTCCCACCCTATTCCCCTATAAACCCACAACCCGCTACAGAATTACATTACGCAATTATTATAAAAACAAAATTCATGTAATAAAATATTTTATAACATTAATACACACTATTCACACATATTATTACATAAAAATACACTATAAAATATTATATATTATTAAAAAATCGATATTTTTGCTATCTATATTTTATACAGTCGATATTACTTCACTTACCTGAAAAACGATATTTTTGTAGTCGATATTATGTCCAGTCGATATTTTGGAGTCGATATTTTGTCTCTATACCGTTTACTGCATCATCGTGATGTCAAAATTGGAAATATATTCATATATATGTATCTTGATATCATGAATATTGTGTGTGACTGGACACTCTGACCCTAATGTATTACTTGTCGCATGCACAACATTAAAATAGTTTCAAGCTCTATGTTCACCCTATTTATGCTTTACAAAAATGCTACTGCTAACTAAATGTATTTCTGATTCTTATGAGTCTAAAATCTACTTTACTTTACATTTGTTTAACCTATGAATATTAAAAACAAAGCTCCCTGGGCGACTGCCCAGCTTTCACAAGTAAAGGCAATGCCTGACCAAAGATGCACACATGTATATCTTTAGATGGTAATGAGTTGCCTGGAAAAGAAATCTGGAACTGGTTTGTATGGGTTGACAATAGTATAATAATATACTCCATGACCATTATTGAGTGGATAACAAACTCAAAACTTAAATTGTGAGCCATAGTACTTAAGCTACTAAGTACGTTGTGATTAAATTATACCTATCAAACATTGGTCCATGAATATAGGCCTGCATTTGAACAGGGGGAAGTTGTGTGGTTGATCAGGTCAACAACAATCTGAGGGGAAATTGAATAGCATTCATGGTCATGTTTAACTTTGAACAGTGGTATAACTTCATTACTGATTTAGGACATGGCACTGTCTGAGCGAAGGGTGGCCCTGAGGGTGGATATTAGCTTTCCAACAGAGAGGCCACGGGGTACCATGCCTTTCATTGCAAGTTACATACTATACCATGCTCTTGCAATAAGGTGGATGGTATGTCCGTCACATTTGTAACATACCTAACAAACCCGAAAATAGGCCCTATAAATGTTTTTCTTAAAAATAAGATCATGTATGCATATTCATAGTTATACTAGTTGTGATGTTTAATATACCATGATTATTTGTAGCATTTTTTTCCTTTTCTTACCTTCCTCTATGGAGGTCAGCCCACATAAGATTGGTCTCAGAGGGACGGTGTTGAGCTGGCTGAGATCTTACCTAGCGGGTCGTCGACAAGTGGTCTGGGCCCCTCCCTACTCCTCCGAGGTGCCGCCTATGGATGTCGGAGTCCCACAAGGGTCGGTGCTGAGCCCGACCCTTTTTAACAGTCCATGGGTGCCCAGATCATATCATACGCTGATGACACCCAGCTCCTCTTCACCTGCAAGAAGGGCATGGAGTTCGATGGGGAGAGCATCCGTGGTTGCCTTGGGGCTGTCTTCGACTGGTTTCAGTGAAGCAGCCTCAAGTGCAACCCTGATAAATCTGAGGTGCTCTTCTTCGGCTGTCAGGCAGACCCGCCTTGGCAGTAATGGTGGCCGGTATGCATGTCCCCCCTTCCTCTTCCTCTCTGGTCGCTAAAAACCTTGGGGTCAAAATCGATAACACCCTTGCGTTGAAAACACAGATCACAGGTCTCACGGGCACCTGTTTTGGTCTGCTAAAAATGATGCATAAATTCCTTCCTCTGCTCCCTTTAGCCCACAGGAAGTTGACAGTACAGGCTCTGATTTGTTCCAGGCTTGATTATTCAAATGTCCTCTACCTGGGTTTGCCGGATTACCTCCTGCATAAACTCCAGGTAGTACAAAATTCTGCGGCAAGGGCTATTTTTGGCCTACCCCGGCAAGCTAGATCATCTGAGTTGCTTTCCTCCCTTCACTGGCTTCCTATCAAGAAGCGAATTACATTCAAAACTCTTACATTGGCCCATAAGGCACTCCATTTGGTAGGGGCCTCGTACATTCAGAAACGGCTCTCTCTCTACAAACCCACCAGATCTCTCCGTTCGGAAAGTCTTGGCCTGGCAACGGTGCCTCCCATTAGGAAAGTCAGGATAGGTGGACGTTCCTTTAAACATCTCGCCCCCAAACTATGGAACTCCCTTCCCGCTGATCTTCGCCGCACTCCCAACCTGTTTGCCTTTAGAAAGGCCTTGAAAACTTGTCTTTACAATCAGTAATCTGTTATGTTTTTGTTTTTTCATCTCCTTTTTTCAGTAATGGGTCAGAAAGCGCCGGGACACTCCTAGGAGTAGCCGTGCGCTATATAAGTCACCCATTAACATTAACATAACATTAACATAAGAAGAAAAGGATCTGGAGGGCCATTGCTAGACAAGTTTACCAACAGGTGTATTTAAGCACCCCAGCATCCACTGGCAGAATTATTGGGAGGACCTTCAACATTCGACTGGTCTTATCGCTCCAACCAAACTTGGAAGGTCTTCCCTGCAGAAAAACCGGGTGCACTGTGACTGATTACCAAGATGTGGCTAATTCTCTCAAAAACCTTCCCCAACTGAGATGGTGAGTTGAAGGCTATGAAGATGTGGCAAGGGGGTAAGTGTATTAATGTGAACAAAGATGCATGTTGCTCTCAAGCCTTCTTTAGAGTTTCAGGTTGCAATATAGTGTCACAAATTGATATGCTGAAGTCTCTATTACAGTGGTACTTGTAATGAAGTCAATAACTCCTCATACAACAGTATATTCTCCAAGTGCCAGCATGCTGTTTATTCCACCTCATCCATCAGCTGTTCAACTGTTCTCACAGCTTGAATAATACATTCCATTTCCTTGCAACAATCTGATGTAGAACTTAGCTACATCACACTTTTCCCTTTCTATATTACTAAATATGCATTAAAATACAACCATTACCCAGCCACGGCCCGTTGAGGGAGTACCGGTGGGGCAGAAAGGCGGGGTGGGGAAGGGACAGGGTGGAGATGCTAAAAACCGGAATATGGATAATTGGAGGTAAGTAAACAATTTAATAAATAAAACGAATTTCATTGCGCGCCCTGCATCGCAAAATTCGACGCAGCGCGCGCTACGAAATTCGTTTTATTAATTAAATTGTTTATTTACCTCCAATTATCCATATTCCGTTTTTTAGCACCCCCTACCCCGCCTCTCTGCCCCACTGCAACTCCCTCCATGGGCCGCGGCTGCCATTACCCCACATAATAAGAATGCTTCACAAGCTAAAAATATATAAGAAACATAAAACAAAATAGAGAGAACTACAAAAATAATACATTCGGCTCCTAATGTAATCATTAGATTAATTAGGCAATTTGTAAGCCCTCTTACATCACCTGCTCCCTCCCTCTTGTCCTGATTTCAAGAACTCTCTTGATGTTATTTCAGTATATGAGCTCCCTTTCTGTTCATCATCACCTACATGCTGGGTGTGTACCACATGATTATGATTCCAAGTTCTACCATCATCTGTCTTTACAGCATTCCTGAACAATTTAAACATTTTTTTGCTTTTGTGAATTTCGACTACTCTTGACACCCTATAGGTGCCTTGATTTTCACTCAATCTCTAATGTGCAAAGTTACATCCTTAACACATTTATGAGCATCTAAATATTTCATCCTACTCTGTTGACAGTGAAATTCTCTTTCTCTCCACTTACTAGTTCTATTATATTTTAACCCTTTATCTAGAAACATCCACCCTAGACAAAGCTTGGTTTTGGGTTATCTCCTTTTAAACAACTCAAAGGAATTTTTACCCATGGTGGCATGAGGTGGCAACCTATAAGGGGTTTTCTGTCCTGTAACTCTTTTTTCCAGTTTAAACTGTTCTCCCTCGCCAAAGCATCTCTTTCTACAAAGTTTTGTTCAGTCTCTCAACTGCTCAATTAGTCTCTGAATGACTAAGAGAACCCTTTTATGACAAATGCCACATTCCTTCAATTACAGCGCCATCTCCTGTGAACGAAATTGTGGACCATTGTCTGACAAAATATAACGTGAATAAATTCTCTTTTGAACACTTTTTCCAATAATTTAATTATACTGTGTGAGGAAATGTCCCCACACAACTCACCTCCACCCACCTTAAGAACAAATCCAAAAGTACAATGAGGTAAGGTGTCTGATGTTCACCATGGAATAGCCCAAAAATATCAACAGCCCCCACCACCCATGGACACATAGTAAATCTCAGTAAATCACTGCTGCCTGTCTAGTCTTGAGTACTTTATCGCTCATAGTTCATGATATGCAATCACTCACAGCACGTTCAACTATAAGATCTAGACCTAGCCACCAAAAATCCTGGCAAATGTTCTCTTTTGTTTCTGGAGATTCCCTTGTGCCCTTCATGTGCCATTTGAATTAGCTTATCTTTTAGAGTCTCAGGAGGAATTCATCTTGTGCCCCTTATCAACACACCATCACTTACTGCCAATTCCTCCTGCAGAATTGACCATGGTCTTTCCAACTTTTCACCCTTGCCTGACAACAATAGCTCAATGATTTTGATAAAACCACATCTTTTCCTAATTCAGCCTTCCATTCATTTTCTTTTATGGCACTAAGTGTGACGGCACAGACTTTCACATTTTGCTCACACAAATACACATCATCTTGGGGTCCCTGAGTTTCCACTAACTCGGCTAAACATGACAAGCAATCTGCTGTAAAATTCTTAACTCCAGGAATATATTCTAAAGTGAAGTCAAATTCTTGGACAAAGATGACCCACCTCCTTATTCTGGAAGATATCGAATCCAACCCTTTCTTCTCAAGTATTTCTTTTAACGGTTTGTGATCAGAACTGACTTTGAAAGTAGTTCCTGAAATGAAAATGTTTGAATGTATTCAAAGCCCAAATAATCGCCAGTGCCTCCTTTTCAATGACAGAGAAATTCAACACTACACCTCTCAGACACCTTGAAGCACAAGCAATGAGTTGTTCAGAACCACCTCTACTCTGAACAAGGGCTCCCAAACCGTTACTACTCGCATCAGTGGTTATACAAGTATCATCCCCTGGAATAAATGCATTTAGGTCAGGGGCATTTGCAAGATCATTTTTCACTTGAGGGAATTCTTCTTTACAAACCTCATACCAATTAAATTCCATCTTCTTGCACAAAAATCCTCTAAGGTGACTTGTCTTATCAGCAAAGCCTTTGACAAACTTGCTGTAGAATTCAGCCACCTCTAGAAAAGAGGTCAATTCTTCCTTCAAACTAGGTTCTTTCATTTGAACAATGACTGTGTTCCCCAAGTCTTTTTTTTAATTAAATGTCACTACCTTATATATGGTGTCCTAAATAATTAACCTCATTCACACCAAACCTGCACTTGTCTTTCTGCAAAGTAAAACCTGCCCTCAATAATTGCTCTAAAACCTTCTAAACCCTGTCATCATGTTCTTTAATTTTCCCAAAATTAAAAACATCGTCCTGATAACACTGAACCCCTGGAATACCTCTCAAAACATTATTCATGACCCTCTAAAAAACCAAAGCCGCTGACACAAAGCCAAACGACATTCGCAAGAACTTAAAAGCTCCCAGAAGAGTTAGAAAAGCTGTCAGTTTTTGGGAGGATTTGTTCAGTGCGACTTGATGATAGGCAGAGGCTAAGTCTAAGTTAGTAAAATTATTGGCCCCAGACAAAGTCGACACCATCTCATCGATTTTGGGAAGTGGGAATCTATCCACAATAACGTCTCTGTTGAGTGCCCGGAGATCGACATGCAAACTAATCTCATTGTCACCGTTCTTAGCCACAACAATGAGAGCCAGCCATTCATTTGCTTCTATCTGCTCTATCTCTTCCAAATCAACTAGGCATGTGATTTCTTGCTGAACCCCTTTTTAGACATTTAAAGGAATTCTTCTCACTTTGGCTACCACTGCCTTGGTACCTAACTTTAATATACGTTTGACCTTCAAGGCAACCAAGTAGATTCCTCAATAAATCCGTGAACAACACACCATATTTGCTCTCATCTTCAGCTATTTCGTGTATTTGAACAGAGGGATTTGCACGGATTAAGTGTTACACCTAACTGTCCCTGATGAAGTTAACCAAGTGAATTGTCACCTTGTCAGAAGCATATACCTTTGCCTCAACAAATCTCTCATCGCATTCCAGACATGCTTGGAAATACCCATACATCTTTATAGTTGTCCCACCATAGCCAGTATGCTTTACATCTGATGTGTACAAATGTACCTTTCCTGAGAGATTTCGATCAAAAACCTGCCTAGAAATCAAAGTCAACAGTGAACAAGAATCAAATTTCATCTTGATTTTACAATTTCCTATTTTGACCCATTCAGAGAGATATTCAACTCTACATTCACTCACCTGAAATACAATTGATTTGATCTCTTGTTTATATTCCTTTCTGTTCTTCCCTCTGCAACAATTCGAGACATTACACAGATTGCATATCACATGGTTAGCTGGACAAGAAACAGAAGTGGTTTTGAGCGCAAGTTTCCCACACCTGAAACAGGTGCCTTGAAACCCAGCAGTTACTTTCAACTCTCCTTCGCTTTTATTACTTGTAGCACTGGGCCTCTGCTTAACTTGACATACCACTTCTGCAGCCTTGTCCGTGGTTGTCTGTTGTTTATTCACTTTGCTCAATTCACCCACACACTTTACCATTCGTTCAACACGTTTTGCTATAACCATAACCTCTTCTAGGGGCATGGTTCATCTTTTAAACACAGTTACTCTGTTATTTTGTCATTAGCACATTTTAACACAAACTGGTCTCTTATCCTTTCTTCTGTTAGAGCCCTGAACTTACAACTAACAGCCTACTTTTTCAAACCTGTTACAAAATCTTCCACTGACGTAAAGTAATAGTGTTACATAATGGTGCTAACTTTGGGTAAAGAATGCTGATTAAGTTTCAATACACATATCTAATACTCATTTAAACACCTCTGAACAGCAGCATTTATCTCAGGAAGATTCTCCAAAATTTCCTGTCCTTCACCACCAAAACAATAAAGCAGTAAAGCATGCTTATGCTCGGCACTTAAGTTAGTGCTACAAACCCTAGCATCGTTTTCAAAAAATGTCTTCCACTTCTGCCATTTAACAGGTGGTCCCCCTGGACTTGACAGAAAAAATGGAGAGGGTGTGTCATCATACTTCACCAGCAGGTAAAATGTTGTGAAACCATTTATAGTGTTTTAACAGCAATTGAAATTTCCTATGAAGCTACTCACTTACATACTGAAATTTTACTGCACTCAAACACCCATAAGTAAATACACACAACTTATATATATTAAAACTGAACTGAGTAAATACTTATACCGTTTTCATTTGCATAAATAATATCCCAAAACTCTCAGGACCAAAAATCAATTAAGGCAATATAAGACTAAACAGGTATGATTGCCACCAATCTCAAAGCTTGATCTAATCTGTACTCCAGTTTAAGGCATGACAAACTATTTCTTTTGGTGTGCCTGTCACAGTTTCAAAGGTAATCCATAGGCCACAGCTGATTTGCAGTTCATCCACCTTAACCAGGGTCACCAAATTACCCCAGAAACAGCATGATCTCCATAACTTGAATGCATCCAGGCCCAAATGTATAAAATGCCCGCTGATGTGAGGATGTAATCACTATAGTTTTTTTCCGAAGTCGATAGGGATTGTTTTATTCGACTTGGTGTGACACAATGGCCCTTAAACTTGCCTCCGCCTGCTTTTTGACATCAGTGAAACACAAGGGGATATGTGTAACGACTTTAACAACAAGCATTTGCAATGTAATAGGTCTTGCAATTGCGAGATTTTTAGCTATTGGCGTTGTAAATGACAATGCCTTTTATTTCTGTGTTTTGAAGCAACAAATACAAGGCATTGCCATTTACAATACCAATAAGTCAAAGTATCTAAAATGCAAGACCTACTGTATTGCAAATGCTTGCATTATTGTAAAGTGCTCTTTTTTTAATTAATGGGAGATGTACAAAAAGCGACGCAAAGAATAAGCAACCAAAACAATCAGAGCAATGAGATGGCAGTGGTGTTCCCACAATGATGGCTTTGATAATAATTTAACTGTTCATCAATGTCAGCTACTTACAAAAAACAAAATACATTGGCTTAGACTAGTTTATGCTACCAACCTTATAGTCAGTACAAGTATAAGAAACATTTAACAATGCAGGCACAGACACCTAAACGTGTACAAAGAGTTACTGTGTGTCTTTCTTAAAGCTGATAATTACACAGCCAATAAAAATTGGAGACAACAGGGCTATTTCAAATACTAGTGCACTCAGTACAAGCACAGGTAATGAACACACAAGTTAGAGTCCAATCCTTGAGCTATCTCAGCAGAGAAGGGATAGAAAGGTATTTCCAACAGGTTGCATGTTTACGCTTGTTGTGTGGGCAGGTGCGGGTGCTTCCTGTCGGTGTATTTTATCTTCAGCACTTTCACCAATTACAGATAGAAGCGGGGGCGGGTGGGGGTGTCAGTTCACCAGTCTCTGAGAAGAAGGTTGATGCTCAGAGTCAGACGGTGCCACAAATACTACTTTCATTTAATTAATATCTTGTCTGGTTTTGTGTTTAAATACATGTCATCGCCATTTCAGACAGGAGTAGACACAAGGCCCCCACTAACTACATCAGCCCCTAGACATGGCTCCTGACCGCATTCAAATCCTGTTCTCCAAACCCCAGGCAGGCTTTGTCGGTCAGCAGCCCCATGGCCGTCCCCTCGCCTGCCGGCTAGGGGGCCTTGGTAAACACAATAAAAAGTTTGTGATCTGCCAAGGAGGGGCACTAAAAGGAGCCATCCGTCTCCCACATTCTCCACATCAGTAATAAAAGTGCATTTAGAGCTGCCATTTAAAGCTAACACACCAGTGACCCATGAAGCGGGCGCCATGACAATTAAAAACAAGTAGTCCCTAAACAAAACTGACAAATCCCTACAGCGAAATAGAACAGTAGTTGGTCAGTGCTGCTTCCGATAAAAACAGAAGTGATGCATCGGACCAGCAACCAATAGGGACGCCGGAAATAACAGTGCCGCATAAATAAGCCAATTGCAAGAAGCAGGAAAGCAGCAGGAGGGATGACTGTCGCTATACAAGTTTCAAGTTTCAAGTTTATTTTATTTGCATAGTTGTTAAAACCATTGCAACACAAAAATATTTCATTACAAACCCATAAAATCTCCATAATTATAAAAAGGTAAAACATTCTATGAAAAAGACTGTACATTAAAAGTTCAGATATAGGCAGACACTTGATCAGGCAGGTTATATCCAGAAATGCATATCGTAATTATTTACACCACGGTAATTCTTGGATATAATACTTTGTTTATAAATACATAAGTCAATTTTAAAAGTTAGTTTTAGTCAATGTTTTTAATTTCCTGCAATTTCTTGGTGTATGCTGTCAAAAATTTTACCAAGGCGCAATTTAGTTGGGGATCACTTGGAGCAAGGCATGCCAGAACTGCTTGTCTCCTTGTTTGAATTTCCCGCTGGTTGAATTTTGCTTTTAATATTTGTTGACGTTCTTGCGAGAGTTGTTTGCAGGAGCATAATAGATGCAACAGGTCTTCCGATGCTAACCCGCATAGGCGGCATCTAGGGTCCGCCTTCTCCTTCAGCCAGGGTGGAGAATGCTGAGTGCCGGGCAACAAGCCAAGTCTAAACTTCATAAACCTAATTTTTGTATGCTTGTCATAACTCGTGTTAAAGTACTTCTGGGCTGCTTGCTCACAGTACGTATTTAGAGTCATCCAG